>NC_090371.1:15377421-15681796 GCF_036365525.1 Heterodontus francisci
TCTTCAGGACACTTCATGTGTCCTTGGCGTCCACATGTGTAGGAAGTCTCTCCAGCTGCTTCAGCTCGAGGGCAGAATTTCTGAGCTTGATGGGTAGCTGGAATCACTGCGGAGTATCACGGAGCAGGAGAGTTTCCTGGATTGTATATTCCAAGAGGTGGTCACCACGCAGGCAGTAGGGCTTCAGGATAGTAGGTGGGTGGCCATTTGGAAGAGTAGGAAGAGGCAGGAAGTATAGGAGTCTTTGGGATGTGTGCTGCTGGAGTGACAAAACATTGAAGGAGTGCAGTCCAAACCATGGTACTAATGGGCATGGGACTGTACAGAAGGGAACAGCAAAGTGCACAAATGCAGTTGCTACGGGTGACAGCCACTCCAGGTGCTGCTTTACAAACCACTGACCACCTCCAGGCACTTACCCATTGTCTCTCGAGACAAGGAGGCCAAAGAAGGTGATTCCATAGTCAGGAGGACAGATGGGCATTTCTGTAACCGTCATGATGAATGTTGCTTGGTCTGTTGCCTACCTGGTGCTAGGGTCAAGGACATCACGGAGAGGGTGTAGGATATTCTGCAGGGGGCAGGGAGTGAGCCAGAAGTTGTGTTACATGTTGGTATCAATGACATAGCATAGGAACACAGGAGTAGGCCATTCAGCCTGTTGAGCCTGCTCCGCCTTTCAGTTAAATCATGGCTGATCATTTCCCTCAACGCCACTTTCCCGCACTATCCCCATATCCCTTGATGTCATTAGTATCCAGATAACTATCAATTTCTGTCTTGAACATGCTCAATGATTGAGCTTCCACAGTCCTCTGGGGTAGAGAATTCCCAAGTTTCACCACCCTCTGAGTGAAGAAATTCCTCCTCATCTCAGTCTTAAATGGCTTACCCCTTATTCTAAGACCACGCACCCCTGGTTCTCGACTCACCAGCCAGGGGAAACGTCCTATCTACATCCACCCTGTCGCACCCTGTAAGAATTTTGTATGTTTCAATGAGATCACCTCTCATTCTTCAAAACTCTAGAGAATACAGGACCAGTTTCCTCATCTCTCCTGATAAGACAATCCCACCATTCCAGGGATTAGTCTGGTGAACCTTCATTGCACTCCCTCTTTGGCAAGTATCTCCTTCCTTAGATGAGGAGACCAAAACTGCATACAATACTCCAGGTGCGGTCTCCACAAGGCTCTATACAATTGCAGCAAGACTTCTTTACTCCTGTACTCAAAACCACTTGTGATGAAGGCCAACATACTATTTGCCTTCCTAAGTGCTTGCTTGCGCCTGCATGCTAGCTTTAAGTGACTCATGAATAAGGGCACCCAGTCCCTTTGGACATCAACACTTCCCAACCTCTCAGCATTTAAGAAATACTCTTTCTGTTTTTTCAACCAAAGCAGATCACTTCACACTTATTCATATTATATTCCATTTGCTATGTTCTTGCCCATTCACAGCCCGTCCAAGTCCCCTTGAAGCCTCCTTGCATCCTCCTAACAACTTACATTCCCACCCAGTTTCGTGTCATCAGCAAATTTGGAAATATTACATTGGTTCCCACATCCAAATCATTTATATAGATTGTGTACAGCTGTGGGGCCAGCACTAATCCTTGCGGTACCAGCAAGGACATGTGTTGAGGTACTATGGTCAAATTTTCAGGAGTTAGGGAGCAAGTTAAAGAGTATGACCTGGAAGTTAGTAATCTCTGGATTACTCCCAGTGCCATGCGCTAGCAAGAGTAGAAATAGGAAGATAGGGAGAATCAATGCGTGGCTTGAAGCATGGTGCAGGAGGGAGGGCTTCAGATTCTTGGGGCATTGGGACCAGTTCTGGGGCAGAAGGCACCTATTCAAAAAGTTGGACCTCGACAGGACTGAGACCAATGTCCTTGCGGGGAGGTTCATTAGTGTGATTGGGGAGGGGTTAAACTAAATTGGTAGGGGCATGGGCACCAGCATATAGAAGTAGAAAAGAGGAATAATGTGAAGGTGTTAGGCAGTACTAGAGAAGCGAGTAGTTCCATATTTGATGGGAGCAGATTAAGAAGGACTACGAGGAATGCAAAGAGAGGATTACAATGCATGTGTGTAAATGCACAAAGTGTGATGAATAAGGTTGGTGATGTGCAAGCACGAATAGCAGTATGGGAATATGATGTAGTGGCAATAATGGAAACATGGCTTAAAAATGGCAAGCACTGGGCACATAATATATAAGGCAATAAGGTATTCAGAAAAGATAGAGAAGGGAAAAAGGGAGGTGGAGTGGCATTACTGGGAAGACATTGCAGTGTTAGAAAGAAGGAATGTCCTTGAGGGGACCAGGACAGAATCCATTTGGTTAGAGTTGAGAAGAAAAAAGATGATAATGATACTGGGGGTATTCTATAGGCCTCCAAATAGTGAGAGATAGAGGAGCAAATCTTCAGGGAAATCACAGAGATGTGCAAGAACTATAGAGTGGTGATATTGGGGGAATTTAATTCCCCAAATATTGATTAGGATAATGTTAGAGTAAAGGGAAAGGAGGGGGAGGAATTTCTCAAATACGTTCAGAAGAATTTCCTTGATCAGCATGTTCTCGGCTCAACTAGAATGGAGGCATTGCTGAATCTGATGCTGGGAAATGAGGTGGGACAAATGGACCAAGTGTCTGTGAGGGAGCACTTGGGTAAGAGTGATCATCATATCATAAGGTTTCGACTAGTAATGCAGAAAAGCAGGGAACAAAATAAGGTAGAATGCCGAAATTGGAAGAGGGCTTTCAATGCGATGAGAAGGGATCTAGCCAGGGTAGAATAAAACCAAAGACTGACAGGAAGAGCTGTATCAGAACAATGGGTTACAATGGTGTTTCTTTAAGGCAGAGATGCTTTAGGTGCAGGCGAGGAACGTTCCAACAAGGACGAAAGGTAACAGAACCAAAAACAGGACTCCTTGGATGACGAGGGAGATCGAGATAATGATGCATCTTACCCCCTCTTTTTTTGTTTCATGTCAGGTGAGTTCTTCAAGTGAAAACCAGGCCATACACATTAAGTTGAGAGGTGAGGTGAAGAGGAAAATAAGACTGGCAAAGAGAGAATATAAGAATAGAATGGCAGTCAACATAAAAGGGAACCCAAAAATCTTCTTCTGCATGTAAATAATAAGTGGCAGTAAGAGGTGGAGTGGGGCCTATTAGGGACAAAGAGGGTAATACATGTTAAAGGCGCAGGGCAGGACTAATGTACTTAATAAGTACTTTGTATTGCTAGAATCAGAGGGAGTAGAGGCAATGGATAGGATAAAAATTGAGAGGGGGGAGGTGCTGTGTTCAGGGTAGATAAGTCACCTGGTCCAGATGCCTTGCATCCCAGGTTGCTAAAGGAAGTGAGGATGGAGATAGTGGAAGGGCTTGCCATAATCTTCCAATCTTCCCTGGATTTGGGGGAGGTGACAGAGGATTGGAGGGTGACAAATGTGATACCCTTATTCAAGAAAGGGTGTAAGGACAGTCCTAGTAACTACAGGCCAGTTAGTTTAACATCAATGGTGGGTAAGGTTTTAGAAACAATAATCAGGTAAAAATACCAACAGACACTTGGAGAGATTTCAATTAATTAAGGATAACCAGCACAGATTTGTAAAAGGCAGATCATGCTTGACTAATGTAACTGAATTTTTTATTGTAGTGGTTGTAGCTTATATGGATTTTAAGAAAGCGTTTGATAAGGTACCACATAAAAGGCTGGCTAACATATTGAGACAGGAAGGTCAGTGTCCAATTGGATAAAAAAAATTGGCTTCAGGATAGAAAACAGCAAGCGGCAGTAAATGGTTGTTTTTTCAGACTGGAGGATGGTAGACAGTAGTGTTCCCCAAGGTCAGTGCTGGGACCACTGCTGTTTTATTTGTTATATATAAATGACTTGGATCTTAGAATACAGAGTAGAATTTCAACATTTGCCGATGTCACCAAATTTGGATGTGTTACAAACAGTGAGGATGATATGAACCACCGGCATCAGGACATGGATAGGCTAGCAGAATGGGTAGAGAGGTGGTAGATGGAATTTAATACTGACAAGTGTGAGGAATGCATTTTGGCAGAAGGAATAGGGGGAGACAATATATACTTAATGGCACAGTTCTATAGAGTGTGCAGGAACAGGGGGACCTGGGGGTGCATGTGCATTAATCTTTCAAGGTGGCAGGACATATTGAGAGAGTAGTTAGTAAAGCATATGGAATCTTGGTCTTCATAAATAGAGGCATAGAGTACAAAAGCAGGGACGTTAAGCTGAACCTTTGTAAAGCTCTAGTTAGGCCACAAAAGGAGTATTGTGTCCAATTCTGGTCACCACACTTTAGGAAGGAAGTGAGGGTACTTGACAGGGTGCAGAGGAGATTTACCAGAATGGTTCTAGAGATGGGGATTTTAGTTACAAGGTTAGGTTGGAAAAGCTGGGTTTGTTCTCCTTAGAGCAAAGCAGATTGAGGGGAGATTCAATAGAAGTGTACAAGATTTTGACAGGCTTAGATAAGTTAGACAAGGAAACACTGTTACCATTAACAAATGGTACAAGGACTAGGGGACACAGAATGAAGATTTTGGGGCAAGAGATACAGGGTGAATATGAGGACACACTTTTTTACATAGCGGGTGGTGACGACCTGGAACTCCATGCTCGCAAGAGCGGTGGTTGCGGAGACAGTCAATGATTTCAAAAGAAAATTGGATGGCCACTTGAAGGAAATAAACTTGCTGGGCTACGGGGATAGAGCGGGGAGGGGGATAGCTCCGTGGAGAGCCATCATTGACTCAATGGGCCAAATGGCCTCCTTCTGTGCTGTATATTACTCTTGGAGACAGTCAAGGTATATTACCACAAAGGGGAAAGGTAGGGCAAACAAATCCGGAGCTCCCTGGATGACAAAAGAATTGGAGATTAATATGAAGAAGAAAAAGTGTGCTTACGACAGATGTCAGGTGAATAATTTCTTTTCTTCTTTAACGGGATGTGAGCATCACTGGCTAGACCAGCCTGAGGAGGCTGTGGCGTATTGGCACTGTCACTAGACTAGTAACCCAGAGCCCCAGGCTAATACTCTGGGGACATGGGTTCAAATCCCACCATGGCAGATGGTGGAATTTGAATTCAATTAATAAATCTGGAATTAAAAAGCTGGTTTAGTGGTGATTACGAAACTATTGTCGATTGTTGTAAAAATCCATCTGGTTCACTTATGTCCTTTAGGGAAGGAAATCTGTTGTCCTTACCTGATCTGGCCTACATGTGACTCCAGACCCACAGCAATGTGGTGGACTCTTAGATGCCCTCTGAAATGACCTCGCAAGCTATTCAGTTGTATCAAACTGCTACAAAGTCTAAGAAAAGGAATGAAAATGGACAGACCACCCGGCATTGACCTAGGCACTGGAAATGACAACGGCAAACCCAGCCCACTTGACTCTGCAAAGTCCTCCTTGCTAACATCTGGGGGATTGTGCCAAAGTTGGGAGAGTTGTCTCAAGGATTAGTCAAGCAACTGCCTGACATAGTCATACTCACGGAACTATACGTTGCAATGTCCCTGACACCAATGTTATGACCAGGTGAGAAAGGTGTCTAGGGGTTCCCTTTCAGCCTTCACCTGGTCTTACTGTAACAGGGTTTAATTTTAAACACACTGTGTTTTCAGCTCCCCCTTGGTGAATCCTTTGTTTCCAATTATAAGGCAAAGAAACCAGCACAAACAGGTTTTCTTAGGTTTAGAGAAGAAAGATTGATATTTATTAATACCTATGGATGCACCACGCACCCACGCTAGCAAGCATACGCGATACACACATGCAAATAGGGACAGAAAAGAGCAGAGAAAAAATAAAGTTGAGGCAATCTCTGAAGAGGGTTTTTTTGTTATGGTTCTTCGAGCTCACTGTAGAGTCCTTGATTGTAGGTAGATCTTGCTTTTCGTTGGGGTTAGGTATTCTTCTTAAACCTTGTTCAATGTAGGAGACTTTTCTCTCTTGGTTCTTTCTTCAGTGGGTCTTGGAGTTCCGTGAGAAAGAGCTAGGAACAGACAGACAGACAGGAGGTCTTCTTCAGTCCAGGAGCATGCTGCTTTCTGCCAGTTCAAAAACTGTCTCTACAATTTAAAACTCTCCAAGCTGGCCAGCAGGGTAGTCATGTGACCGACTGGTATAACCACTTCTGGCTTTGTGGATTGTCTTGTCCTCTCAAGCACTATCTGTGAATGCGGGAGAAGTTTGCTGAGCTTTTGCTTCTATAACTGTTATTTGAGTAAGTAGATTAATATAATCCTAGTGAATACGTATACATATATTCTTTCATATATGAGTTGAAAGTATAGCTACATATTGGTACAAAATGGAGTATTTGACCGAGGCATTGTGGGACAGATTAGTTAGCTCACAGTTGGAGCTTGGTACAGCATGGCACAGATACCAAAAGGGGGCCCCTCTTATCAGTGTAACTGCAGACTGCGCGAAACCCTCAGGAATGCAGGCCCAATTAAAAGTGACAGTTGGAAGACTCAAGGATAATTGATAGGGCCTGAGCTCATCAATTGGCGATCAGGGGCTTGCATGAGCTGATCACGTAGCCACATGATGCCTAATGAGTAATCTAATTGGTAATATGTGTAATGTATGTAATCAATAACCGTTATGATTGGATTATGTCCAGCCGGGATGGGCTGAGTAACTGTATATCCGTTGTGGATTTCCTTTGTCCGGTGGAGTAGCACTGGACCGCTTTTAGGTAAGGTGTGTTCCCCATGATATCATGAATAAAGTGTTTATTCTCAACGTCTGCGTCCGGAGAATTTGTTGAATAATTGGGCATAATCTGGATTTTTCTCCAACAGTGAATATGCAAAAATGTCTTTCCAGCCAGGGGCCTGGGAACTCCTTGTCACAGGCCATCTCTTCTTCCCAGCAACAATTTGAAATTTAATGTCCATGTGGCGAAATTAAGGGGCCTCATTCTTAGCAGTTGGGGGCCTGCATAACACCACCATCACCATCCCTGGGTATGTCCTGTCCCACCGGCAGCTGGCAGCACAGTGGTATATAGTCGGGAGGGAGTTGCCCTGAGATCCTCAACATTGATGCCGCACCCCATGAAGTCTCATGGCATCAGGTCCAGCTTTAGCAAGGAAACCTCTTGCTGATTACCACCTACCTCCTCCCCTCGGCTGATGTTGAACACCAACTGGAAGAAGCACTGAGGGTGGCAAGGACACAAAATGTACTCTGGGTGGCGGACTTCAATGTCCATCACCAAGAGTGGCTCGGTAGCACCACTACTGACCGAGCTGGCTGAGTCCGAAAGGACATAGCTGCTATAATGGGTCAGCAGCAGGTGGTGAGGGAACCAACAAGAGGGAAAAACCTACTTGACCTTGTCCTCACCAATCTATTTGTCGCAGATGCATCTGTCCATGACAGTATTGGTAGTATCCCATCCTCACACTGAGGGTATCCACAATCATGTTGTGCGGCACCACCACCCTGCTAAATGGGATAGATTTTGAACAGATCTAGCAACTCAAAACTGGGCACTCATGAGGCGCTGTGGGCCATCAGCAACAGCAGAATTATATTCAACCACAATCTGTAACCTCATGGCCCGGCATATACCCCACTCTACCATTACCATCAAGGCAGGGGACCAACTTGGTTCAATGAAGAGTGCAGGAAAGCATGCCAGGACAGCACCAGGCATATCTAAAAATGAGGTGCTAGCCTGGTGAAGCTACAACACAGGACTATTTCCATGCCAAACAGGAGAAGCAGCATGCGATAGACAGGGCTAAGCGATCCCACAAACAACTGATATGTTCTAAGATCTGCAGTCCTGCCACATCCAGTCGTGAATGGTGGTGGACAACTAAATAACTGACAGGAGGAGGAGGCTCCACAAACATCCCCATCCTCAATGATGGGGGATCCCAACACATCAGTTCAAAAGATAAGGCTGAAGCATTTGCATCCATTTTCAGCCAGAAGTGCCGAGTGGATAATCGATCTTGGCCTGCTCCTGAGGTCCCAGTATCACAGATACCAGTTTTCAGCCAATCTGATTCACTCCACTTGATATCAAGAAACAGCTGAAGGCACTGGATATTGCAAAGGCTATGGGCCCTGACAACCTTCCTGCAACAGTACTGAAGACTTGTGCTCCAGAACTGGCTACGCCCCTAGCCAAGCTGTTTCTTTACAACACTGGCATCTACCCAACAATGTGGAAAATTGCCCAGGTATGTCCTGTGCACAAAAATCAGGACAAATCTATCAAGTCTACTACCAATCATCAGCAAAGTGATGAAGGGGTCATCGACAGTGCTATCAAGCAGCACTTGCTTAGCAATAACCTGCTCACTGATGCTCAGTTTGGGTTCCACCAGGGCCACTCAGCTCCTGATCTCATTACAGCCTTGGTCCAAACATGGACAAAAGAGCTGAACTCAAGAGGTGAGGTGAGAGTGACTGCCCTTGACATCAAGGCAGCATTTGACCGAGTATGGCATCAAGGACCCCTAACAAAAGGAGTCAGTGGGAAAACTCTCCACTGGTTGGAGTCATAGCTAGCATAAAGGAAGATGGCTGTGGTTGTTGGAGGTCAATCATCTGAGCTCCAGGACATCACTGCAGGAGTTCCTCAGGGTAGTGTCCTAGGCCCAATCATCTTCAGCTGCTTCATCAATGACCTTCCCTCCATCATCAGGTCAGAAGTGGGGATGTTTGCTGATGATTGCACAATGTTCATCACCATTCGCGACTCCTCAGATACTGAAGCAGCCCATGTCCATATGCAGCAAGACCTGGACAATATCCAGGCTTAGACTGATAAGTGGCAAGTAACATTCGCACCACACAAGTGCCAGGCAATGACCATCTCCAACAAGAGAGAATCTAACCATCTCCCCTTGACATTCAATGGCATTACCATTGCTGAATCTCCCACTATCAACATCCTGAGGGTCACCATTGACCAGAAACTGAACTGGACCAGCCACATAAGTGCTCTGACAACAGGAGCAGGTCAGAGGCTGGGAATTCTGCGGCGAGTAATTCACCTCCCGACTCCCCAATGCCTGTGCACTGTCTACAAGGCACAAGTCAGGAGTGTGATGGAATACTCTCTCTCTCTCTCTCCCTAATCAGTACTACCGCTCCACCTCCCTTTTTACTTTCTCTTTCTTTTCGTAACACTTTGTATTCTTGAATATTAAATGCCCAGTCCTCACAATTTTTAAGTCACATTTCTGACATTGCCACTACATCATATTCCCACGTTGCACTGCAAGCAATTAGGAAAGCAAATGTTATGATAGGCTTTATTGTAAAGGTTTTAGAGTAAGGGTGTCTTACTGCCATTATGCAGGGCCTTGGTGAGACCATACCTGGAGTACTGTGTACAGTTTTGGTCTCCTTACCTAAGACTCCTAGGATGAGAGGATTGTCCTTTGAGAAGAGATGGTGTAGATTGGGCCTACATTCTGTCTAGTTTAGAAGAATGAAGTCCCGGAACACCCTTCCAACAGCACAGTGGGAGCACTATCACACAGACTGCAGTGGTTCAAGAAGGTAATTTGGGATGGGCCATAGAAGTTAGTGATGCCCACATCCTATGAATGAATAAAAGGAATCGGGGAGAGAAAGAGACAGGAGAGAAGGAGCAAAAGGTAGACAAGGGCAGAAGAGGCCTGGATTTTAACTTACTTGGCCTGTTGAGAGCCTGGTGGTGGAGGTGGGGAGTGATAGATGCACAGGTCGGTTGGGCACAGGAAAGTCGTGCTTCCCCCCGCATATAGTGGAGCTATTGATTGGTTCCCCCCCTGCACTCAACCTCGACCCCAGAAGCCAGCCTGAGGCTTGGCTTCCAGTTGGGCCGGAATCAGGTCAGTGGAGGCTACAGGATAAGGTAGGACTGCGTTCGGGTGGGATGGCGAACTTGGAGCTGATGGGTGGATCGGTGTGGGGTGGGGTGGTTGATGGGGGAGGCAAATGGAGGGTTGATCCCTGGGGTGGGAGGAGAGAGGGTTGATTGGGGACATCGAGGATTGTGGATCAGGGGAGGGGTGAAGAGGGGTCAATTGGGGAGGGAGTTGCTGATTCCAGGCTCTAGGCAGGATGGGGAAAGGTCAGAGACCTCGGGTGGGGGATGTTCTGGCAGGGAGGTCAGAGGGCTGAGGAGGGGGAAATCGGAGGCCTGGAGTGGGGTGGGGGGGGGTGGGGGTGCGGAATCAGATGCTGGGTATGGGTAGCAATAGGTCGGAGGCCTGGGAAAGGGATCAAAGGCCTGGTGGGGGTGGTTGGAGGCCTCGGGTTGGGAATTTCAGTGGCCTTGTGGGGAAGGAAGGGTGGTGGTGATGTCCGATTGCGGGCATTGGTCAGGCAGGCACGCTGATCCAGCAGGAAGGTATAAAGGCTCTCACTTCCTGGGTGCGGCAGCTCTCGTCTGGATGCCTTGAGGATCAGGAAACCTGGCTGTCCATAGTTAAATTTAACAATGAGGTTCGCAGACTTATTGTGATATTTAAATTGCCAACCAGCATCCTTGAAGCATATTCGTCACCCGTCCAGGTTCCTGCTCAGTCAAAGCCAGAACCGTGGGTGGGTTTAGGTCAGGGTTCTGATTTTTAAAACTATAACCCATCCCCGTCCCCCATTGCCCTTTTTTTTGCTTAAAACTACTTCCCCCACCCCAAGAGATAGAGAATTAAGGGAAGGTAGAGAGAGAAGGTCACAGGGGAGACAGTTAGAGAGAGAATTAAAAGAAACCATGACTATAACTTAGGGTTCCGAAGAAGGGTCACTGACCCGAAACGTTAACTCTGCTTCTCTTTCCACAGATGCTGCCAGACCTGCTGAGTGATTCCAGCATTTCTTGTTTTTGTTTCAGATTTCCAGCATCCGCAGTATTTTGCTTTTATTATATGACTATAACTTCAGTCGGCTTGATGCTAAAACTAAAAAGGAGAAGGAACAGAAGATACAAAGTTCCTAAATTGGAACGAGCCAATGACAAGGAGAGAAAAATGGGAACTCGTGATGATAAATCAAAGAAAAATTGTCAAACAAGACAAAACACAAACAAGGGGAGATGTTCAAACAGGAAATGATTAAGGTGCATAACACAATAACAAGCAGTTTTTAATGACTTATTTTAGGGTTCTGTGCAATACCATCATCTTCTTTGGCCTCCTTGTCTCGAGACAATGGGTAAGCGCCTGGAGGTGGTCAGTGGTTTGTGAAGCAGCGCCTGGAATGGCGATAAAGGCCAATTCTAGAGAGACAGACTCTTCCACAGGTGCTGCAGATAAAATTGGTTGTCGGGGCTGTTACACAGTTGGCTCTCCCCTTGCGCTTCTGTCTTTTTTCCTGCCAACTGCTAAGTCTCCTCGACTCGCCACACTTTAGCCCCGCCTTTATGGCTGCCCGCCAGCTCTGGTGAACACTGGCAACTGACTCCCACGACTTGTGATCAATGTCACAGGATTTCATGTCGCGTTTGCAGACATCTTTAAAGCGGAGACATGGACGGCCGTTGGGTCTGATACCAGTGACGAGCTCGCTGTACAATGCATCCTTGGGGATCCTGCCATCTTCCATGCGGCTCACATGGCCAAACCATCTCGAGCGCTGCTGACTCAGTAGGGTGTATAAGCTGGGGATGTTGGCCACTTCGAGGACTTCTGTGTTGGAGATACCATCCTTCTTTTGGGCCTCCTTATCTCGAGAGACAATGGATACGCGCCTGGAGGTGGTCAGTGGTTTGTGAAGCAGCGCCTGGAGTGGCTATAAAGGGCAATTCTGGAGTGACAGGCTCACATTTATTGGGTGTTTGAACTAGGTAGTATTATAGTGGTCCTCCTCTGAACCTTTTCAAGAGCCCTAATATCTCCCATATTGATGGTAGCTTCGTGGTACTGTTGCTAGTCTGGATGAATTCTCTGGCGATATGAGTTCAAATCCTGCCATGGCAGCTGGGCAATTTAAATTCAATCAATAAATGTGGAGTAAAATGCTCGTCTCATTAATGATGATTGTGAAACTAGGTGGATTGTTGTTTAAAAACCAATCTGGCTCACTCGTGCAATGATCTTGAGGAGAGGAAATCTACTGTCCTTATGTGGTTTGACCAACATGTGACTCTAGACCCGCATCAATGTAGTTGACTGTTAAGTGAAATGGCCTCACAAACCACTCAGTTGCAGGTGGTTTACCACCAGCTGTTCAAGGACAATTAGGGATGGGCCTTACCAGGGATGCTCACATCCAAAGAATGCATTAAAAATGTGAGGGTGTTATTGAACTGTAATTACTCCAGTTAAGTAGAAATGTCGGAACGGCCTGGGGCTCTTTTATCTAAGAATAAAAGCAAGAACTTGCATTTCTCTAGCACCTTTCATGACCTCTTGACATCCTTTCCGGTCAATAAAGTACTTTTGAAGAGCAGTCGCTGTTGTAATGTCGGAAACAAGGCAGCCAATGTGTGCACAGCAAGGTCCCCCAAACAGTAATGCAATTATGCCCAGATAAGTTTTTTTTTAGTGATGTTGACTGAGGGATAAATATTGGCCAGGGCACCAGGGAAATCTCCCCTGCTGTTCTTTGAAGTTGTGCCATGGGAACTTTCACGTTCACTCGAGGGGGCAAATGGGACCTCGGCTGAACATTTCATCTGAAAGCTGGCAGCTCCTCTTTATTTTATTTATTTATTTAAAGATACAGCACTGAAACAGGCCTTTCGAGTCTGTGCCAACCAACAACCACCCATTTGTACTAACCCTATAGTAATCCTATATTCCCTACCACCTACCTACACTAAGGGCAATTTACAATGGCCAATTTACCTATCACCTGCAAGTCTTTTGGCTGTGGGAGGAAACCAGAGCACCCGGCGAAAACCCACATGGGCAAACTCCGCACAGGCAGTACCCAGAATCAAACCCGGGTCCTTGGAGCTGTGAGGCTGCGGTGCTAACCACTGCGCCACTGTGCCGCCCACTGGAGTCTCATCCTAGATTTTTGTGCTCAAGTCCTTGCAGTGAGACTTGAACCCACAACTTCCTGAATCAGACGAGCATGATACTCACCGAGACAATGAGGCGGACATGGCAGCCAACTATGTGTACAGCAAACTCCCACAAACAGAAATAGGGGATACGGTAGCATAGTCATTCTGTTACTGGACCAGTACTTCAGAGGCCTGGAGCTATGAGTGCCATAGGATCTTTTACATCCGCCTGAGAGGGCAGGTGGAGGCTCAGTTTAATATCTCATCCAAAGGACAGAACCTCTGGCAGTGCAGCACTCCCTCTGTATTTCACTGGAGTGTCAGCCTAGAAGAGAAAAGACTGAGGGCTGAATTTTCCCAGCCTTATGACGATGGGCTGGGAGGCGGGAGGTCTTGTGGGGAAGGCGTTGGGAGGGGAGCACAATGCCTTCCCATCAGCATAGCATATTACCAGAGGCAGGAACATTAGCGATGCGGTCGGCCACCAGACGGCCAACTGAGCCACTTAAGGTCCCAATTAAGAGCCACTTCCCACCCCTGCCAGCATTTTGCCACTGCGTGGGGAGACCCACAGCTAAACCCTGGTAGCCTTCCAGCAGGTTCCCGGGGCAGGGAATGCCCTCCTTAATGGTCGTTCCATGGCCCACAGAGAGGCCCCCTGACCAGTGCAGTGGCCGGCCCCTGGCTGAGGTACCGCCACTGGCATATGACCACCACCCACCCCCCCGCCCACTCCATCCCATAGCCTTTATTGCAAGCGGATTTGGGTACAGCAGTAATGAAGTCTTGCTTCAATTGTATAGAACCTTGGTTAAACCGCACCTGGAGTACTGTGTGCAGTTTTGGCCCCCTTAATTAGGAAGGATATTATTGCCATAGAGGGAGTTCAACGAAGGTTCACCAGACTTGTTCCTGGCATGGCGGGAATGTCCTATGAAGAGGGATTGGGGAAGCTGGGCCTGTATTCTCTAGAGTTTCGAAGAATGAGAGGAGATCTCATTGAAACCTACAAAAGACTTAAAGGGATAGACAGGGTAGATTCAGGTGAGATGTTTCTCTTGGTTGGGGTGTCTGCAACCAGGGGACACAATTTCAGAATAAGGGGGAAACCACTTAGCTGCTTCATTTGCTTAAAACCTGTTACATTTCTAACCTTTGCCAATTCTGATGAAGGGTCACTGACCTGAAACATTAACTCTGCTTCTCTCTCCACAGATGCTGCCAGACCTGCTGAGTCTTTCCAGCATTTCTTGTTTTTATTATGTGATTTGAAGTGTAGTCACTGTTGTAATGAAGCAAATGTTGCAGCCAATTTACACACATCAAGGACCCACAAACAGCAAAGAGATGCGCAACCAGATAATCTTTTCTGTGATGTTGATTGAAGGATAATTATTGGCCACTTCGGCAGGGAGAACTTCTCTGCTCTTCTTTGAAATAATGCCATGGGATCTTTTTACATCCACCTGAGAAAGCAGATGGGGCCTACGTTTAAGGTCTGATCTGAAGGACGGCCCCTCTGATCGTGCAGGGCTCCCTCAGTACTGCATTAGAGCGTCAGTCGAGATTTTTGTACTCAGGTCTCTGGAGTGCTTCTATGAACCCACAAACTTCTAACTCAGAGGCAAGAGTTCTACCAACTAAGCCACAGCTGACACTTAAGTATAAAGACATATGAGTAAGGAAGTCTTGCTGCAATAATATAAGGCTTTGGTGAACCCACTCCTGGAATACAGTGTGTGGTTTTATTCTTAACTCAGGAAGGATATACTTACCTTGGAGGCAGTGCAAAATAGGTTCACTAGACTGAGTATTAGGGATGAGAGGATTATCCTATGAGGAGAGTTTGAGTAGAATAGGCCTATATTATCTGGAGTTTAGAAGAATGAGAAGTGATCTCATCGAAATGTGTAAAAGTATTAGAGGGTTTGACAGGGTAGATGCTGAGAGGCTGTTTTCCCTGACTCGAACTGAGGTGAGGAGAAATTTCTTCATTCAGAGGGTTTGAACACTTGGAATTCTCTACCTCAGAGGCCTGTGGATGGTCAATTGTTGAATATTTTGAAATGGAAAGGAAGGAATGTGAAAGGATCGAGAACGAGATTTAAAGTATTTGGTAGGAGAAGCAAAAGTGACATGAGGAAAAACTTTTTCACGCAGCGAGTGGTTAAGGTCTGGAATGCACTGCCTGAGAGTGTGGTGGAGGCAGGTTCAACTGAAGCATTCAAAAGGGAATTTAACAGTTATATGAAAAGGAAGAATGTGCAGGGTTATGGGGAGAAGGCAGGGGAATGGGACTGAGGGAGTTACTGTTTCAGAGAGCCAGTGTGGACACGATGGGCCGAATGGCTTCCTTCTGTGCTGTAACAATTCTGTGATTCTGTGATTTTCAAGAATAAGGAGGATTGATTTCCTGAGTGTTCAAAAATCTGAGGATTTGGGGATAGAGTGGGAAAGTAGAATTGAGGTAGATCAACCATGAACTTATTGAACAGTGGAGCAGCCTCAAGGGTCCGTAAGGCCTACTCCAGTTCCTATTTCTTATGTATCACTTATATTTATGACCCCTAGTTTTGGACAAGTCTACCCTTCGAAACATAATTTTAAAGCTCTTTATTAGATCATTCCTCAGGGCTGAATTTTTCAGAGACGATCAAGTCCTGCCAACATGGCTGAAACTGGGAGCCGACCTCACCGTTGGGTAGCAGGACCCTGGGGCAGCCCTTTACTAGCTGTGGCCAATTAATAAGCCACCGCTGGGGCCGCCATCCAATTGAGGATGGCAACCCACCACTCCCCCTCCCACAGAGGCGTTGGACCAATCAGAGGGCCAGCAGCTCGGGAGGTTCAGCAGCACCCCTGCCACTGGTGGTCACTGGTGAAGCTGCAGAATTAAAGAGAGGGTGCAACAATGTCGAGGTGCGAGTTTCTTTCAGGAAGCTGAGGTCAGGCAGGCAGGCCCTGGCAATTGGAACATAGCAGCAAGAGTAGGCCATTCAGCCCATCGAGCCTGCCCCACCATTCAATATGATCATGGCTGATCATCCACTTCAATGCCTTCTTCCCACACTATCCTCATATTCCCTTATGTCATTTGTCTTTAGAAATCTGTCAATCTCTGCTTTAAACATACTCAATGACTGAGCTCAGATTTCCAGCATCTGCAGTATTTTGCTTTTACTTCAAAATCACTTCATTGGCTGCAAAGCACTTTGGGACATCCTGAGATTATGAAAGGTGCTAGTAACGCAAGTCGTTCTTTATTTTTTTTACTTCAACACCACTTGCAATAAAGACTAACATATCATCTGCCTTCTTAATTGTTTTCTCTATGTGCACGTTAATATTCTGTGATTGATGTCCCAGGACACCCAAATCCCTCTGAATACCAACATTTACCAGTTCCGATGAAGGGTCACTGACCCGAAACGTTAACTCTGCTTCTTTTTCCACAGATGCTGCCAGACCTGCTGAGTGATTCCAGCATTTCTTGTTTTTACCTTTTTAAAAAAATTCTGCTTTCCTATTCTTCTGACCAAAATGGACAATTTCACACTTCCCCACATTAAACTCCATCTGTCACCTTCTTGCCCTGTTACCAGTGCTTCTTTTTTTTTGTTAAATTATGAGGATTTGTGCTTTAAAACTGAAAAAAGATTCCATAGATGCTGGAACGTTGTTTTTTTTTTAAAAAAAGAGGTCATCAGAAGGTCTTTTGGACTTGGCTTGTAAACAACAGTTACTGGAAGGCACTTGTTTTCAGATCAATACCCAGCAGGGGGCTTCTTTGACTTGAGGAAGATGCTTACAGAGAAGTGACAGGTCAAAATTGATAGGAGTTAGGAAGCTTGACTCCTGAGATGTTTTTGGTTTCGCTTTGGACAGGCAGTTGGGGTATGGACAGAGTTTTGAAAAGGAGTTAAAGAATCAACCTGCCAAGGACAAACCCCAACTGAGCCTGTTCCAGCTCTTTGAAAAGCCTGCTGGTTTTCCTATCTCTTTGAGAAGCTCTTAGAAGCGAAAGTAAGAAATAGAGAAGTTGATGCTGCATTCCTTCTGCAAGGCCTGCCCGAAACCTCTGTTGCTGCATTTCTCCTGGAAAACCTGCCCAAACTGATCTTCAACATCGGCTGCATAGAAATGTTCCAGGAAGATCTCAGGGACATGCCGTCTACTCGTATTTGGGATGCCAAACCAAAACAAAGGACATCTGACATCTTTCCATATCTTCTCTTTTTTCTTCAAGAATTAGTGAGTATTTGGACAAAGTATTCTTTTTTTGTCTTTTCTTTGTAATAGAGCTCTAAAGAGTAAGTCACTTTATTTTTTCGGTTAACCGGTATATATATTTTTGTGTGTGTGTGTGTGACTATGGTTAAAAAGGGAACTTTCATATTTCAATCTGTGCATTATTACTGGTTAAGACTTGTTTTATAATAAACTGATAATTTTGCTGTTTATTAAAGAAACCTGGTTGGTGTTTTTTTATTTTTGGGATAAAAATAGAATCTATGATTGACGGTATCGGTAACTGGGAAAATTTAAATATATGTTGTGACCTGTGGAGAAGTGGAACTAAAAAAACAGGCACTCCTCCCACCTCAGTCATAACAGCCCACTCACTTAACTGGTTTATATCCCTTTTTCAGCCTATTGCAGCCTCTTCACAGCTTACTTCCCCACCTAACTATATCAACAATTTGGATGAAGGGGTTGAGTGTAATGTATCCAAGTTTGCTGATGATACTAAGTTAGGTGGGAAAGTAAGCTGTAAGGAGGATGCAAAGAGGCTGCAAAGGGTCATAGACAGGTTAAGTGGATGGTCAAGAACGTGAAAGATGGAACGTAATATGGAGAAGAGTGAAGTTATCGACTTTGGAAGGAAAAATTGAAAAGCAGAGTATTTTTAAATGGTGAGAGACTGAGAAATATTGGTATTCAGAGGGACCTGGATGTCCTAGTACATGAACCACAGGTGTAGCGAGTCTTTTGGAAAGCAAATGGTATATTTGCCTTTATTACAAAGGGATTAGAGTATAAGAGTTAAGAACTCTAACTGAAATTATATAGGGCCTTGGTGAGACCACACCAGAATAATGTGTACAATCTCCTTATCGAAAGAAGGATATACTTGCCTTAGAGAAAATAAGATTCACTAGGCTGGCTCCTGGGAATTAGGAGATTGTCCTATGAGGAGAGATTAGGCCAGGCCCAAATTCCCTAGAGTTCAGAATGAGAGGTGATCTCATTGAAACATGAAATTCTTAAGGGGCTTGAAAAGATACATGCTGGGAGGACGTTTCCCCTGGCTGGAGAGTCTAGAATTAGGGCATCACTCTCAGAATAAGGGATCGGCCATTTAGGACTGAGATGAAGGGAAATTTGATCACTCAAAGGGTTGTGATTCTTTGGAATTCTCCACCCCAGAGACCTGTGTATATTCAAGACAGAGATTGATAGATTTTTGGTTTCTAAAGGAAGCAAGGGATATGGAGATAGTGAAGTTGAGGTAGCTCAGCCATGATCTTATTGAATGTGACTCAGGCTCAAAGGGTCAAATGACCTACTCCTACTTCTTATCCTCCTACGTTCTAATTTTTTTATTGTACGTGATCGTCTTTGTAAAATGGAGAATGAACTTTAAAGGTTCTATAAACTTCCATTTTCAGCAATTTATTTTAAAAAGGAAGTGATAACTTTGAGTTATACTTTGCTACAATCAAAAGAGGAAGAGGACACAAATGACACTCGATTAACACACATTTGGGAGGTAACGGTTTAGAAACATATAGTAAAGAAGGAGGCCATTATGGCCCATTGTCCCCGTAGCCTTGCAATATTTTCCTTTTCAAATATATATCCAATTCCCTTTTGAATGTTACTATCGAATCTGCTTCCACCACTCTTTCAGGCGGCGCATTCCAGATTATAACAATTTGCTGCATAAAAAACACCTTGTCTCCTCTGGTTTCCTTGCCAATTAAATACGTATCCTCTTGTTACAACATACCAGTGAAAAAAGATTCCCTTTATATAGTCTACCATAACTCATTATAATTTTGAACACCCCCATTAAATCGCCCCTTAACCTTCTCTGCTCTAAGGAGAACAATCCCAGTTTCTCCAGTCTCTCCCTATAACAGAAGTCCTTAATCCCTTGTTCAATCCCACAATCCATGAACACTAGATTAGTATGGGTGAGAAAAACTCATTGAACTATTTTTTCTCATCTATCCGGAAAGACTTTACAATCTACTGCTTTCTATCCGTTACAGCATCCAACTGTTTTATAAATGAATTGGGGGAGGTGATAGGGAGAGTGCAGGGCAGTGGTTTTGGGTTACCCTGGTAACAAACTGGGACACGTGTCTCTGCATTCTTTTTATGACCTTTTGTGTTAGGAAGTTTAACCCCTTCACGCTGTGTGTAAATCCCCAGTGTGCAAACACCAAGTGTCACTATGTGCTGAGTTTCTATCTCTCCCTGGTGTAGCGAAGGATGGGCCTGGTCACATTGCCGTGGAATGCTCCATCCAGTTGGACCGTGCCTTACCACCTATCCTTCATGGAAAAGTTTGTACGAAAAAACACTTTTGACCACAAATCCATTAGGCAGTGTTCCACATGGAATGTTCTTAAGGCCTTACGGGACAAAGAGATGGTGGATCCTGTCGAATGGTTCCCCGAGCAGACTGCCAAAGTCATTTGGCAGAATGCCTCATCACCAGAACTTTCAAACAAGAACCAAGACGTAGCTTGGCTGGTGGTGAGAAGGGCCCTCCCTGTCAGATGCTTCCTGCATGCCTGGAGTCTCACCACCTCCACATGCTGCCCTCGAGGTGGCTGTGGTGGGGAAGAGACAGTTGCCCACCTCCTTCTGCAAAGCAGGTGTGGAAAGAGATGCAGTGGTTTTTGTCGAGGTTCATTCCGAGCAGCTCTGTAACACAGGAGTCTGTGCTCTACAGGCTGTTCCCAGGGACGCACACCGAGACAAACTGCTGCTGGAGAACCATGAACTCGGTGAAGGATGCACTTTGGTCTGCCCAAAACCTGCTGGTCTTCCAGAGCAAAGAGTTTCCACGACCGAGTGTTGCAGACTGGCACATTCCAAGGTCCAGGACTACGTGCTGAGGGACACACTAAAGCTTGGGGCAGCTGCCGCAAAGGCTCAATGGGGAAAGACCACAGTGTAAGGTCCTCCCACCAGAGTGAACCGAGGGGCTGGAACCTGTGTAAAACCCCTTGGGCTGTATGCACCAAAATGTTTTTTGCTATGTAATGCATTGCATATAAAATGGAACGGCAAGAATTGTGAGGCAACTCATGTACTGTATTGAAGAAATTTGATCTCTATTGCACTTTGCAAAATGTGAAATTTGAACTGTTTTCTAATGTATTTTTGCAAATTATGAATAAAATATATTCTTGGAAAAAAAGGTTTAACCCCTGATTCTTTACCTGTTGAGGGATTGACTATTAAAACTGCCAATTAGACCTGCTACATCCCTCACACCCCTTCCCTTTCCCCCCCAGCCTCCCCCAATCACACGTGGGTCTCTTGGAATTAGGTCCTGTGTGGATCTAAGGAGATGAGCCATTCCAATGCATGGATTGTGAATGTTTGGAGATGTAATTTTCCATTGTCCATTTGAATAGACTCTGACCTCTGATCTGTATCCCCAGAATGTGACTGTTGCAACGTAAATCTATTCCCTTGACAGCCAACATTAACATAAAACCACATTTTAATGCAAATTAACACCAAGCGCTTCTCCACCCTGACACCAGCCCCCTCATCTCCATTGTGGTAAAATGGTTGAATATCCCAAAATGCTTCTCTGAATTTCTCTCTCTTGTTAGTCCAAGGTTGCAATGTCCCACCCAGACACATTCTTCCTTCTCTGTGTGCCTTCCCTGTATGGAATTGAAGAGGGATCTCACCCTCGTTCCCCATAAACTATTTTCTTTCCTCTCCAGGATTTCAAAACCTTGATACTTCTTAACTCATCATGTTTTTGGGGGTGGTTTATGTTGAATATTTCCCTTTAATTCGGTATCATTGACCACTCCTGCAAAGTAAATTTCATGCTTCTTATGATCTGGAGACTCAGCTGTGACTCAGAAGGTCAGGGGTTTGGGTCCCAATTCAGAGACTTGAGCACATAATCCAAGCCACGTTTGTGTGTTGCATTCTGAATTCTACTTTTCTGCTGTTCTATTGTTTTATGCTTTGCATCAGCGAGAACACAATCATGCTGCGTCATGAGCCTTGAAGATAATTTTGGATAAAAAGTGATAAAGGAACTAGCTTCTTTCTTCTTTTTGAGCTACTATTGTTTCTATTTGTACAAAATTTAGGTTGATACTCCCGGTGCCAGTATTGAGGAGGTGCTGCCCTGTCAGAGGTGTTGCCTTTCAATTGAGGCATTGAATTGAGATCCCATCTTCTCTCTCAGGTGGCCATAAAAGGTCCCATGGCATTATTCAAAAAAGAGCAGGGGAGTTCTCCCCAGTGTCCTTGGCAATATTTTTCCCTTAATCAAAATCACTGGCACTGATTATCTGGTCATTATCTATGTGGGAATTTGCTGTGTGCAAATTGGCTGCCATATTTCCTACATTACAACAGTGAATTTGCTTCAAAAGTAATTCATTGGCTGTAAAGTGCTTTGGGATGTCCTGTGATTGTGACAGTCACTTTATAAATGCAAGTTCCTTCTTATCAGAGTGTACCTTTACCAGTCCAATGTCTACCTTAGTGTAGTGTGAACCCTTGCCACTCTATTTCGGCTTCGTAGAATATATCACCAGCTGTTACATGTTGGTCTTGTCTTTGCTTAGTGTCAGCAGAGATTTTAAACCAACACACATTTATTAAATGTTGAACAGGTAAATGTGCAGCATGCTGGAGTTCCACCGAGGACTGGGGGGGTGTGGGTGGTTGGTGGTATATGTTTCCACAATCTCCTGCTGTCAATCAACAACAAAGACTTACATTTTTATAACACCTTTAATGTTTGGACAGGTGACCAAAAGCTTGGTCAAATAGTTAGGTTTTAAGCCAATTGAAAGGAGAGAATAAAGAGGTGGAGAGACTTAGGAAAGAATTTTCAAAATTTTGGCCCAGTGGCTAATGGCACGGCCACCAATGGTGAGCCCAAGGGAGTGGGGATGCACAAGAGTCAGAGGAAGACGAAGTTCTCAGAGGGTTTTGGGCTGCAAGATGACCCCGGTGAAAACCAGATCAACAACATCCATGACGTTTGGCCAAATTTAGAACGGTGAATTGGGTGAACCCCACTCAGAGAATCTCCAGCATTTGACTTTTTTATTCATTCATGGGATGTGAGCATCACTGGCTAGGCCTGCATTTATTGCCCATCCCTAATTGCCCTTGAGAAGGTGGTGGTGAGCTGCCTTCTTGAACTGCTGCAGTCCATGTGGGGTAGGTACACCCACAGTACTGTTAGGAAGAGAGTTCCAGGATTTTGACCCAGTGACAGTGAAGGAAAAGCGATATAGTTCCAAGGATGGTGTGTGGTTTGGAGGGGAACTTGCAGGTGGTGCTGTTTCCATGCATCTGCTGCCCTTGTCGTTCTAGGTTGTAGAGGTCACGGGTTTGGAAGGTGCTGTTGCAGGAGGCTTGGTGCATTGCTGCAGTGCATCTTGTAGATGGTACACACTGCTGACACTGTGTGTCGGTGGTAAAGGGAGTGAATGTTGAAGGTGGTGGGATGGGGTGCCAATCAAGCGGGCTACTTTATCCTGGATATTGTCGAGCTTCTTGAGTGTTCTTGGAGCAACTATCCAGGAGAGTGGACAGTATTCCATTACACCCCTGACTTGTGCCCTGTAGATGGTGGACAGGCTTTGGGGAGTCAGGAGGTGAGTTTGTCACCACAGAATTTCCAGCCACTGATCTGCTCTTGTAGCGACACTCTTTGTATGGCTGGTCCAATTAAGTTTCTGGTCAATGATAACCCCAGGATGTTGATGGTGGGGGCGGGGGGGCGTGATGGCTATTCAGCGATGGTAATTCCTTTGAGCAGCAAAGGGAGACGGCTAGGCTGTCTCTTGTTGGAGATGGTCATTGCCTGGCAATTTTGCAGCAGGAATGTTACTTGCCACTTACCAGCCCAAGCCTGAATGTTGTCCAGGTCCTGCCGCATATGGACATGGACTGCTTCAGTATCTGATGAGTTGCAAATGGAACTGAACATTGTGCAATCATTAGTGAACATCCCCACTTCTGACCTTATGATGGAAGGAAGGTCATTGATGAAGAAGCTGAAGATGGTTGGGCTTAGGACACTACCCTGAGGAACTCCTTCAGTAATGTCCTGGAGCTCAGATGTTTGACCTCCAACAACCACAACCATCTTCCTTTGCACTAGGTATGACTCCAACCAGCAGAGAGTTTTCCCCCTGATTCCTATTGACTCCAGTTTTGCTAGGGCTCCTTGATGCCATACTCAGTCAAATGCTGCCTTGATGTCAAGGGCAGTCACTCTCACCTCACCTCTCGAGTTCAGCTCTTTTGTCCATTTTTGGACCAAGTCTGTAATGAGGTCAGGAGCTGAATGGCCCTGGCTGAACCCAAATTGAGCATCGGTGAGCAAGTTGTTGCTGAGTAAGTGCCACTTGATAGCACTGTCGTTGACACCTTCCATCACTTGACTGGCGATCAAGAGTAGACTGATGGGGCAGTAATTGGCCGGGTTGGATTTGTCTTACCTTTTGTGTACAGGACGTACCTGGGCAATTTTCCACATTGTCAGGTAGGTGCCAGTGTTGTAACTGTAGTGGAACAGCTTGGCTAAGGGCACGGCTAGATCTGCAGCACGAGCCCTCAGTACCATTGCTCTTATGTTGTCAGGACCCATAGCCTTTGTTGCAATGTCTGCAGTGCTTTCTTGATGTTTAGACCCTCTCTGAGACTTCTATGTGTTTTTGATTTTTCTCACTATGCCCACTCTGGTCTCTCGGGAGTATTGCTCCTGCTATAGAACAATGTCCTTATCTCTCAGCTCAGATCTTAGTATCATGCAGCACAGAAAGAGGAGGCCATTCGGCCCGTTATCCCAGTGTGGGCTCTTTGAAAAAACTATCCAATTAGTCCCACGCCCCAGCTGTTTCCCCATAACCTCCGGTAATTTCTGCTTTTCAAGTATTTATCCCGTTCTCTTTTACAATGTTCCTGTTGCATCTGCTTCCCTTCAGTCAGTGCATTCCAGATCAAATCTCAAGAGTTGAAACTTGACATCTTAACTTGTCTTATCTCCCCACAGATGTATCATTTTCCGGAGCTGTGCACCGTGAGCCAAGATAGTCGGGGAAAAAAAAGTTTGCATTCGTGTTTGAGCTGTGAAAGGAGGGAACACTACTATTTTGAAACAGTAGGGAGGGTAGTGGGACGGACATCTCCGCCCAGTAGGTTCGTTTCAAACTCCTTGCAGTGGAGAGAGGAGAGGCAAGGAGTCAGGCTGGAGCTGCTGCAAACTGGGAGGAGCAGGTACTGAGGCCAGCAACTAATCCCAGTAATAAATGGTCCAACAAATTAGACTGAATGTGGATGCTTTGACTGTCTTGACGATGCGGAAGTAGCGAATTGTACGGAAGTTTGGAGGAGAAACTTTACGGTTTTGTTTTGAGAAGGGAGACAACGAGAAGAGATTGTAACATGGACAGGGCCATTAAAGAGGGGCAGTTGTATGTCTTGCTGCCTAAATTCGGCAAGGTAAGGATCGGATACTCGAGTTGCATTTGACTATGTACATTCCAACTCAGTAGTTTTCAGTCCCAAAATGACTACATATATTTGTTACGAGCGTCCGGGGAACGCAGACTGCTAGGGAGCGCTGTTGCATTTAAAAGTTACCCCACTTTATGTTTGATTTTGTGTATGTGTTAGTTTAATTTGCATTACTTTTTATTGCAGATTGTTCATGCATTTTTCGTACACCCGGCCCCCTCCTTATCTCGCAATATTTGAAGAGTTTGAGTTGAAAGTAACGATAGCAGGTGTTTCCAGAACCGATTTGTGGGGAGATTTTTGCAATGTAAACCTTTGTGTGTGTGTGTGTAAGCAGTGTTGTTTCACTGCAAGTTTGGTAGCTTCTCTGAGGTCTGGTGTTTAGTTCTGGGTTGATTAAATGAAGAATTCTGTTGGAAGATGTGCTATAAAGAATTCTTTTTACAAGGGGTTATCTCGACTGTACATAAAGGAATAGAACAGTTTGAATGTTCTGTTTGTGTTTTTGCTCCAGTTCTTCTCTCCCTCTTCCCCCCCCCCCCCCAATCTCACTCAAGTGGTCATTCTTCATTGGTGAGCCCAGACATTGAGTGTCAGCTCTGGGGAAGGGTGGGTATTCTTGAGATGTGGGTGTTTCTGGCGAGGGTGGCATTTGTTGCCCACCCCTTGTCACCCTGAGAAGGCAGTGGTGGGCAACCTTCTTGAGCCACTCATAGAGTCGTACAGCACTGAAACAGGCCCTTTGGCCCATCATGTCCATGCTAACCATCAGTATCTTGCTAGACCACTTCAGAGGGCAGTTAAGAGTCAACGAAGTTGGTTCATGACTCAAGTCACCTCTAGGCCCAGACCAGGTAAGGACGGAAGGTTTCCTTCCCCAAAAGGACACTAGTGAGCCAGTTGGGTTTTTATGACAATCTGACAGCTTCATGGTCACAGTTACTGAAACCAGTTTTTTTGCTTCTAAGATTTTTAAAAAATGAATTTAAATTCTGTGTTGTGTGATCTGATCTTAATGGTTGTTAGTCCAGTAACATTATCACTGTATTTTCTGAGAGGTCACTAGTTAGTGACTTGGTTTGACTTCCTATTCTCTCTCCTCTTCCATTCTGTTAAAATTTGATTTTGGGATGTGGTTGTCACTGGCAAGGCCAGCATTTATTACCCATTGCTAATGTGGTGAGGGGAATGGGGGCCTGCTGCTTCAATCACTGCAATCCATGTGGTAAAGTTGCTCCCAGGCGATAGTAGAGAATTTCAGGATATCTACATCCTGTTTCCCGCGTGATCTATCCAAGAGTCCGGAGATCAATTGTAACAACACAAACTTACCTCAGCTGATTTGAAAGCTCAGAGCTCGAGACGGTTCTGATCTATTTGGCTTAATTTTCCATTGCCTTCACTTTTTGTAATGCCTTTTCAATTTCTCAAGAAACATTAAGCTGTGTGGTGTGTGTTGCAGTGCTTGGTGCACTTGTTACATCTGGTTTTAAAGCAGTTGGTTACATTCAGGCTGCAGGAAACTGTGCAACATGGAAGAAGCCTTTTGATTTGATTTGCACGTGAGTTTTAGTCAGCTTTTTATGGGGTGAATGTCCTAATGTCATCAAACAAGTGCCAAGGTGAGAGAAATGCTTGGAATTTCTTCTTCGTGCCCCTCCTTCCTCTTGCCTTTGTTAAGCAACACCTCTACGACGCAAACTAATACTCTAACCTGAAGAATTCCAACCTAACCAGCTGGTGATCAAGGATGATCCACAGTTCCCTTAAAACTGGACTCTCCGTGTCAAAGATAGATGAACTTGCATTTATACAGCACCCTTCATAACCTCAGAACATCCCAAAATGCTTTACAGCCATTTATGTATGAAGTGCGGTCGCTGTTGTACTGTAGAAAATATAGCAGCCAATTTGCAAAGCACAGCAAGCCCCCACAAACAGCAAAGAGGTAATAAAAGATAATCTGTTCTAGTAATGTTGGTTGAAGGATAAATATTGGTCCAGGACACCAGGGAAAGCTCTCCTTGTCTTTTCTTTGAAATAGTGGCCGTGGGATCTTTTACGTCTGCCTGAGAGGGCAGATGGGTTATGGTTTAATTTCTCATCCAAAATAGGAACGCATCTGTGACGCTGCAGTGCTAGCTCGTTACCCCGCTGAAACGTCACCATGGATTATGTTTCTGGAGTGGGACTTGAACAACAACTTTCTGACTCGGGCGAGAATGCTACCCACTGAGCAATGAGTTTATTGGCTTTACCCAGGTCTATCCAGTTCTGGACCAGGTAAGCAGGCAGCAACAAGGTGCATTTCCACAGTGCCTGTCTCCATGAACATGCCTCAGTGTGGCTCAGAATAGAAAGGGAACATTGCCACCAACTTTCGCACTACGTTCTGACCAAAATCATGGTTGGAAAAGTAGTTTTTGAGAAGGTAGCAGAGAGAACTAGCGAGGGTGTTCCAGAGTGTAACACCAAGATGGTTGAAAGAGCTTCAGTGCCGCCCCAAACTGTCTTTATTTTTAAGGGATTTAACCGAAGATACATTGACTTTTTTATTGGAAGTCTGTTTCATGTACTGCAGTTAATGAGAAGGGGAGAAAATACTTCCGCTCTTTTTAGGAAGTGTCCAGCAGGTGTTTAAAAGAAAAGCCCAGATTAAGGTTTCTTTGAGTAGACTCTTCTTTCAGATTGACCTGCAGGTTTTCAGCATTTTGTTTTGATTAGAAGTTCCCCAATTTTCTTCATTCTACTGTTGGCGGCCATGCCTTCAACCATCTAGGTCTTAAATTGGGGAATTCCTTCCCTAAATCTTTTTTTAAAAATTCATTCATGGGATGTGGGTGTTGCTGGCCAGGCCAGCATTTATTCCCCATCCCTAATTGCCCTTGAGAAAGTGGTGGTGAGCTGCCTTCTTGAACTGCTGCAGTCCATGTGAGGTAGGTACACCCACAATGCTGTTAGGAAGGGTGTTCCAGGATTTTGACCCAGCGACAGTGAAGGAACGGCGATATAGTTCCAAGTCAGGATAGTGTGTGACTTGGATGGGATCTTGCAGGTGGTGATGTTCCCATGTATTTGCTGCCCTTGTCCTTCTAGTTGTAGAGGTCGCAAGTTTGGAAGGTGCTGTCTAAGGACCGTTAGTGCCTTGCTGCAGTGCATCTTATAGATGGTACACACTGTTGCCACTGTGCGCTGGTGGTGGAGGGAGTGAATGTTTGTAGATGGGGTGCCAATCAAGTGGGCTGCTTTGTCTTGGATGGTGTCGAGCTTCTTGAGTGTTGTTGGAGTTGCACCCATCCAGACAAGTGGAGAGTATTCCATCACACTCCTGACTTGTGCCTTGTAGATGGTGAACAGGCTTTGGGGAGTCAGGAGGTGAGTTACTCGCCGCAGGATTCCTAGCCTCTGACCTGCTCTTGTCGCCACAGTATTTATTTATATGGCTACTCCAGTTCAGTTTCTGGTCAATGGTAGCCCCTAGGATGTTGATAATGGGGGAATCCGTGATGGTAATGCCATTGAATGTCATGGGGAGATCGTTAGATTCTCCCATTGGAGATGGTCATTGCCTGGCACATGTGTAGTGCGAATGTTACTTGCCACTTATCAGCCCAAGCCTGGATATTGTCCAGGTTTTGCTGCATTTCTACACGGACTGCTTCAGTATCTGAGGAGCCGCGAATGGTGCTGAACATTGTGCAATCATCAGCGAAGATCCCCACTTCTGACCTTATGATGGAGGGAAGGTCATTGATGAAGCAGCTGAAGATGGTTGGGCCTAGGACACTAACCTGAAGAACTCCTGCAGTGATGTCCTGGAGCTCAGATGATTGACCTCCAACAACCACAACCATCTTCCTTTGCTGTCGGTATGACTCCAACCAGCGGAGAGTTTTCCCCCTGATTCCCATTGACCTCAGTTTTGCTAGGGCTCCTTGATGCCATACTCGGTCAAATGCTGCCTTGATGTCAAGGGTGGTCACTCTCACCTCACCTCTTGAGTTCAGCTCTTTTGTCCATGTTTCAACCAAGGCTGTAATGAGGTCAGGAGCAGAGTGTCATTGAGCGGGTTATTGCTAAGCAAGTGCTGCTTGACGATACTGTTGATGACACCTTCCATCACTTTACTGATCATTGAGAGTAGACTGATGGGGCGATAATTGGCCGGGTTGGACTTGTCCTGCTTTTTGTGTACAGGACATACCTGGGCGATTTTCTACATTGTAGGGTTGATGTCAGTGTTGTACTGGAACAGCTTGGCTCCTTCTGCTCTGTTTTTGTGTCTCTTTCCCCCCCCCCCCGTCCCCCCCCTTCTCAGGGAAGTGGCTGTTCACTGCCTGGTCTCTCTTGGTGGCCCCCCCCCCCCCCCCCCACCTCTCAGGGAGGTAGCTGTACACTCCGTGGTGTGTCTCTCAGGGAGGTAGCTGTACACTCCGTGGTGTGTCTCTCAGGGAAGTAGCTGTACACTGCCTGGTCTCTCTCTCGGGATGTAGCTGTACACTGCCTGGTCTCTCTCTCTCAGGGATGTAGCTGTACACTGCCTGGTCTCTCTCTCTCTCAGGGATGTAGCTGTACACTGCCTGGTCTCTCTCTCGGGATGTAGCTGTACACTGCCTGGTCTCTCTCTCAGGGATGTAGCTGTACACTGCCTGGTCTCTCTCTCTCTCAGGGATGTAGCTGTACACTGCCTGGTCTCTCTCTCTCTCAGGGATGTAGCTGTACACTGCCTGGTCTCTCTCTCTCTCAGGGATGTAGCTGTACACTGCCTGGTCTCTCTCTCTCTCAGGGACGTAGCTGTACACTGCCTGGTCTCTCTCTCTCTCAGGGACGTAGCTGTACACTGCCTGGTCTCTCTCTCAGGGACGTAGCTGTACACTGCCTGGTCTCTCTCTCAGGGACGTAGCTGTACACTGCCTGGTCTCTCTCTCAGGGATGTAGCTGTACACTGCCTGGTCTCTCTCTCAGGGATGTAGCTGTACACTGCCTGGTCTCTCTCTCTCTCAGGGATGTAGCTGTACACTGCCTGGTCTCTCTCTCTCTCAGGGATGTAGCTGTACACTGCCTGGTCTCTCTCTCTCTCAGGGATGTAGCTGTACACTGCCTGGTCTCTCTCTCTCTCAGGGAAGTAGCTGTACACTGCCTGGTCTCTCTCTCAGGGATGTAGCTGTACACTGCCTGGTCTCTCTCTCAGGGATGTAGCTGTACACTGCCTGGTCTCTCTCTCTCGGATGTAGCTGTACACTGCCTGGTCTCTCTCGGTCCCCCCTCTCGCAGGGAAGTAACCTTTTTGGTCTTATGTGGCTTGATGCCAGATGTTGTTTGATAATCACTCCTTTGAAGCTGCTCATGGGAAATTAACTATGTAAATGGAATTTGTTTCCAGCATTCAGTGGTGTCAGTGTGCTCGGTTGGCTGCACTCTTGTCTCTGAGTCAGAAGGTTCCAGGTTCAATTCCTCCTCTAGGACTTGAGCACAAAAATCTAGGCTGACACTCCAGCGTATTTCTGAGGCAGTGTGGCACTATCGGAGGTCCATCTTTCGGATGAGATATTAAACCGAGGCCCCGTCTGCCCCCTCAGGTGGATGTAAAAGATCCCATGGCATTACTTGAAGAACAGGGGAGTTAACCCCAGTGTCCTGGCCAATATGTATCCCTCGGTCAGCATCACAAAACAGATGATCTTGTCATTATCACATTGCTGTTTGTGGGAGCTTGCTGTGCACAAAGTGGCTGCCTAGTTTCCCACATTACACCAGTGACAACACTTCAAAAGTACATCATTGGCTGTAAAACATTTTGAGACGTCCGGTAGTTGTGAAATGTGCTATATAAATGTAAATCTTTCTTTAGCATTTGTAGTTGAGAGGTTTGTTTACTTTTAGTTGTGTTCCCCTTGGCTTTTGGTTATTGGTTTTGAATCATATAATTTGCTTTCTCTTTCCTTGTCATGCTTTTGTGGGCGGAGGTTTTGCAAGCAGTCGTCGTTTTGTGTGCTTTGTACTGAGAGTGCACTTGACACAAAGACTGTCTTTCTTACTCCTGTCTTCTTTGTGTGAAGACAAAGCTTTGATACTTTAGTGTATGAGGAGAGGGTTTAACAAATCCACACTGCATTGCTGCGTAGGATAATCTCGGTTCTAAATCAGCCATTGATATTGTAGTGTCGTGGTTATGTTGTTGGACTGGTAATCTGAGACCTGGACTAATAATTGAATGTGAATTTAAATAACACCGGGGTAGTCTGAGAATTTTTAATTTAGTTTATTAAAATCTGTAAATCTAAAGCTGGTATCAATAAAAGTGACCATGCAGCTGTTGTGTTATAAAAAGCCTTTAAGGAGGGAACCTGCCATTCTTGCTTGGTCTGGGCCTATATGTGACTCCAGTAGCACGTCAATGTGGTTGACTCGTAACTGACCTCCATAGTGTCCATTGAGTTGTATCAAATTGCTACGGTGGTTCAAGAAGGGAAACCAGTATTGAGCAATAAATGCTAGCTTTGCCTTGCTATTGATGCCCACATTCTGATGATGAATAAAAGACATTCACAGCTGTTTTTCTGGATTTTTTTTTTCTTTGAGTTTTTGCCTTGTAAATGGAGGACAGGCTTTGGGGAGACGGGGGTGGGTGGGGGTGAGTCAGTCTTTGCAGAATTCCCAGCTTCCGCCCTGCTCTTATAGTTACAGTGGTGAAAGGTATAGCCAGGTGGGGAGGCTTCACTTGGGGAAAGGCAACAAGGTGTCTGTCAAGGCCATGATGTAGGTGCAGTCAACAAGCATGAGGTCAGGACTGATGGGGCCTTGTTCAGAATTGAGGGGATATTCTGGAGGAATATGCAGAGAGGGACTGTGAGAGCTGATCTTGCAAAGTCCACAGGATTAGCACTGAGAGGGATGAGTTGGCAGGGAGGAGATTGGCAAGAGTAGCCCCCAGCTACTGGGGGCTGGGCACGAATGTTGGTGAGAGAATGGGATGGGCAGCTGCTTGTATGGAGGCAGTGACGAGTACCTCGATGGGTCCTTTTGGAGGAGATCAAGAGGCACAGAAGGAAGCTGTAGACTTATGTAAGAGGGAGTTATGCTTGGGACGGTGTTGGGAGAGTGGAAGGGTGAGGAGTTCTGAAAGGTAAGGATTTGGGAGGGCAGAGTCTCTGAAAGGGGAGATATGGCAGGAGGCATGAGGAGAGGAAAGTGTAGTCTAGGAGAGGTAAAGAGAAATGAGGTTTAAGAGAAGAAAAGTGGAAATAGCAGTGACTGCTTCACGTCTGGAGTGGCAGCCAAAATACACACACATAAAGACATAAGGAAAACTGAAGTTACATCGGCCTGGTTGTGTCGCAATTATTAGAATACATATATCTTGGTAGTAAACAGAGAATAGTGAGGAGCCAATAGGAGGGGGTCCACAGGTCCCGTGGTAGCATAAAGTTGATAAGCAAGGGGGTGGAAGGTTATCTGGGGTAGGTAGAAATGTGGAGTAATCAGATCAGCCATGAACTTACTAGAACCATAGAACCTTAGAAAAATTATAGCACAGAAGGAGGCCATTCAGCCCGTTGTGTCTGAGCCAGCTGGAAAAAAACTAGCTGCCCAAACTAATTCCACTTTCCAGCACCTGGTCTGTAGCCTTGCAGGTTACAGCACTTCAGGTGCAAGTCCAGGTCCCTTTTAAATGACTTGAGGGTTTCTGCCTCCACCACCATTCCTGGCAGTGAATTCCAGACACCCACTCCCCTCTGGGTGAAAAAGTTTTTCCACATGTCCCCTCTAATCCTTCTACCAGTCACCTTTAATCATTGCCCCCTGGTAATTGACCTCTGTGCTAGGGAAACAGGTCCTTCTTGTCTACTCTATCTAGGCCCCTCATAATTTTGTACACCTCAGTTAAGTCACCCCTCAACCTACTCTGTTCTAAGGAAAACAACCCAAACCTATCCAATCTTTCTTCATAGCCACAACCTTCAAGCCCTGGCACATTCTTGTAAATCTCCTCTGCACTCTCTCCAGAGCAACTTTGTCCTTCCTGTAATGTGGTGACCAGAACTGTACACAATACTCCAACTGTAGCCAAACCAGCGTTTTATACAGTTCCAGCATGACATCTCTGCTTCTGTATTCTATACCTCGGCCAATAAAGGAAAGCATTCGGTATGCCTTCTTCACCACATTATCTACCTGTCCGGCCACCTTCAGGGACCTGTGTACATGCAGTCCAAGGTCTCTCACTTCTTCTACCCCTCTCAGTATCCTCCCGTTTATTGTGTATTCCTTTGCTTTATTTGCCCTCCCCAAATACATTACCTCACATTTCTCCGGATTGAATTCCATTTGCCACTTTTCCGCCCACTCAACCAAACCATTGATATCATTCTGGAGTCTACAGCTATCCTCTTCACTATCAACTACACGGCCAATTTTTGTGTCATCTGCAAATTTCCCAATCATGCTTCCCACATTTAAGTCCAAATCATTAAAATAAAAGCAAAATACTGCGGATGCTGGAAATCTGAAACAAAAACAAGAAATGCTGGATTCACTCAGCAGGTCTGGCAGCATCTGTGGAAAGAGAAGCAGAGTTAACGTTTCGGGTCAGTGACCCTTCTTCGGAACTGACAAATATTAGAAAAGTCACAGATTATAAACAAGTGAGGTGGGGGTTGGGCAAGAGATAACAAAGGAGAAGGTGCAGATTGGACCAGGCCACATAGCTGACCAAAAGGTCACAGAGCAAAGGCAAACAATATGTTAATGGTGTTTTGAAAGACAAAGCATTAGTACAGATTAGGTGTGAATATACTGAATATAGAACATCAGCAAGTGCAAACCTGAAGAAAAACAACCTGAAAAAAACAGTGGGTAAGCAAACTGAACAAACTAAGATGAAATGAAATAAATGCAAAAAATATAAAAAGGAATGCAAAAAAAAAGGAAGAAAAAATAACTAAAAATGACTAAAAATGAAAGTAAAGTGGGGGGCTGTCATGCTCTGAAATTATTGAACTCAATGTTCAGTCCGGCAGGCTGTAGTGTGCCTAATCGGTAGATGAGATGCTGTTCCTCGAGCTTGCGTTGATGTTCACTGGAACACTGCAGCAATCCCAGGACAGAGATGTGAGCATGAGAGCAGGGGGGAGTGTTGAAATGGCAAGCAACCGGAAGCTCAGGGTCCTGCTTGCGGACTGAGCGGAGATGTTCCGCAAAGCGGTCACCCAGTCTGCGCTTGGTCTCCCCAATGTAGAGGAGACCACACTGTGAGCAGCGAATACAGTATACTACATTGAAAGAAGTACAAGTAAATCGCTGCTTCACCTGAAAGGAGTGTTTGGGGCCTGGGATAGTGAGGAGAGAGGAGGTAAATGGGCAGGTATTACACCTCCTGCGATTGCAAGGGAAAGTGCCCTGGGACGAGGTGGTGGGGGTAATGGAGGAGTGGACCAGGGTGTCGCGGAGGGAACGATCCCTTCGGAATGCTGACGGGAAGGGAGGGGAAGATGCGACTGGTAGTGGCATCACGCTGGAGGTGGCGAAAATGGCGGAGGATGATCCTTTGGATATGGAGGCTGGTGGGATGAAAAGTGAGGACAAGGGGAACCCTGTCACGGTTCTGGGAGGGAGGGGAATTTCCAGTTTCCTGGTCCCAACCGCCTCCTCTTCACTATGGACGTCCAATCGCTCTACACCTCCATCCCCCAGCAGGATGGTTTGAGGGCTCTCCGCTTCTTCCTGGAACAGAGGCCCAACCAGTCCCCATCCACCACCACCCTCCTCCGCCTGGCTGAACTTGTTCTCACATTGAACAACTTCTCCTTCAACTCCACGCACTTCCTTCAAGTAAAAGGTGTCGCTATGGGTACCCGCATGGGTCCTAGTTATGCCTGTCTTTTTGTGGGATATGTCGAGCATTCTTTGTTCCAGTCCTACTCAGGCCCCCTCCCCCAACTCTTTTTCCGGTACATTGATGACTGTATCGGTGCCGTTTCCTGCTCCCGCCCCGAACTCGAAAACTTTATCAACTTTGCTTCCAATTTCCACCCTTCTCTCACCTTTACATGGTCCATCTCTGACACTTCCCTTCCCTTCCTCGACTTCTCTGTCTCCATCTCTGGGGATAGGTTGTCTACCAATATCCATTATAAGCCCACTGACTCCCACAGCTACCTCGACTACACTTCTTCACACCCTACCTCCTGTAAGGACTCCATTCCATTCTCCCAGTTTCTCCGTCTCCGACGCATCTGCTCTGATGATGCTACCTTCCATGACGGTGCTTCTGATATGACCTCCTTTTTCCTCAACCGAGGATTTCCCCCCACTGTGGTTGACAGGGCCCTCAACCGTGTCCGACCCATTCCCCGCACCTCTACCCTCACCCCTTCCCCTCCCTCCCAGAACCGTGACAGGGTTCCCCTTGTCCTCACTTTTCATCCCACCAGCCTCCATATCCAAAGGATCATCCTCCGCCATTTTCGCCACCTCCAGCGTGATGCCACTACCAGTCGCATCTTCCCCTCCCTTCCCCTGTCAGCATTCCGAAGGGATCGTTCCCTCCGCGACACCCTGGTCCACTCCTCCATTACCCCCACCACCTCGTCCCCGTCCCAGGGCACTTTCCCTTGCAATCGCAGGAGGTGTAATACCTGCCCATTTACCTCCTCTTTCCTCACTATCCCAGGCCCCAAACACTCCTTTCAGGTGAAGCAGCGATTTACTTGTACTTCTTTCAATGTAGTATACTGTATTCGCTGCTCACAGTGTGGTCTCCTCTACATTGGGGAGACCAAGCGCAGACTGGGTGACCGCTTTGCGGAACATCTCCGCTCAGTCCGCAAGCAGGACCCTGAGCTTCCGGTTGCTTGCCATTTCAACACTCCCCCCTGCTCTCATGCTCACATCTCTGTCCTGGGATTGCTGCAGTGTTCCAGTGAACATCAACGCAAGCTCGAGGAACAGCATCTCATCTACCGATTAGGCACACTACAGCCTGCCGGACTGAACATTGAGTTCAATAATTTCAGAGCATGACAGCCCCCCACTTTACTTTCATTTTTAGTCATTTTTAGTCTTTCTTTTTTTTTCTTCCTTTTTTTTGCATTCCTTTTTACATTTTTTGCATTTATTTCATTTCATCTTAGTTTGTTCAGTTTGCTTACCCACTGTTTTTTTCAGGTTGTTTTTCTTCAGGTTTGCACTTGCTGATGTTGTATATTCACACCTAATCTGTACTAATGCTTTGTCTTTCAAAACACCATTAACATATTCACAAACAAGAAATGCTGGATTCACTCAGCAGGTCTGGCAGCATCTGTGGAAAGAGAAGCAGAGTTAACGGTTTCGGGTCAGTGACCCTCCGAAGAAGGGTCACTGACCCGAAACCGTTAACTCTGCTTCTCTTTCCACAGATGCTGCCAGACCTGCTGAGTGAATCCAGCATTTCTTGTTTTTGTTTCAGATTTCCAGCATCCGCAGTATTTTGCTTTTATTATACCATTAACATATTGTTTGCCTTTGCTCTGTGACCTTTTGGTCAGCTATGTGGCCTGGTCCAATCTGCACCTTCTCCTTTGTTATCTCTTGCCCAACCCCCACCTCACTTGTTTATAATCTGTGACTTTTCTAATATTTGTCAGTTCCGAAGAAGGGTCACTGACCCGAAACGTTAACTCTGCTTCTCTTTCCACAGATGCTGCCAGACCTGCTGAGTGAATCCAGCATTTCTTGTTTAAGTCCAAATCATTAATCTACACCACAAACAGCAAGGGACCCGACACTGAGCCCTGTGGAACACCACTGGAAACAGCTTTCCATTCATAAAACATCCATGGACTGCTACCCTTTGCTTCCTGTCACTGAGCCAATTTTGGATCCAACCTGCCACATTCCCCTGTATCCTGTAGGTTTTCATTTTACTGATCAGTCTGCGATGCAGGACCTTATCAAATGCCTTACTGAAATCCATGTAGATCACATCCACTGCACTACCCTCATCAATCCTCCTTGTTACTTCCTCAAAGAATTCAATTAAGTTCGTTAGCCATGACCTTTCTCTAACAAATACATGCTGACTATCCCTGAATTTTTTAATGATGGAGCAGGTTTGAAGGGCCGAGTGGCCTACTCCTGCTCCTAATTCATACATTCGTTATATAGGTGGAGTCGGCATGGAGCTTCAACAAATTGTTGTTCAAGTTTGGAGACAGGTGTGGAGGGCAAGTGAAGACCAAGTATAGAGTATCAGAGGATGTTGGAGATATTTCCATTGGAATGAAAGTCCAAAAGGTGTGCAGACTCGGTTGCAAAACAGAAAAGATGAAATTGGGTAAATAAAGTTGAGGGGCAGAACAACCATGATCTAATTTATGGATCAGGCTCGAGGAGCTGAATGGCCCACTCCTAATGGAAGGTTTTCAAAATGATTGAGCAAAAGCTGTTTCCTCTAAGTGGGTCAATAACCAGAGGTCATACAGTTAAAATCATTGGCAAAAGGTCTAGAGGAGAGATGAGGAGAAGTTTGCTTCATTGAGTTGTCAGGATCTGGAACTCTGTACCTGAAAAGGCGGTGGAAACTGATTCTATAAAATTTTTAATGGGGAATTGGATAGGTACAAGAAATGAGCAACTTACAAGATTATGGATAAAAAGTGGATGTGTGGGACTAAACATGACTGCTTATCCAAACAGCAAGCACAGACAGGACTGGTTGAATAGCCGCCTTCTGCTGTGTAAGTATCTATGATTTCTGTTCCTGTGTAACAGTGTGAAGGGCCGCCTCCTGTTCCCATGTAAGTCTATTGTTGCTGGAGCTCATTAAAAGGAAAACAGTGCACATTCTGGACTTGCAGTTTTAGGTGCAATAGGTATGGAGGGGGTGAGGCTGGAGGGGATGGAGCATCATAATGGGATGTAAGGTTTTTTTGTTTCTATTTCCTCAAAGTCACTGGAATTGTACGTCTGGAATCTTTGTGAATTATGGGAGGAAAACAGACACTATATCTCTTTTTGTTTGATAAATGGAGTCTGAAATTTTCATAAACTGTTACTACCTTTTATTTAACAAAGGGAAATGATGGGTTATGTAAATGATGCAGTTGCAAGATTCAGTTCAAAAGATCTGCATGATGTTTGCAAGCGCGGTTGATAATTTCCTCGTTTCTGGGATTAATGCTTATAATGTCTTGTGGTGCCCTGTGCTCTGTGTCAAAAGTGTTGTTCCACAAGTAATGTAGGTTAATTTTGCATGTACCGCATATGAAAATAAGCTTGTACTGATGACAGGAGTGAATGCTTTGTGACCAAACATGTTTTTTAAATTTGTTCTCGGGAGTGTCAGTGTCATTGGCAAGGCTGGTATTTGTTGCCATGAATTTAAGTAGCTTGATAGGCTACTTCAGAGGGCAGTTAAAATTCGACCACATTGAATTCAACCACGGCACAGTGGCGTAGTGGTTGGCACCGCAGCCTCACAGCTCCAGCGACCCGGGTTCAATTCCGGGTGCTCCGGTTTCCTCCCACATGCCAAAAGACTTGCAGGTTGGTAGGTAAATTGGCCATTATAAATTGCCCCTAGTATAGGTAGGTGGTAGGGAAATATAGGGACAGGTGGGGATGTGGTAGGAACATGGAATTAGTGTAGGATTAGTATAAATGGGTGGTTGATGGTTGGCACAGACTCGGTGGGCCGACGGGCCTGTTTCAGTGCTGTATCTCTAAACTAAAAAATTGGTGTGGGACTGGAATCACACCCAAGCCCAGACCAGGTTAGGCAGCAGGTTTCCTCCCCTGAAAAACATGAGTGAACCTGTTGCGATTGCAAACAATGTTCCCTGTAATGTCTCGTCACTGTGAACGGCCCATGTGTTGGGCTGCATGGTCCATTTAGGATTGCTGCACATGCCCGCATCTTCGAGAATGTTCGCCTGTTCGTCTCCCTGCTTGGCACGTTCCCAACTGCTGCACACTTGCACAGCATAAAGAGAACGTTGATTGTACAACCGTTTGACAGCTTCATAGTTACTTTTACTGGTACCAGTTTTTTATTTAAGTTTTTTTGTGTTTAATGGAATCCAACTTCTCAAACCTATCTTGGTCAGATTTAAACTGTGTTCCCTGAATTATCAGTTCAGGCCTCTGGAATACTAGTCCAGTAGCATGACCACTACACCACTGTACCTTTGTGAGAGATTCTCAAAATCTGGTGGAATGTGCTTGCTGGGCCTTTTCTTAATTTCTGGAGATTTCTAGTTGTTCGAGAGTTGATTACTCGTAAGGTGTGAGATTCACAATTTGACATGATAAGTCTCCTATCATACAGAATTGTAGATATTAGACTCCAAAGCAAAGCAGCTTGTGGAGTGTTGATTGACTGATTTTAATAGGGACAGGGATAAATATTGCTATTAATCTCGGTGTCCTGGCCAATCTATAGGCATTCCCTCATGATCGAGGATGACTCTCTAGGTGCTCCTTCTCCATTTTGGACAGTCACGAGCCAGAGTCTCCCATGAATCAGTGGGGATGTTGGATTTCTTCAGGGATGCTTTGAGAACATCCCTAAAGCATTTCCTCTGCTCTCCTGGGAGTATCTTGCCACAACGAAGTTGGGAATAGAGCAGTTGTTTCAGGAGCCTGGTGTCAGGCATGGTGGTCTGACCAGTGAAGCTGTTTTTGGGTGATTAGCACCTCAATGCTGGGAATGTTGGTTCGGGAAGGTTGCTGATATTAGACTGCCTATCCTGCCAACGAATGTGTAGAATTTTGCAGGGACAGTGTTGCTGTATTTCTGTAACCTCTTGAGGTACCTGGTCTGGATTGTCCAAGTCTTCAAAACCTGTAGGAGTGTGGGGATCACTACTACCCAGTTCACCATGACCTTAGTCCCGGGTTTGAGTCCTGGTCCTCAAATATTCTTTTCCTCAGTTAGCCGAAGCCTAAGCTGGCACATTGGAGGCAGGTGATGTATTTCATCATCTATGTCCTCCTTCAATGAGAGGAGACTCCTGAGATATGGAAAGTGATCCACGTTTTTCAGGGTCTTGCTGTGGATCTTGATTGGGGATGGTATTGTGCTGCGGAAGCAAGAGGACCTTAGTTTTCCAGATGTTTAAAGTAAGGCCCATCCCCTCATGCTTCAGTGAAGCAGTCACCGATGACTTAGAGCTCAGTCTCCGTCTGAGCACATACACGAGTATCATCTGAAGCTGTAACTGAGGTTGGAGTGACCTTGGTTTTGGAGTGGAGACAACGAAAGTTGAATAATTTCCCATCCGTCCTGTAGATTATCTCCACTATTGTGGGCAGCTTGCTGGAGATAAGGTGCAGAATTGCACCAAGGAAGATGAAGAATGTACAAGATTATGAGGGGCATTGATAGGTTAGATAGGAAGAAACTTGTCCCTTGGCGGAGGGGTCAATAGCCAGAGGGCATAGATTTAGGGTAAGCGGCAGGAGGTTTAGGGGGGATTTGAGGGAACATTTATTCACCCAGTGGGTGGTTGGAATCTATAACACACTGCCTGAAGAGGCGGTGGAGGCAGGAACCCTCAAAACATTTAAGAAGTATTTAGATGAGCATTTGAAACGCCATAGCATACAGGGCTACGGGCCAAGTGCAAGAATATGGGATTAGAATAGTTGGGTGCTGGTTGGCCGGGACAGATACGATGGGCCGAAGGGCCTGTTTCAGTGCTGTGTAACTCTGACTCTAAGAGGGTTGGTGTGATGATGCAGCCCCGTTTTGACTCCAGTCTTCACTGAGATAGGGTCTGTGGTGCTATTTATCCCTCAATCAATGTCACTAAAACAGATTATCTGGTTGTTAACACATTAATGTTTGTGGTACCTTGCTGTGTGCAAATTGGTTCCCCTGCTTCTTACATTGCAACAGTAACTACACTTTAAGAGTACTTCATTGGCTGTCAAGCCCTTTTCTGAGAGAGAGCCAAAAGACAGTCTAACCACCTCTCCTTGACATTATCATCGAATCCCCCACCAGCAACATCGTGGGGATTACCATGGACCAGAAACTTAACTGGATCAGTCACATAAATACTGTGCTACAAGGGCAGATTGGAGGCTGGGAATTCTGCAGCAAGTAACTTGCCTCACTCCCCAAAGAATATCCACCATCTATAAGGCACAAGTCAGGAGTGTGATGGATTCCTGTCCACTTGCCTGGATGAGTGTAGCTGCAACAACGCTGAAGAAACTCAACTAAGTGGCCTGCTTGATTGGCACCCCATCTACCACATTCACTCCCTCAACCACTGGCAGACCCTGTCTGCAGTGTGTACCATCTACAAGATGCAGCCAAGACTTCAACAGCAGCACCCAAAACTATGACCTCTACCACCTCTGATAAGGGCGGTAGGTGTGTGGGAATGCCACTACCTCCAAGTGACGCACCATCCTGACTTGGAAATATATCACTGTTCCTTCATGGTTGCTGGGTCAAAATCCTGGAGCTCACTCCCTAACTATACTGTAGGAGTAATTGCACCACACGGACTGCAGCAGTTGAAGAAGTTAGCTCACCAACTTTTTTTTTTCAAGGGCAGTTAGGGATGGGCAATAAATGCTGGGGTCCCAGGAACACCCACATCCCATAAGTGAATTTTAAAATGATTTTTTTGGGGGGTAGGTGGGGTGGGGGGGGGGGGCGCGGGTGGGGTATAAGGAGACCCCAACTGTACACACAGTACTCTAAGTGTGATCTCACCATAGCCCTTTATAATTGCACCCTGCCCACTCGAGAGGGCAGATGGGGCCACGGTGTAATGTCTCATGCAAAAGATGCCACCTCCGACAGTGTAGCACTTTTGTGTTAAAGTTTCTGGAGTAGGATTTGAACCCTTGACCTTTGGCCTCCAAATCAGAGAGTGCTATTCACTGAGCCACTGCTGACAACTTAAAAACACTTAAGATTGATTTATAGTATAGTTTCAACTATTGCAAGTTAATTTTTATTTAAACTACTGTAGAAGTTTCTATTAATTTGCTTGCTCATTCATTGTTCATTTAGTATGACAGTGATTAGAAAAGTGTTGTTTTCATTCCTTTGCTGGAAGGTCCTGTAGAGACTGGATAGAACTGCAGGGTGCAGGATCAGAGAGACCTGGGGAAGGTTGGCACTGCCTTGGAGAGGGTGCAGAAGCTATTTACTAGAATTACAGGAGGGACATCAGTAAATGTGGAGCAACTGTGGGTTGTTCTCTTTAGAGCAGAGAAAGTTAAGAGAAGATTTGACGGAGGCGTTCAAAATCATGAATGATCTTGATAGAGTAAGTAAGAAGAAACTGTTTCTTATAGCAGAAGGTTCGGTAACCAGAAGAGACAGATTTAAGGCGATTGGTCAAAAAAAGAGGTGGCGTGAGAAGTCTTTTTATGCAGTGAGTTGTTATCATCTGAAATGCACTGTAATGCCTGAAAGGATGGTGGAAGCAGATTCAATAGTAGCATTCAAATGGAATTGGATCAATATTCAAAGGGAAAGGATTTACAGGGCTGTGGGGGGATAAAGCAGGGGACTGAGATTAATTGTATAGCTCTATAAAAGAGCTGGTACAGGCATGATGGGCCGAAAGGACAACTTCTGTGCTGTTTCATCGTTCCTGTGTTAACAATGAGCTGAAGTAATCCATAGAGAAGATCTCTGTACATTTTCCTGGATGTACAAGAATATTGTATTTAGATAGCAGGGAAGTGTAAAGCCCTGAGGGCATGAGCAGCTGTGCAAGCCAGAACTATCCGAGGAATGTAAGTGACTTCTTGACCTAAATCCCACCAGTTGAAGGTCTTTAATAGAGAGCTTCTCGGGAGAGGGGATGGTAGGGTAGTGGTTGTGACTGGATGAAGGAGAGTTCAAATCCCAAATGGCAGTTTGAGAAGTGGAATTGTTTTTAAAAATCTGGAACTAAAAAGCTGATGTGAGTAAACGTGGCCATGAAGCTGTCAGATTGTCGTAAAAGCCAAACTGGGTTTCTGATGTCCTTTAGAGAAGGAAATGTGCTGTTCTTAGCCAGTCCTAGACCTGCATGTTACTCTAGTCCCACAGCAATGTGGTGAACTGCCGCCTTGAAGTGGGCTCGTAAGACACCCTGTTGCATCAAACCACTATCAGCGGTTGAAGAATGTGGCTCACCACCATCTGTTCAGGGCAACGAGGGGCAAGAAATAAATGCCAACATTGCTGGTGATGCCCACATCTTCAATGAATTTTCTAAATGGAGAGAGACTGTCCTTCCCACGGTCAGACTAGAGTCCCGGCCTTTGCAGATAAGTGTATTCTCTCAGTTCTGATGTCGTCCTTTGTTAATCTTTTTGCACCTTCTCCAGTGTCTCTGTATTCTTTTTATAATATGAAGAAGAGAACTCTACTCCTAAAGTGTGGTCCTGCCACGGTTCAATACACGTTTAAATTCTGTCCCTCTAGAAATGAACCCCAATGCTTGGTTTGCTTTTTTAAAAATATGGCTTTAGTAAACCCTTGAGATCTGCCTTCAGTGATTCTCTACTTAACAACACTTGTACTTCTGTAATACCTTACTGTGCCCTAACATCTCAAAGTGCTTCCCTCCAGTGAGGTCCTTTTGAAGCGCAGTAACTGTTAGGTGGGCAAGCCCTGCAAGTAATCTACAAATAGCAGCATCCTGTACAAACAGCGCGAATGAACGGCCAGTCAATCAGTTTGTGCTAGTTGAGAGATGGAAGTTGGCCGCGTGGCTGAGAGAACTTGATCTTCAAACAGTGAGCTCCTTTTATAAGATCCACCTCTTATTTCTGGTAACAAAGCATCTGTGGCTTTGCCTGTGGTAGGTTCTTTCCAGATGATTTCCTGTTTAGTTTCTCTGTTGTAACAACCCAACCCTCGCGCTGCAAGGGTGTCGGCTGTGGCTCAGTGTATAGCAGTCTCTCCTGTGACAGTGAGCGGGTCTTGGGTTCGAGAAGCACTCCAGAGACTTATCATTCAAATTTAGGCTGATGTACCCAGTGCAGTACTGAGGGGTGCTACACTGTCGGAGATGCCATTTTTTTTGTTTGAGATGTTAAACTGAGGCCCTGTCTGACCTCTCGGTTGGTTGTGAAATATCCTGCAGCCACTCGAGTCATGGAGTCATTTGCAGCGTAGAAGTAGGCCATTCAGCCCATAGACTGTCCACGCAGCAATCCAGTCAACCCACTCCCCCGCTCAATCCTCATAGCCCTGCAAGTTTATTTCCTTCACGTGCCCCATCCAATTTTCTCTTGAAATCATTGTCTCTACATCCACCACCCTCACGGCAGCGAGTTCCAGGTTGTTACCACTCACTGCATTTAAAAAATAAATAAATTCTTCTTCACATCTGCATCTTCATCACATCCCCTGCATCTCTTACCCAAAACTTTCAATCTGTGCCCCCACCGCCCCCCCCCCCAGTCCTTGTACCATCAGTTAATAGTGTAACAGCCAGGTGAGGAGGAGTTCTCAGGCTCACCTCTTGCCCTTTCCTCTTTTTTTGACCACAACTTGGACCATTCCTTTTAAACAGTGGTTGTGCTTACCACCTTGGTAAATGTGCTACCTTTTTCCTTTACTGAGATTGTGAAAGAACCAATCAGACAAGTTTTCTTGAGTTTAAACAAGAGGTAAGTTTAACACTCTAACCCAATTTAAAAATACTAAAAAAAATACAGTACACATCCACGCGCACATTCACACAAGAATCTCTCACAAACACACAAATAGATTACAGGAGTGAAAATAGATTTGGTAGTTGGATTAAAGTCCAGAATAAATGGAATTTAACTACAGTCTGTAAATCCAGTTGTCCTCAGCTGAAGCTGTATTCTAGAAGTCCTCACTGGTCAAAGTGCACTTTGGTCGGCCTGCTTTGCTCAGGGTTGCTTGAAGGCAGAACTGCAGTTGGCTTTCTTCCCCTTGTTGCTGGCTGTAGCAGTCTGCAGGCTTGGAGGGTCCCCCAGTCGCAGATGGTTTTCATTTGATGTTTTCTGGGGAGGGATAAAGAAGAGAGACAGGAGAGCAGCAGCCTTCTCAGCTGCTGTCCACTTGGTTACTACCTTTTATGCTTGTCTGTGTAACAAAACCTGTTTCTTCAGAGATGAACAGGCAGTCACATGGTTCTTCTCATTTATTTCTAATGAGGTTTTTCTAGAATCTTCTAATGAAATTCAAAGTTTTACATGCCCCAGGATGTCCATTCATACTTGGAGAGGGTTGGCACTTTCAAAGTCAATGGATGTGGATGTCCTTGACTGTCATGCTAACAATGCCATTCAATGTAATTCAATCACTTCGAGCAAGCTATTGTCCTGGCTGGGCTTCTTGTTAGATTTATTGTCTCCGGTCCAATCTCCTGGTATTTCAGATGTAAATGGCAGTGGCCATCTTGGCTGCTAGTTTTTCAAAAGTTACTTGTAGGATTTTTTCCCATTAAAAGTATAAGGTAAAGTTCCAACCAATTGAAATTAATATTTTCCATTTGGCGTATAGGATTTTCCTGACAATAGGAACAGTTTTTCCTTATCTAACTTATTTAAGCTTGTCATAATCTTATGCACCTCTATCAAATCTCCCCTCAATCCCCTTTGCTCCAGGGAGAACAACCCCAGCTTTTCCAACTTAACCTTGCAACTAAAATCCCCTATCCCTGGAACCATACTGATAAATCTGCTCTGCACCTTCTCAAGGACCCGCACATCCTTCCTAAAGTGATGTGACCAGAACTGGACGCAATATTCCAGTTGGGGCCTAACTTCCCTGCTTTTCTACTCCATGCATCTATTTATTAAGCCCAAGATCCCATATGTTTTGCTCACACTTCATTATGTCTTGCCACCTTCAAAGATCGATCCACATGCACCCCAGGTCCCTGTGTTCCTGCAAGCTCTCTTTTTAGAACTGTGCTATTAAGTATATATTGCCTCACCCTGTCCCTTCTGCCAAAATGGATCACCTCACATTTGTCTAGATTAAATATCATCTGCCACTTGTCTGCCCATTCTGCGAACATATCATCTGCACTGTTTGCCTCCAGGTTTGATATCATCAGCAAATTTTGAAATTCTACTGTGTATTCCAAGATTCAAGTCTTTTTTTATATATAGCAAGAAAAAAACAGTGGTCCCAGCACTGGACCCTTGGGGAACAGTCTGAAAAACAATAATTTACCATGACTCTCTCTTTTCTGTCCTTAAGCCAATATTTTATCCAATTGGACACTGACCCTCTGAATCAATGAGCCTCAATTTTGTTAACCACCCTTTTTATGTGGTACCTTCTCAAAAGCTTTCTTAAAATCCACATAAACAACATCCACCACATTCCCTTCATCAAACTTTTCTGTTCATCAAACAATTCAGTTGGATTAGTCGAGCATGATCTGCCGTTTACAAATCTGTGCTGGCTCTCTTTAATGCAAACCTGTCCAAGTGTCTGTTGATTTCCCCCCCACCCCCCGATTATTGCTGTAAAACTTACCTACCACTGATAAACTAACTGGCTTGTAGTTGCTAGGACTGCCCTTACACCCTTTCTTGAATAAACATAGAAACATAGAAAATAGGAACAGGAGTAGGCCATTCGGCCCTTCGAGCCTGCTCCGCCATTCATTATGATCATGTCTGATCGTCCAACTCAGTACCGTGTTCCAGCTTTTGCCCCATACCCTTTGATCCCTTTAACCCCAAGAGCTATATCTAACTCCTTCTTGAATACATACAATGTTTTGGCCTCAACCGCTTTCTGTGGTAGCGAATTCCACAGGCTCACCACTCTCTGGGTGAAGAAATGTCTCCTCATCTCAGTCCTGAAAGGTTTACCCCGTATCCTTAGACTATGACCCCTGGTGCTGGACTCCCCCACCATCTGGAACATCCTTCCTGCATCTGCCCTGTCAAGTCCTGTTAGAATTTTATAGGTTTCTATGAGATTCCCCCCTCAGTCTTGTGAACTCCAGCGAATATAATCCTAACCGACTCAATCTCTCCTCATACATCAGTCCCACCACCCCAGGAATCAGTCAGGTAAACTTTCGCTGTACTCTCTCTATAGCAAGAACATCCTTCCTCAGATAAGGAGACCAAAACTGCACACAATGTTCCAGGTGTGGCCTCACCAAGGCCCTGTATAATTGCAGCAAGACATCCCTGCTCCTGTACTCGAATCCTCTTGCTATGAAGGCCAACATACCATTTGCCTTTTTTACCACCTGTTGCACCTGCATGCTTACCTTCAGCGACTGGTGTACGAGAACACACAAGAACGCTGCACATTTCCCTCTCTCTGTTTATAGCAGTTCAGATAATCTGCCTTCCTGTTTTTGCTACCAAAGTGGATAACTTCACATTTATCCACATTATACTGCATCTGCCATGCGTTAGCCCACTCGCTCAACTTGTCCAAATCACCCTGAAGCCTTTCTGCATCCTCCTCACAACTCACCCTCCCACCCAGTTTTGTGTCATCTGCAAATTTGGAGATATTACACTTAGTTTCCTCATCTAAATCATTAATGTATATTGTGAATAGCTGGGGTCCTAGCACTGATCCCTGCAGTACCCCACTAGTCACTGCCTGCCATTCAGAAAAAGACCCATTTATCCCTACTCTTTGTTTCCTGTCCGCCAACCAATTTTCTATCCATCGCAATACACTACCTCCAATCACATGCGCTTTAATTTTACATGCTAATCTCTTATGTGGGACTTGGTCGAAAGCCTTCTGAAAGTCCAAATAAACCACATCCACTGGCTCCCCCTCATCAACTCTACTAGTTAAATCCTCGAAGAATTCTAGTAGATTTGTCAAACATGATTTCCCTTTCGTAAATCCATGCTGACTCTGTCCGACTCTACCACTGTTCTCCAAGTGCTCTGCTATAAAATCTTTGATAATGGACTCTGGAATTTTCCTCAGTACTGACGTCAGGCTGACTGATCTATAATTCCCTGCTTTCTCTCTACCTCCCTTTTTAAATAGTGGGGTTACATTAGCTACCCTCCAATCTGTAGGAACTATTCCAGAGTGTATAGAATCTTGGAAGATGACCACCAATGAATCCACTATTTCTAGGGCCACTTCCTTAAGTACTCTGGGATACATACCATCAGGCCCTGGGGATTTATCGGCCTTCAATCCCATCAATTTCCCCAACACCATTTCTCTACGAATGCTGATTTCTTTCAGTTCCTCTCTCTCATTAAACCCTGTATTCCCCAACATTTCTGGTATGATATTTGTGTCCTCCTTTGTGAAGACAGAACCAAAGTATGCATTTAGTTGGTCAGCCCTTTCTTTCTTCCCCATAATCAAGTCCCCTGTTTCTGACTGTAAGGGATCGACATTTGTCTTCACCTATCTTTTTTTCTCTTTTTTTTAATATAAGGGTTTCACATTTGCCACTCTCTCCAATCCTCTGGTATCTCCACTGTATTCATGGAAGATAATGACAGCCCTTCCACTATCTCCATTCCCACTTCATTCTACGGGGAGGTGGTGGCTTAGTGGTAACATCACTGGACAAGTAATCCAGAGGCCCAGGCTAGTGCTCTGAGGACATGGGTTCAAATCCCACCACGGCAGATGGTGAAATTTGAATTCAATTAATAAATGTGGAATTAAAAGCTAGTCTAATGGTGACCATGAAACCATTGTTGATTGTTGTAAAAACCCATCTGGTTCACTAATGTCCTTTCGCGAAGGAAATCTGTTGTCCTTACTTGGTCTGCCCGACATGTGACTCCAGACCCACAGCAATGTGGTTGACTCTTAAATGCCCTCTGAAATGGCCTAACAAGCCACTCAGTTGAAGGGCAATTAGGGATGAGCAATAAATGCTGGTCTAGCCAGTGACGCCCGCAACCCACGAATGAATAAAAAAACTTCCTTTAGCAACCTGGGATGGAAGCCATCCGGACCAGGTGACTTATCTACCCTAAGCATAGTCAGCCTTTCCAGTACTAAACGAATTGAAAAAAGATCTCCTCCCTCTCAATTTTGACCCTATCCATTGCCTCTACTCTCTACGCTTCTACCAATATTGTGCCAGATTCTTCAGTGAGCTCCGATTGAAAGTACACATTAAGTACTCTCGCCTTGCCCTGTGCATCTAAGCACATATTACCCGTTTTGTCCTTAATAGGCCCCACTCTACCTTTTACTACCCACTTAACATTTACATGCCAGTACAAGATTTTTGGGTTCCCTTTTATGTTGACTGCTATTCTATTCTCACATTCTCTTTTTACTTCGAAGAAGAAGCAAAGAAAATTTATGGCACTGATTGAGGCCATTTGGCCCCTCATATCTGTGCCAGTGGAAAACGAGCTATCCAGCCTAAATCCCATTTTCCAGCCTTTGGGCCATATCCTTGTAGGTTATGGTACTTCAAATGCATATTCAAGATGTGTCCTGGCCAGTATTTGTACTTCGATCAACATTGATGATCTGACCACACTGCTATTTGTGGGAGTTTGCTATGAGCAAATTGGTTGCCGCATTTCCTGTGTTACAACAGTGATGATACTTGACAAAAGGCTGTAATGTGCTTTAAGATGTCGTGAGATTGTGAAACGCTCTGTATGAATGCATGGTTCATGTGTAGCGACCAGTTGTCTCAGTGCTGCATTAATCAGGGATGATTTCACCAGGCGCCCACACTGTTTCCTCCGTTTGTTTAATTTTATTTAAATGGTAACCACTTCCCCTGTGGGGGTGGAACAGTTCTCTCTTGTTCTTTCCGCTCTTCCCTTGCTAATTTTCTGCCGCCTTCGCTCAAAGTTGCTGACTAATGATGGTATAACTCAATCAAGTGACCATCCTGCCGATGAGCCTGGACAGTTGGTATCTTTTATGTCCAGAGTGTGTCCCAGAGCACCTCAAGAGTCAATATTGTGTAGGTAATTGCAACACCCCATTTGCAAAGTTGGGAGTGTGATGGAATACTCTCCACTTGTCTGGATGGGTGCAGCTTCAACAACACTCAGGAAGCTCGACACCGTCCAGGACAAAGCAGCCCCATCTGCAAACATGCACTCCCTCCACCACCGACGCAAAATAAAAGATGCACCAACTCGCCACATCTCCTTCAACAGCACCTTCCAAACCCAGGACCTCTTCCACGTAGAGGTACATGGGCAGCAAACACATAGAAACACCACCATCTGTAAGTTCCCCTCCAAGCCACACACCATTCTGACTTGGAACTATATTGCCATTCCTTCACAGTCACTGGGTCAAAATCCTGGAACTCCCTCGCCAGCAGCACTGTGTGGGTACCCGCACCAGATGGACTGCAGCGGTTCAAGATGGTGGCTCACCACCACCTTCTCTAGGGCAATTAGGGATGGGCAATAAATGCTGACGTTGCCAGTGATGCCCTCATCCCATGAAATAATTTTTTTTTAAAAACATAATTTGTTTTGGTGATGGCACAGGGAAGAATGTTGGCTGTGACAGCATTGGCTATAAACTTGAAAAGGGGACAATTGTAGAACGATGAAGAAAGAGCAAGGGGAGACTGGGACTATTTGTATCGCTCTTTTAATGAGCTAGCCCAGGCAAGATGAGCAGAATGGCTTCCTCCGGTATGGTAAGGTTCTGTGATCTCAAAGTGTTTCAATCGTAATGAATTACTGTGGAGAAAAGTGTTTGTAGCCAAATGTGGCAGTCATATGAAGCGCAACAAAATCCTGCAAACAATACTGAGATGAGCAGCGAGTTAATCTGTGTTGGTTGCATGGAGGTTGCATTCCATTTGGAAGAAAATGGGCTTATCAGTGATAGGCAATATGGTTTTGTGCAGGGAAGGTCATGTCTTACCAACTTAATAGAATTCTTTGAGGAAGTGACAAAGTTGATTGATGAGGGAAGGGCTGTAGATGTCATATACATGGACTTCAGTAAGGCGTTTGATAAGGTTCCCCATGGTAGGCTGATGGAGAAAGTGAAGGCGCATGGGGTCCAAGGTGTACTAGCTAGATGGATAAAGAACTGGCTGGGCAACAGGAGACAGAGAGTAGCAGTGGAAGGGAGTTTCTCAAAATGGAGACGTGTGACCAGTGGTGTTCCGCAGGGATCCGTGCTGGGACCACTGTTGTTTGTGATATACATAAATTATTTGGAGGAAAGTATAGGTGGTCTGATTAGCAAGTTTGCAGACGACACTAAGATTGGTGGAGTAGCAGATAGTGAAGGGGACTGTCAGAGAATACAGCAGAATATAGATAGACTGGAGAGTTGGGCAGAGAAATGGCAGATGGAGTTCAGTCAGGGTAAATGCGAGGTGATGCATTTTGTAAGATCCAATTCAAGAGTGAACTATACAGTAAATGGAAAAGTCCTGGGGAAAATTGATGTACAGAGAGATTTGGGTGTTCAGGTCCATTGTTCCCAGAAGGTGGCAACGCAGGTCAATAGAGTGGTCAAGAAGGCATACGGCATGCTTTCCTTCATCGGACGGGGTATTGAGTACAAGAGTTGGCAGGTCATGTTACAGTTGTATAGGACTTTGGTTCGGCCACATTTGGAATACTGCGTGCAGTTCTGGTCGCCACATTACCAAAAGGATGTGGATGCTTTGGAGAGAGTGCAGAGGAGGTTCACCAGGATGTTGCCTGGTATGGAGGGTGCTAGCTATGAAGAGAGGTTGAGTAGATTAGGAAGGATTATTTTCATTAGAAAGACGGAGGTTGAGGGAGGACCTGATTGAGGTGTACAAAATCATGAGAGGTATAGACAGGGTGGATAGCAAGAAGCTTTTTCCCCAGAGTGGGGGATTCAATTACTAGGGGTCACGAGTTCAAAGTGAAAGGGGAAAAGTTTAGGGGGGATATGCGTGGAAAGTTCTTTACACAGAGGGTGGTGGGTGCCTGGAACGCGTTGCCAGCGGAGGTGGTAGACGCGGGCACGATAGTGTCTTTTAAGATGTATCTAGACAGATACATGAATGGGCAGGAAGCAAAGAGATACAGACCCTTAGAAAATAGGCGACAGGTTTAGATAGAGGATCTGGATCGGCGCAGGCTTGGAGGCCGAAGGGCCTGTTCCTGTGCTGTAATTTTCTTTGTTCTTTGAGATTGGCCAGGACTATCTTGTTTTGTTTAGTGCTCTGGGAAAGAGAGACAGGACCTTGATTTCAGCGTGATGGGATGGTGTCCCTGATGATGCTCCGTGGCCTTGATTTTGTTTTTTTTCTTTAATTTGTTCACGGGATGTGGGCGTCCCTGGCAAGGCCAACACTTGTTGCCTATCCCTAATTACACTCCGAGGTGTTGGTGACCCGTCTTCTTGAATACAACTGAGTAGCTTGCTAGGCCATTTCAGAGGACAGCTACATTTCTGTGGGTCTGACGTCACACATAAACCAGACTGGGTATGGACGGTGATTTCCCCTCACTAAAGGACATTAGTGAACCAGATAGATTTTTGCGACAATTTGGCAGTTTCATGGTCACAATTACTGACATTAGCTTTTTATTCCAGATTTATTTAATGAACAGTTTAAATTTCCCAGTTGCCATGGGCTGCTAGCTGAGTAATATAGCTACACCTATCTTCAGCTGCTTCATCAATGACCTTCCCTCCATCATAAGGTCAGAAGTGAATCTTCACTGACGATTGCACAATGCATAACATTTGCGACGCCTCAATTTGTGATGCAGTCTGTGTCCACATGCAGCAGGACCTGGACAACGTCCAGGTTGAGCTGATAAGTGGCTAGTAACATTCGTGCCACACAAGTGCCAAGCAATGACTATCTCAAATGAGAGAGAATTTAACCAAAATAAAAGCAAAATACTGCGGATGCTGAAAATCTGAAATAAAAACAAAAAGTGCTGGGAATATTCAGCAGGTCTGGCAGCATCTGTGGAGAGAGAATCAGAATTAAGGTCAGTGAGCCTTCTTCAGAGAATCTAACCATCTCCCCTTGACATTCAAAAACATTACCATCTCTGAATCCCCCACTATCAACATGGGGTGGGGTGGGGGTGGTGGGGGGGTCACCATTGCCCAGAAACTGACTTGGACTATCCACATAAATGGTGTGGCTATAAGAGCAGGTCAGAGGCTGGGAATTCTGTGGCGAGTAACTCACCTTCTGTCTCTCCAAAGCCTGTCCACCATTTGCAGGACACAAGTCAGGAGTGTGATGGAACACTCTCCACTTGCCTGGATCAGTGCAGCTCCAACAACACTCAAAAAGCTCGACACCATCCAGGACAAAGCAGCCCACTTGATTGGCACACCATCTACCACCTTCAACATTCACTCCCTCCACCACCGACGTACAGTGGCTGCAGTGTGTACCATCGACAAGATGCACTGCAGCAACGCACCAAGGCTCCTTAGACAGCATCTTCCAAACCCGCAACCTCTACCACCTAGAAGGACAAGGGCAGCAAATGCATGGGAACGCCACCACCTGCAAGTTTCCCTCCAAGCCACACACCATCCTGACTTGGAACTATATCGCCGTTCCTTCTCTGTCACTGGGCTAAAATCCTGGAACTCCATTCCTAACAGCACTGTGGGTGTACCTGCAACCCAAGGACTGCAGTGGTTCAGGAAGGCAGCTCACCACCACCTTCTCAATGGCAATTAGGAATGGGCAATAAATGCTAGCCTGGCCAGTGACACCCACATCGCACGAGCAAATAAAAAAAAAAGCACTGCCATATCCACATTATTTGATGATATGAACTGAGTCTTGATCCTGCAACCTTCGGACCAAGTGTAGGAATGCTGATTGCTTTCTTTAAAACAAATCTTAAAACCTACCCCTTTCAGCCATGCTTTTAAAAAGAAGAAAGCTTGCATTAATATTGCATCGAATATGCAGCACAGAGACATGCCATTCAACCCAGTAGATTTTATGCTCCACAGAAGCCTCTTCCCACCCTCCTTCATTTGTTAGTAAAACATCCCTTTCTCCCTTGTGCTTATTTAGCATCCTTTTAATTGCATCTGCTGTTCTTCTCAGCTACTCGTTGTGGTAGCGAGTTCCATAGTGGGTCAAGTGTTTTCTTCTGAATTCCCTGAATACAGTATCTTTCACAACCTCAGGAAGTCCAAAAGTGCTTGACAGCCAATTAGGTACTTTCTTGTGTAATGTAGTCACCCCTCCCACTATTTCCTCCTTTGGCTTGGTGTCAATTCCTTTTTTTTGTCTGGTTTATGCTATCTGAAGCATCTTGGGACTTTTGTTTCTGTGTTAAAGGCATAATGGATTTGAGAGCTGTTGAATTTTATTGACATTATTGGATACTTGAATGTAATAGATGTCATGTTAACTGTTGTAGAGGCCTGCTACCCGAACCCGATGGGACCCAACGTGTCGGGGTCGGATCGGGCCCACCTTCCAGGTACGGGCGGCACAGTGGCTCAGTGGTTAGCACCGCAGCCTCACAGCTGCAGCGACCCGGGTTCAATTCTGGGTACTGCCTGTGTGGAGTTTGCAAGTTCTCCCTGTGTCTGCGTGGGTTTCCTCCAGGTGCTCCGGTTTCCTCCCACAGCCAAAAGACTTGCAGGTTGATAGGTAAATTGGCCATTATAAATTGTCACTAGTATAGGTAGGTGGTAGGGAAATAAAGGGACAGATGAGGATGTGATAGGAATATGGGATTAGTGTAGGATTAGTATAAATGGGTGGTTAATGGTCGGCACAGACTCGGTGGGCCGAAGGCCCTGTTTCAGTGCTGTATCTCTAAATCTAAAATCTACGGTTGTCTGGCTTGGCTCGGGTCGGGCTGGCACACACGGTAAGTGCTCTGCTGGTAAGTATTGAAATTAAAAAACTTACCTGAGTTGGGAGTCCGGGGCGAGTGACATCACTATGATGTCATCGTGCATGCGCTGCAGCTTCATGGAGCTTCCCAGTCGGAAGGTAAGTTAAGGGATGGTCGGGTCAGGCTGGGTCGGGCTCTGATCCGCTGTGGTTCGGTTGGGTTCGGGTCGGAATCTTTATTCCCGACCTGAGCAGGCCTCCAAACTGTTGTATGTTTGTTCGGTACGCTGCTACCTTAGTCTAGCTTAGAGAGTTTCTACAGTCTAGAGTAGTTAGAACATTAATATTTATTATTGTATAACTATGTACATCGTCACACTAGTCTCTGTGACTCCAAAGCCACGCTGCATCTAGCTTCAAGTTTCTCTCACATGTTCTATGTTCCATCATGCTAGGAGGTATTCTTTACACACACTCAAGATGAACCCATTCAGACCCTTGTACTACATTAGCTGCCTTTGCAAATGTCATGATTTCTCTCTCACTCACAGTGAGTTTTAGCTGCTTGCCTGTTGTTGGATTTTACCATACAGTTGGCAGACTGGTACAAAAGGTGAAGTCACACGGGATCAGAGGTGAGCTGGCAAGATGGATACAGAACTGGCTCGGTCATAGAGACAGAGGGTAGCAGTGGAAGGGTGTTTTTCTGAATGGAGGGATGTGACTAGTGCTGTTCCGCAGGGATCAGTGCTGGGACCTTTGCTCTTTGTAGTATATATAAATGATTTGGAGGAAAATGTAGCTGGTCTGATTTAGTAAGTTTGCGGACGACACAAAGGTTGGTGGAGTTGTGGATAATGATGAGGATTGTCAGAGGATACAGCAGGATATAGATCGGTTGGAGACTTGGGCGGAGAAATGGCAGATGGAGTTTTATCCGGACAAATGTGAGGTAGTGCATTTTGGAAGGTCTAATGCAGGTGGGAGGTATACAGTAAATGGCAGAACCCTTAGGAGTATTGACAGGCAGAGAGATCTGGGCATACAGGTTCACAGGTCACTGAAAGTGGCAACGCAGGTGGATAAGGTAGTCAAGAAGGCATACGGCATGCTTGCCTTCATCGGTCGGGGCTTAGAGTATAAAAATTGGCAAGTCATGTTGCAACTGTACAGAACCTTAATTAGGCCACACTTGGAATATTGCATGCAATTCTGGTCGCCACACTACCAGAAGGACGTGGAGGCTTTGGAGAGGGTACAGAGGAGGTTTACCAGGATGTTGCCTGGTCTGGAGGGCATTAGCTATGAGGAGAGGTTGGAAAAGCTCAGATTGTTTTCACTGGAACGACAGAGGTGGAGGGGCGACATGATAGAGGTTTACAAAGTTATGAGTGGCATGGACAGAGTGGATAGTCAGAAGCTTTTTCCCAGGGTGGAAGAGTCAGTTACTAGGGGACATAGGTTTAAGGTGCGAGGGGCAAAGTTTAGAGGGGATGTGCGAGGCAAGTTTTTTTACACAGGGTGGTGAGTGCCTGGAACTTGCTGCCGGGGGAGGTGGTGGAAGCAGATATGATAGCGACGTTTAAGAGACATCTTGACAAATACATGAATAGGAAGGGAATAGAGGGATATGGGCCCTGGAAGTGCAGAAGGTTTTAGTTTAGGCAGGCATCAAGATCGGTGCAGGCTTGGAGGGCCGAATGGCCTGTTCCTGTGCTGTACTGTTCTTTGTTCTAGTTCCTGGTCTCAGTAAAGACCAGCTCTTCTTTTGTATATGCATGTGGGTGAACAATGTCCATAAACCCAAAGCTCATTGCAATATAAAAGTGCCTTTTCACTTGCCTTCTCTCACTCTGCAATTTCCAAGCTTGCCTGGAGGGCATACGTTATTTTATTTTAAGGTGAGTGTTGGATGAAGATTTCTTAGAAATAATCATCAGTAGTTGAGAGCTGAGTCATTGGGACTTCTGTTGAATAGTAGCCCCGGCCCAGCCTGTTCTACCCAGTGAAATATTGACACATTGGCGTACCTGAAACTTAAGTCATGACCAAACCCAAACACACCTAATCCCTGGTGAATTGACTCATGTCTTACTGATAGGGTACAGTTTGAAGGGTGTTGCATGTGCTCCTGAACCTTGTTCAGTTAGCTCTTCCTACATGTGTGTGGCTAGATGGTGAATCCCATCAGCCTTCATCAGATGGACAAGGAAAGCTGCTTGGCCAACTTGGAGTTCATTCCATGTATTGATTACTCTGGGTGAAGAAGAATTGGTCCAAGTACTCTCACCTCTGAGACAGAAGGTTGTGGGTTCAAGTCCCACTCCAGTGACCTGAGTCCATAACCCAGGCTGACACTCACAGTGCAGTACTGAGGGGGTGCTGCACTGTTGAAGGTGCCCTCTTTCGGATGAGACGTTAACCGAGGGCTCTTCTGCTACCTCGGGTGGACATAAAATATTCCATAGAGCAGGAGAGTTTTGCGCGGTGTCCTGGTCGATATTTATCCCTCAACCAACATCACAAAAACAGATTATCTGGTCATTATCACATTGCTGTTTGTGGGACCTTGCTTTGTACAAATTGGCCTTTTAAAAAAAATTGTTAATTCTTGGAGTGTGAGTGTCGTTGGAATGGCCAGCATTTGTTGCCCAGTCCTAATTGCCCTTGAGAAGGTGATGGTGAATTGGATTAAGAACATAAGAAATAGGAGCAGGAGTAGACCATGCAGCCCTTGAACCATTCAATAGGATCATTTCTGATTGAGCCTCAACACCGCATCCTCGCCCACTTCCCATATCCCTTGGTTCCCTGGGAGACCTGTCTATCCCAGCCTTAAATATGTTCAATGATGGTGTTCTTTTTCTTTTCTTTTGGGCCTCCTTATCTCGAGAGACAATGGATACGCGCCTGGAGGTGGTCAGTGATGGTGTATCCACAATCTTTTGGGGTAGAGAATTACGAAGATTCAGAACCCTTTGAGTGAAGAAATTTTTCCTCATCTCTGTTCTAAATGATTGGCCCCTTATCCTGAAATTGTGCCCGCTTGTTCTCAATTCCCTAGCCAAGGGCAACAATGTCTTTGCCGTCAAGCCCTTTCAGAATCTAGTATATTTCGATGAGATCACCTCATTCTTCTAAACTGCAGAGAATATAGACCCAATTTATTCAGCCTCTCATCTGTGCGTACAGCTCACCAACCTTATTTACCACGCTCCGCACATTCACATATATGTACTGTAAACCTAATTTAGACCTTATTGCGTTCTTTCTTACTCTGATCCCAGCTAAGACCTTACTATTTTCCACTCTAGTGCTATCTCTCTCTCTCCCAATGCTTTGTTCACCTGTTTTTTTTCCCTCTCTAATATTACCTCCTAGTTTCTATCCCCCGCCAAGTTATTTTAAACATATAAAAGTCAAGTATTTTATTTGGGACTTGGTGACAGTATGAAGGTAAATGCAGTAGAATGTGCAAACAGTGGGAACAGTCACATGATCAAATTCCATGAGGTTAAGCATCACATATAATCCTAGAAATTTACAGCACAGAAGGAGGGAAATTGGCCCATTGTGTCTGCTGGCAAAAGAGTTATCCAGCCTAATCCCACCTTCCAGCCTTTTAGTCCGTAGCTCTGTAGGTTGTGGTAATTCCAAATGCATATCCAAGTGTTTTTATAAATGCCATGACCATTTCTGCCTCGACTACCCTTTTTGAGGCAGCGAATTCCAGACCCTTGCCACCCTCTGGATGAAAATGTTTCTTTTCAGCTCTGTAATTGTATCATAAGGCATAAGTGGCTGCTTCGCTATTAAGTATGATTGAATTGTTCTTCTGTCAGTTACTTTTAAATCTATACCCCTGTTATTGACATGAGCAGTGTCGCAATCAAAAATCATGTGACCAAATCTCCAGAAATATGTCAGACCAGAGTTGGCAACCCGAGCTGCATATTCTCAGTCCAAGCCTCTTGATTACTGGTCCAGTAACCAAACACTAACTCCTTTTTATCATAGGTTCTGTAGCAGTGCTGTATATTCTTAGCTGAACTCTCCAATTTTAAATGCGGGTTGTCTTTAACCACCAGGGGAGTGAAAGCAGCCTCCAGATAAAGAACAATGGATACAGCTCACCTCCTAAATCATAGAATCTTACAGCAAATGAGGTCATACAACCCATCATACCTGTGCCAGCTCTTTGAAAGAGCTGTCCGATTAGTCCTACCCCCCCACCCCCCCCCCCCCCCCCCCCCAGCCCCCAGCTCTTTCTCCATTACTCTGGACCTATTTACTTTTCCAATATTTATCTAATTCCCTTTGGAAACTGTTTCCACCACCCTTTCAGGCAGTGCTTCTCAGATCCTCATAACTCGCTTCATAAAAACACCCAGCATTTATTGCCCATCTCGTAATTGAGAAGGTGGCGATGGTCCTCTTTCTTACACCACTACAGTCTGTGTAGTGAAGGTATTCCTGCAGTGCTTAGTTAGGGTGTGCCAGGATTTGGACGCAGAGACGTTGAAGGAATGGCGCAGAATTTCTAGGTGGGGATGGTGCGTATGACCTGGCAGGCTTTTAGGTGGTGGTGTTCACATGCACCTACTGCCCTTGCCCTTCTCTGATGGATGCTACGCGTTTGTGAGTTTCTGTGAAAGGCTTGGCAAGTCGCTGCAATGCGATGGTATATCGCTGTTGATGCTACACACTGCTGCCACGGTGTGCCACTGGTGGAGGGTATGATGTTTAGGCTGCTGTGAGTTGCTGGTCAAGTGGTCCCAAGCTGCTTGGTACAGCTGTACCCACCCAGGCAAGGGGACAGTACTCCTGTTTTTGCAGTTGAAATGGAGGCCACATACATTGACCGGGAGGCCCAAAGCTGACCCATAATTGGACTTCAGCCCTTATTAACATTATATACTAGTGTTGCCAACCCTCCAGGATTGTCCAGGAGACTCCAGTAATTGAAAAGTGAGCTCCATGACACAGCTGTAAGCAATCTAAGGAGGAATGATCACAGGCATTAAAGTTGCGTTCTCATTTTCATAGAAAACCTGTTTGGTAGGAATTCAAAATAGTGGAGATGGGTAAAGAAAACATGTTTGACTGCCAATCAAGGAACATCCTGTTGTAACAAGGAGTCTTTGCACTTTCCAATTGGCCATGGGAAGGTAGGCCACGGTGAGGATTGACCTGTCGAGCAACCAATGTTGGGAGTGTGGGGGCGGGTCAAGGGATGAAAATTATAGGAATATGTTCAACTGGAGTTGACAACCCTATTCTATGGGCCTACTGTCATGGTGACCTCCATAGGCAGCCCGTCCATTTAACGAGGATTAATGTCAGACTGTTAGCCTCGCTGGCAGTGAACTGAAGCTAAGTCTCAGGGCTGGAGAGTAGCTGATTGTGGGCTGGAAAGAGCACGCCTGCCTTCTGGTTCCATGTCAAACTTCGTGGGGGAGGGGAAAGAAAGAACAACTTTTTTATTCATTCATGGGATGTGGGCATCGCTGGCTAGGCCAGCATTTATTGCCCATCCCTAAATGCCCTCGAGAAGGTGGTGGTGAGCTGCCTTCTTGAACCGTTGCAGTCCTTGGGATGTAGGTACACCCACAATGCTGTTAGGAAGGGAGTTCCAGGATTTTGACCCAGCGACAGTGAAGGAACGGTGATATAGTTCCAAGTCAGGATGGTGTGTGGCTTGGAGGGGAACTTGCAGGTGGTGGTGTTCCCATGCATCTGCTGCCCTTGTCCTTCTAGGTGGTAGAGGGCTTCTTGAGTGTTGTTGGAGCTGCACCCGTCCAGGCAAGTGGAGAGTATTCTATCACACTCCTGACTTGTGCCTTGTAGATTAGAGATACAGCACTGAAACAGGCCCTTCGGCCCACCAAGTCTGTGCCGACCATCAACCACCCATTTATACTAATCCTACACTAATCCCATATTCCTACCAAACATCCCCACCTGTCCCTATATTTCCCTACCACCTACCTATACTAGTGACAATTTATAATGGCCAATTTACCTATCAACCTGCAAGTCTTTTGGCTTGTGGGAGGAAACCGGAGCACCCGGAGAAAACCCACGCAGACACAGGGAGAACTTGCAAACTCCACACAGGCAGTACCCAGAATCGAACCCAGGTCCCTGGAGCTGTGAGGCTGCAGTGCTAACCACTGCGCCGATGGTGGACAGGCTTTAGGGAGATAGGAGGTGAATTACTCACCAAAGTATTCCCAGCCTCTGACCTGCTTTTGTAGCCACAGCATTTATGTTGCTGGTCCAGTTCAGTTTCTGGTCAATGGTAATACCCAGGATATTGATAGTGGGGGATTCAGCGATGGTAATACTATTGAACATAAAGGGAAGATGGTTAGTTTCTCTCTTTGAGATGGTCATTGCCTGGCACTTGTGTGGCATGGAGGTTACATGCCACTCATCAGCCCAAGTCTTGATGTTGTTGAGGTCTGGCTGCATCTGGTCCAGGACGGCTTCCCTATTCAGGAGTTGTGAATGGTGCTGAATATTGTGCAATTATCAGCGAACATCCCCATTTCTGACATTATGGAGGGAAAGTCATTGATGAAGCAGTTGAAGATGGTTGGGCCTAGGACACTACCCTGAGAAACTCCTGCAGTGATGTCCTGGGACTGAGAGATAATTGACCTCCAACAACCACAACTATTTTCATTTGTACTACAACTACCTTTTTTTTGTGAAGACCACTCGCTACAAAAACTCAATGCAGCCCAATTTCCCTCACAAATCCTAAAACAGGCATGGGTAAGGGGCCTTAAAGTCTGCTGTCGGCAGATGGTAAAAAAAATGTAGGAGTCCTCAAAATAGACTCTTGTTTGTATCCATTTTACAGCAGTGGTCTTTCCCTCAATCACTCCATATTCCTCATTCCCTCCAGTCTGATGTAGAATGAGAGTTGTGGATGAAATCTAGAGAGCTTCCCATTACTGTGGGACAATTCACCAGAAGAATGAGCACAGATAATGTGGATACAGACAGCCTGGAGCTGGTTGTCTCCAGTTTACTGTTCCTGCTCTCCGGGCTAGCTTTCCACCTTCTACTCTCTGTAAACTTTTGCTCACCCAAAACACTGCTGGCCGTATCCTAATTCCCTCCTGTTCTTGTTGACTACATTGGCTCTTGGTCCGGCAACATCTCAATTTTAAAGCGCTCATTCTTATGTTCAAATACCTTGAGGGCCTCTCTCCACCCTGTTTGTAACCTCCGATAACCCTCTGATCTCTACGTTCCTCCAACTCTGGCCTCTTACACATTCCCCATTCCCTTCCTTCATTGTTGGTGCCTGTGCCTTCAGAGGTATATGCCCTTAGCTCTGGATTTCCCTCCCTACCTCTTCCACTTCTCTGTCTCTCCTCCTTGAAGACCCTCCTTTGATCAAGCACTTTTTCCCCCTCCCCCACCACCCAATGTGGCTTGTCAAATTTTGTTTGATGTTCCTGTGAAGTGCCTTGTCAATTCTTTTTAATGTTGTAGGCACTATACAAATGCAAGTTCTTGTTTTTGTGCTTGAATGGAACAGATTACGATTGCTATCTCTGTCTCTCTGTTGCACACTGCGGTAATGTGATCTCTCAGACTCAGTGGGTTGTGAGTATTGTTGCCAGAATGGTGTTATTTATATTTCAGTTTTCTAACAGCACAGTTCTGCCCAAGCAGTGACATTAACCTTCACCTGTGCTCCTTACATAAGAGCAGATCACCATCTGTTTTTAAATGGCCGAACGTTTCTTTCCAGCTGTACAAGACTGGTTTGTCTGTCCTCTCCTCAACCACAAAGCCAATCACTGAGAGAGCCAAAGGCGGTAGCCAGCCTGTGTGATAATTTATTCCTGCGTTTCAAATTTTTAAAAGGAGAAAAAAAAACTTTGTATCGAACAGGCTGAGGCTTTTTCTCTCGGAAAGGGAAAACCGAGATTGCCCTAATTGAGGCTTTTCTGATTATGAAAGGGTTTGATAGGGTATAAGTGGAAGTTTCCGAATACTGGCATGGACCAGCTGGGCTAAATGGTCTGTTTCTATGCTGTACGTTCAATGTGTTTCTGTGTAATTGTATTGTCACAAGCGTTGCTTATATTTTGGTACAACATTATGCTAGCTCTAACAGTATTGTGTGCAATTTTAAATGGGTTGTAGGAACAAAGAAACCTGGGAATGCAACTACATTGCTTTTTTGTAAACAGCAGATCAAATAGATGAGGCTGTTAATATGAAACAAACGTTGATTTAATCAATATAGTCATCGAGTACAAAAGCAAGGAAGTTATGCTAAATCTTTATAAATTACTGGTTCGGCCTCAGCTGGAGTATTATGTCCAATTCTGGAGACCACCCTTTAGGAAGGAGATGAAGACCTTGGAAAAGGTGCAGAGGAGATTTACGAGAATGGTATCATGAATGAAGAACTTCAGTTAATGTGGAGAGACTGGAGAAGCTGGGCTTGTGCTCCTTTTAGAACAGACAAGGTTAAGGGGAGATTTAATGGAGGTGTTCAAAATTACGAGGTTTTCATAGTAGTGTAGATAAGGAGAAACTGTTCCCACTGGCAGGAGGGTTTGTAACCAAAGGACGAGGAATTGGATCACCGATCTCATTGGTGAACAGGCTCGAGGGGCTAAATGGCCTCTTCCTGATCCTGTTTTCCAATACTCCCTCCCTAAATCTCTCTCCCTGCCTCCCCTCCTTCAAAAGGGAATTGGATATATACTTGAAAAGGAAAATGTTTTCAGGTCTATGGGGAAAGATGTGTGTGGGGTGGGTGGGTAGTGAGACTATTTGGATAGCTCCTTCAGAAAGCTGGTAGTTACGATTGGCCAAATAGTCAGCTGCTGTGCTGTAAGATTCTATGAATCGTGGACGTGTTGGCCTGAGTATATAAATGCAAGTTTTTTTTTTCCAATATCATTGGAAGCCTTAAAACAAATGTTGAACAGCTGTGCGTGCAGAGCAAAACAAAATACTGGATTTCAACAGAATCATGTTTCTGAACAGTTTGTACTCTGGTTGTTGACTCTGGATGGACGTATTCCTGGAGGTTTTATCATATGACCCCCTCTCCCTCCAACTGCTCAGCCCAGTCAAACATTCTTGTTCCCATCCCCAATGCTTTATAACTAACAAATGAAAGTTTTCAAAAATAAAATAAATGCACTTTTTAATGGCCCTGAGATTTTTCTCTGCAGTGTTCAGTACCATTCATAACTCCTCAGACCATCTGCCTGCAGCAAGACCTGGACAAAGTTCAGGCTTGGACTGATAAGTGGCAAGTAACATTCACGCCATACAAGTGCCAAGCAATGACTGTCTCCAACAAGAGAGAATCTAACTCTCTTCCCTTGACATTCAGCGACATTATTGTCGCTGAATTTCCCCCACCATCAACATCCGGGGGTTACATTGACCGAAAACTGAATTGGAGCAATTACATAAATATTGTGGCTACAAGAGCAGGTCAGAGGCTTGGAATTCTGCGGTGAGTAACTCACCTCCTGACTCCCCAAAGCCTGTCCAACATCTGCAAGGCACACGTCAGGAGTGTGATGGAATACTCTCCACTTGCCTGGATGGGTGCAGCTCCAACAACATTCAGGATAAAGCAGCCCGCTTGATTGGCACCCCACTTACCACCTTAAACATTCACTTCCTCTACCACCACCACACAGTGGCGGCATTATACCATCTACAAGATGTACTGCAGCAACTCACCAAGGCTCCTTCGACAGCACCTTCCAAACCCGCAACTTCTACCACCTAGAAGGACAAAGGCAGCAGATGCAGGCAGGTTCCCCTCCAAGATGCTCACCATCCTGATTTGGAACTGTCTTGCCATTCCTTCACTGTCGCTGGGTCAAAATCCTGGAACTCCCTCCCTAACAGCACTGTGGGTGTACCTGCAACACATGGACTGCAGCGGTTCAAGAACGCAGCTCACCATTATCTTCTCGAGGGCAGTTGGGGATGGGAAGTAAATGCTGGATTTGCCAATGATGCTCACATCCAGGAATTAAAAGAAAAATCCCGAGGGAGTCCAAATCAAGCTTTTTTTTGTGCTGATGCCACTTCCTGTTCTTGGATGTAGTCGCGTGGTGGAAGAGGAAGGCATTTGGAGTGTCTCTCCACATCTGCTGATTGCAGCCTCTTGCTCCTCACGATTCGACCTTGATCATGTCTCCTCTGATTTTACTGTCCTCTCTAAACCTCTCCCTCCATTAAAATCTCCTACTGGTTCCAAAAGGTGCTACATTATAAGGACAGGTTGCATAGACTAAGCTTGTATTCCCTCGAGTATAGAAGATTAAAGGGTGATCTAATTGAGTTGTTAAGCTGAGTATAGCACTTGAAAGGGTAGATAAGGAGAAGCCATTTCTGTTGCTGGAGAAGTCCAGAATAAGTGGGCACAACATTCAAATTAGAGCTCGGGCATTTAGGGGTGATGTTAGGAAGGAGTCTGTGACACAAAGGACGGTGGCAATCTGAAACTCTTTCTCTACACCCTCCAAAAAGCTATTGAGGCTGGGTGTCGATTGAAATTCAGAAAACTGAGATTGATAGATTTTTGTTAAGCAAGACTATTCAGGGTTATGGAACCGAGGAGGGTAGATGGGAGTTGAGGTTAAGATCAGCCATGATCAAATTGAATGGCAGAACAGACTTGAGGGGCTGAATGGCCTGCTCCTGTTCTTGCATATCCATATTCACGGTCAGCCCTTTACACGAGTGGTTCTGTTATTGGAATGGTATTACGAAGGCCTGGACTAATCATCCAGAGACATGAATTCAAATCTCTCGATGGCAGCTAGGGAATTTAACTTTCGTTAATTAACTAAATCTGGAATAAAAGATAATATCCATAACGGTAACCATGAAACTGCCAAATAGTCATTAAAAACTCAGCTGGTTCATTAATGCCCTTCAGGGAAGGAAATCTGCCATCCTTGCCTTGTCTAATCCCAGACCCACAGCAATGTTGGTGACTCTGAACTGCCCTCTGAATGGCCTAGCAAGCTACTCGGTTGTATCAAAACAAGATGAACAAGTCTAAGAAGAATAAAACTAGGCGAACCACCCAGCATTGACCGAAGCACTGGAAACTACAAAGGCACACCCTGCAAACTGCTCCTCACTAACATCATAACGTAAGGAATAGGAGCAGTAGACCAGGCCATTTGATCCCTGGAGCCTCCTCCGCCATTCAACACGATCATGGCTGATCCTCAGCTTCAACACCACTTTTCCGTCCACTTGCCATATCCCTTGATTCCCTGAGGGAACAAAGAACAAAGAAAATCACAGCACAGATCCAAATCCTCTATCTAAACCTGTCGCCTATTTTCTAAGGGTCTGTATCTCTTTACTTCCTGCCCATTCATGTATCTGTCTAGATACATCTTAAAAGACGCTATCGTGCCCGCGTCTACCACCTCCGCTGGCAACGCGTTCCAGGCACCCACCACCCTCTGCGTAAAGAACTTTCCACGCATATCCCCCCTAAACTTTTCCCCTCTCACTTTGAACTCGTGACCCCTAGTAATTGAATCCCCCACTCTGGGGGAAAAAGCTTCTTGCTATCCACCCTGTCTATACCCCTCAAGATTTTGTACACCTCAATCAGGTCCCCCCTCAACCTCCGTCTTTCTAATGAAAATAATCCTAATCTACTCAACCTCTCTTCATAGCTAGCGCCCTCCATACCAGGCAACATCCTGGTGAACCTCCTCTGCACCCTCTCCAAAGCATCCACATCCTTTTGGTAATGTGGCGACCAGAACTGCACGCAGTATTCCAAATGTGGCCGAACCAAAGTCTTATACAACTGTAACATGACCTGCCAACTCTTGTACTCAATACCCCGTCCGATGATGGAAAGCATGCCATATGCCTTCTTGACCACTCTATTGACCTGCGTTGCCACCTTCAGGGAACAATGGACCTGAACACCCAAATCTCTCTGGACATCAATTTTCCCCAGGACTTTTCCATTTACTGTATAGTTCATTCTTGAATTAGATCTTCCAAAATGCATCACCTCGCATTTGCCCTGATTGAACTCCATCTGCCCATTTCTCTGCCCAACTCTCCAATCTATCTATATTCTGCTGTATTCTCTGACAGTCCCCTTCACTATCTGCTACTCCACCAATCTTAGTGTCGTCTGCAAACTTGCTAATCAGACCACCTATACTTTCCTCCAAATCATTTATGTATATCACAAACAGTGGTCCCAGCACGGATCCCTGTGGAACACCACTGGTCACACGTCTCCATTTTGAGAAACTCCCTTCCACTGCTACTCTCTGTCTCCTGTTGCCCAGCCAGTTCTTTATCCATCTAGCTAGTACACCCTGGACCCCATGCGCCTTCACTTTCTCCATCAACCTACCATGGGGAACCTTATCAAACGCCTTACTGAAGTCCATGTATATGACATCTACAGCCCTTCCCTCATCAACCAACTTTGTCACTTCCTCAAAGAATTCTATTAAGTTGGTAAGACATGACCTTCCCTGCACAAAACCATGTTGCCTATCACTGATAAGCCCATTTTCATCCAGATGGGAATAGATCCTATCCCTCAGTATCTTCTCCAGCACCTTCCCTACCACTGACGTCAGGCTCACCGGTCTATAATTACCTGGATTATCGCTGCTACCCTTCTTAAACAAGGGGACAACATTAGCAATTCTCCAGTCCTCCGGGACCTCACCCGTGTTTAAGGAAGTTGCAAAGATATCTGTTAAGGCCCCAACTATTTCCTCTCTCGCTTCCCTCAGTAACCTGGGATAGATCCCATCCGGACCTGGGGACTTGTCCACCTTAATGCCTTTTAGAATACCCAACACTTCCTCCCTCCTTATGCCGACTTGACCTAGAGTAATCAAACATCTGTTCCTAACCTCAACATCCGTCATGTCCGTCTCCTCGGTGAATACCGATGCAAAGTACTCATTTAGAATCGCACCCATTTTCTCTGACTCCATGCATAACTTTCCTCCTTTGTCCTTGAGTGGGCCAATCCTTTCTCTAGTTACCCTCTTGCTCCTTATATATGAGTAAAAGGCTTTGGGATTTTCCTTAACCCTGTTTGCTGAAGCTATTTCATGACCCCTTTTAGCCCTCTTAATTCCTCGTTTCAGATTGGTCCTACATTCCCGATATTCTTCCAAAGCTTTGTCTTTCTTCAGCCGCCTAGACCTTATGTATGCTTCCTTTTTCCTCTTAGCTAGTCTCACAATTTCACCTGTCATCCATGGTTCCCTAGTCTTCCCTAATCTAATGGGGACTGGTTGGGCCTCTGTTCCAGGAAGAAGCGGAGAGCCCTCAAACCATCCTGGTGGGGGATGGAGGTGCAGAGCGATTGGACGTCCATAGTGAAGAGGAGGCGGTTGGGACCAGGAAACTGGAAATTGTCAAAATGACGTAGGGCGTCAGAAGAGTCACGGATGTAGGTGGGAAGAGACTGGACCAGCGGAGAAAAGATAGAGTCTAGATAGGAAGAAATCTATCCTATTTCTTCCTATCTAGACTCTATCTTTTCTCCGCTGGTCCAGTCTCTTCCCACCTACATCCGTGACTCTTCTGACGCCCTACGTCATTTTGACAATTTCCAGTTTCCTGGTCCCAACCGCCTCCTCTTCACTATGGACGTCCAATCGCTCTACACCTCCATCCCCCACCAGGATGGTTTGAGGGCTCTCCGCTTCTTCCTGGAACAGAGGCCCAACCAGTCCCCATCCACCAACACCCTCCTCCGCCTGGCTGAACTTGTTCTCACATTGAACAACTTCTCCTTCAACTCCATGCATTTCCTTCAAGTAAAACGTGTCGCTATGGGTACCCGCATGGGTCCTAGTTATGCCTGTCTTTTGATGGGATATGTCGAGCATTCTTTGTTCCAGTCCTACTCAAGCCCCCTCCCCCAACTCTTTTTCCGGTACATTGATGACTGTATCGGTGCCGTTTCCTGCTCCCGCCCCGAACTAGAAAACTTTATCAACTTTGCTTCCAATTTCCACCCTTCTCTCACCTTTACATGGTCCATCTCTGACACTTCCCTTCCCTTCCTCGACTTCTCTGTCTCCATCTCTGGGGATAGGTTGTCTACCAATATCCATTATAAGCCCACTGACTCCCACAGCTACCTCGACTACACTTCTTCACACCCTACCTCCTGTAAGGACTCCATTCCATTCTCCCAGTTTCTCCGTCTGCGACGCATCTGCTCTGATGATGCTACCTTCCATGACGGTGCTTCTGATATGACCTCCGTTTTCCTCAATCGAGGATTTCCCCCCACTGTGGTTGACAGGGCCCTCAACCGTGTCCGACCCATTCCCCGCACCTCCACCCTCACCCCTTCCCCTCCCTCCCAGAACCGTGACAGGGTTCCCCTTGTCCTCACTTTTCATCCCACCAGCCTCCATATACAAAGGATCATCCTCTGCCATTTTCGCCACCTCCAGCGTGATGCCACTACCAGTCGCATCTTCCCCTCCCTTCCCCTGTCAGCATTCCGAAGGGATCGTTCCCTCCGCGACACCCTGGTCCACTCCTCCATTACCCCCACCACCTCATCCCCGTCCCAGGGCACCTTCCCTTGCAATCGCAGGAGGTGTAATACCTGCCCATTTACCTCCTCTCTCCTCACTATCCCAGGCCCCAAACACTCCTTTCAGGTGAAGCAGCGATTTACTTGTACTTCTTTCAATGTAGTATACTGTATTCGCTGCTCACAGTGTGGTCTCCTCTACATTGGGGAGACCAAGCGCAGACTGGGTGACCGCTTTGCGGAACATCTCCGCTCAGTCCGCAAGCAGGACCCTGAGCTTCCGGTTGCTTGCCATTTCAACACTCCCCCCTGCTCTCATGCTCACATCTCTGTCCTGGGATTGCTGCAGTGTTCCAGTGAACATCAACGCAAGCTCGAGGAACAGCATCTCATCTACCGATTAGGCACACTACAGCCTGCCGGACTGAACATTGAGTTCAATAATTTCAGAGCACGACAGCCCCCCACTTTACTTTCATTTTTAGTCATTTTTAGTTATTTTTTCTTCCTTTTTTTTACATTCCTTTTTACATTTTTTACAATTTTTTTTGCATTTATTTCATTTCATCTTAGTTTGTTCAGTTTGCTTACGCACTGTTTTTTTCAGGTTGTTTTTCTTCAGGTTTGCACTTGCTGATGTTCAACATTCAGTATATTCACACCTAATCTGTACTAATGCTTTGTCTTTCAACACACCATTAACATATTGTTTGCCTTTTCTCCGTGACCTTTTGGTCAGCTATGTGGCCTGGTCCAATCTGCACCTTCTCCTTTGTTATCTCTTGCCCAACCCCCACCTCACTTGTTTATAATCTGTGACTTTTCTAATATTTGTCTGTTCCGAAGAAGGGTCACTGACCCGAAACGTTAACTCTGCTTCTCTTTCCACAGATGCTGCCAGACCTGCTGAGTGAATCCAGCATTTCTTGTTTTTGTCCCATATATCAAATGTGGATTTACCTTCAAACAGCTGCTCCCAATCTACATTCCCCAGCTCCTGCCGAATTTTGGTTATAGTTGGCCTTCCCCCAATTTAGCACTCTTCCTTTAGGACCACTCTCGTCTTTGTCCATGAGTATTCTAAAACTTACGGAATTGTGATCACTATTCCCAAAGTAGTCCCCTACTGAAACATCAACCACCTGGCCCGGCTCATTCCCCAACACCAGGTCCAGTATGGCCCCTTCCCGAGTTGGACTATTTACATACTGCTCTAGAAAACCCTCCTGGATGCTCCCTACAAATTCTGCTCCATCTAGACCTCTAACACTAAGTGAATCCCAGTCAATGTTGGGAAAATTAAAATTTCCTATCACCACCACTCTGTTGCTCCTACAGCTTTCCATAATCTGTTTACATATTTGTACCTCTATCTCACGCTCGCTGTTGGGAGGCCTGTAGTACAGCCCCAACATTGTTACCGCACCCTTCCTATTTCTGAGTTCTGCCCATATTGCCTCACAGCTCGTGTCCTCCATAGTGCCTTCCTTCAGCACAGCTGTGATATCCTCTTTGACCAGTAATGCAACTCCTCCACCCCTTTTACCTCCCTCTCTATCCCGCCTGAAGTATCGGTATCCTGGGATATTTAGTTGCCAATCATGCCCTTCCCTTAACCAAGTCTCAGTAATAGCAATAACATCATACTCCCAGGTACTAATCCAAGCCCTAAGTTCATCTGCCTTACCTACTACACTTCTTGCATTAAAACAAATACACCTTAGACCACCAGTCCCTTTGCTTTCATCATCTGTTCCCTGCCTACTCTTTCCCTTAGTCACACTGACTTCATTATCTAGTTCCTTACAGGCTTTAGTTACTACATCCTTACTCTCCACTGACCTCAATTGGTTCCCATCCCCCTGCCACATTAGTTTAAACCCTCCCCAACAGCGTTAGCAAAAGCACCCCAAAGGACATCGGTTCCAGTCCGGCCCAGGTGTAGACCGTCCAATTTGTAATAGTCCCACCTCCCCCAGAACCGGTCCCAATGTCCCAAAAATCTGAACCCCTCCTTCCTGCACCATCTCTCAAGCCACCCATTCATCCTGACTATTCTTTCATTTCTACTCTGACTATCACGTGGCACTGGTAGCAATCCTGAGATTACTACCTCCTGAGGTCCTACTTTTTAACTTGGCTCCTAACTCCCTAAATTCTGCTTGTAGGACCTCATCCCGTTTTTTACCTATATCATTGGTGCCTATGTGCACAATGACAACTGGCTGTTCACCCTCCCCCTTCAGAATGTTCTGCAGCTGATCTGAGACATCCCTGACCCGTGCACCTGGGAGGCAACATACCATTCGGGAGTCTCGTTTTCGACCACGGAACCGCCTATCTACTCCCTTTACAATCGAATCCCCTACGACTATAGCCCTTCCACTCTTTTTCCCGCCCTTCTGAACAGCAGAGCCAGCCACGGTGCCATGAACCTGGCTACTGCTGCCTTCCCCTGGTGAGCCATCTCCCTCAACAGTATCCAAAACGGTATACCTGTTGTGGAGGGAGATGACCGCAGGGGACACCTGCGCTGCCTTCCTGCTCTTTCTCTGCCTTTTGGTCACCCATTCCCTTTCTCCCTCAGCGATCCTAATCTGCAGTGTGACCAATTCGCTAAACGTGCTATCCACGACCTCCTCAGCATCGCGGATGCTCCAAAGTGAGTCCATCCGCAGCTCCAGAGCCGTCATGCAGTCTAACAAGAGCTGCAGCTGGACACACGTCCTGCACGTGAAGGAGTCAGGGACATCAGCCGTGTCCCTGAGCTCCCACATTGAGCAAGAGGAGCATGTCACGGGTCTGAGATCTCCTGCCATTTTTAATCTTAAGCTTAAACTTAGTGAAATGAAAAAGGAACGAAAAGTTTTTAACCAATCACACGATAAAACAAAAAAGAGAAATAGAAAACGCCTTACCTTATCTACACACCACTGAGTCCTTTTTTTTTTGGTTAGAGGAGGAGGGCAGGTGGGAGACACTACACGTGTAGTGTCTTGGGTTCAGAAACGGCCCAAATATATAGGGTTTTACTTACCCAGCAGCCCCCTGGTCTCCGCCGAAAACAAAAGGAAATTAAGTTTACTTTAAACTGACCTTCCCAGCTGCTCACTCGCTCGCATTCTCTTTCTATCCCAGCCTTAAATATGTTCAACATTGGAGCCTCCACAACCCTCTGGGGAGGAGAATTCCAAAGATTCACCATCCTTTGAATGAAGAAATTTCTCCATTCTTTTCTTCATTCAGTTCTGAATGATCGGCCCCTTTTCCTCAGACTGTCTTGTGTTCTATATTTCCCAGCCAGGGACAATGATCTATATGTCTACCCTATCAAGCCCTTCAGAATCTTGTACGTTTTAATGAGATTGCCTCTCATTCTTCTAAACTCCAGAAAGTATCGACTCAGTTTACTCAGCCTCTCATCATAGGACAACTGTTTTATCTCAGGAACCAATCTAGTGAACCTTTGCTGTACTGCCTCCAATGCCAGTATATCCTTCCTTTAGATATGGAGACCAAAACTGTGCACAGTATTCCATGTGTGGTCTCACCAAAGCACTGAACGATTGTCGGAAGGCTTCCTGTTTCTTGCAGTCCAATCCCCTTGCAATAAAGGCCAACATGCCATATGTCTTCCTAATTACTTGCTGTACCCGCATGCTAACCTTTTGTGTTTGCTGTACAAGTACACCCAAGTCCCCCTGAACATCAACATTTATAAGTTTTATGCCTTTTAAAAAGATATTCTGATTTTCTATTCTTACTACCAAAGTGAATAACCTCACACTTCCCCACATTATACACCATCTTGTTGCCCACTCACTTAACCTGTAGTAATTTGGTAGTACAGAACTTGAGTGTTGCTGAAAATAGAGACATGTTGTCGAAGCTTTTCGTCTTGCACTCATCAAGACAATCTGTAAGAATAACCAATGTAAGGGAAAACAGCAACTTATACTGTATGAGAAGAGAGTGCTGATTGGTTGGCAAGTGAACTCTGATTGGTAGAGGTGTTGTCATGGTGAATGCACCAGTTTACAGTGACTGACCGTTAACTGCCAAGCTTTGTTTGAAATTTAAACCAGGCAACTTGACTCTGGTCAAGGCATTGCCCTCAGGAATGAACCAGTGAATGGCTGTCACTTATTTTCAAACAAAGCTTGGCAGTCACTGTAAACTGGTGCATTCTCCATGACAGTGCCTCTACCAATCAGAGTTCACTTGCCAACCAGTCAGTACACTCTTCTCTTACAGTATAAAGTTGTTTTCCCTTACATTGGTATTCTTGCGGATTGTCATGATGAGTGCAGGACAAAAAGCTTCGACAACATGTCTCTATTTTCAGCAATACTGTCTCTATCTCTTCGCAGCCCCTTTGTGTCCTGCTCACAGCTTACATTCCCACCTAGCTTTGTACCGTCAGCAAGCTTAGATATGTTACTCTCTGTTTCTTCGTTTAAGTCATTAATATAGATTATAAATAGCTGAGAAAAAAAAAAGACAGAGGCGCAAGGGGAGAGCCAACTGTGCAACAGCCCCAACAAACAAATTTCTCTGCAGCACCTGTGGAAGAGCCTGTCACTCCAGAATTGGCCTTTATAGCCACTCCAGGCGCTGCTTCACAAACCACTGACCACCTCCAGGCGCGTATCCATTGTCTCTCGAGATAAGGAGGCCCAAAAGAAAAGAAAGAAAGAGGCCCCAGCACTGAACCTTGGGGCATTCCACCAATCACAGCCTGGAAACTTGAAAATGCCCCACTTATCCCTACTCTCTGCTTTTCTGTTAAGCACTCCTCTATCATGCTAATATATTACCCCCAACTCCATGAGCCCTCATCTTATGTGTTAACCTTGTATGTGGCACCTCATCAAATGCGTTTTGGAAATCCAAGTATACTACAGCTACTGGTTTCCTACCCTACCGTATTAGTTACGTCCTCAAAAAACACTAATAAATTTCTCAAACACGATTTTCCTTTTGTAAAATCATGTTGACTTTGGTCATACTATAGTTTTCTAAGTACATTGTTAAGACTGACTTCATAATAGATTCCAGCATTATTCTGACAACTGATGTCAGGCTTGCTGGTCTATTGTTCTATGTTTTCTCTCTCCCTCCTTTCTTGAAAAGCGGTGTTACATTTCATAACTTCCAATCTGGTGGGACTGTTCTGGGATCTAGGGAATTTTGGAAAATCATAGCCAGCGCATCCCCCATCTCTGCAGCTACCTCTTTTAGAACCTTCGAATGTAGGCCATCATGTCCTGGGGATTTGTCGGATTTTAGTCCCTTAAATTTCTTCAATACTTTTTCTCTGCTGATATTAATTTCCTTAATCCCCTCACTCTTTTTAGCCCCTTGGTTTCCCTCTATTTCTGCTATGTAATTTGTGCCTTCTACTTTGAAGACAGATGCCATGTCTGTGCCATTTACTCATTCTCCAGGATAATTTCTCTTGGCTCTACCTCGAAGGGACCAACGTTTACTTCAGCTACTTTCCTGCTTATATACTTGTAAAAGCTCTGACCTATTTTTAGATTCCTGACTCGCTTACTCTCATTCTATTTTTTTCCCTGTTCATCAACTTTTTGGCCCCCCTTTTCGGGACTTGTACCAAAAATGGGGAGAGCTATCCCACAGACTAGTCGGGCAGCAGCCTGACATAACCATATTCACCGAATCATACCTTATGTCCAATGTCCCAGACCCAGCGATCACCATCCCTGAGTATGTCCTGTTCCATCACCAGGACAGACCTACCAGAAGTGGCAGCACAGTGGTTTACAGTCAGGAGAGAGTGGCCCTGGGAATCATTCGACACCAGACCCCATGAGGTTTCATGGCATCCAGTCAAACATGGGCAAGGAAATCTGCTGATTACCACCTATTGCCCTCTCAGCTGATGAATCAGTGCTTCTTCATGTTGAACACCAACTGGAAGAAGCACTGAGGGTAGCAAGGTCCCAGAATGTACTCTAGATCGGGGACTTCAATGTCCATCACCGACAGTGGCTAGGTAGTATCACTACTGGATGGCCTGGCCTAGTCCTTAAGGACATACATACCAGACTGGGCCTGCGGTAGGTGGTGTGAAAATCAACATGAGGGAAAAACCTACTTGATCTCGCCCTTACCAATCTACTGTCACAGATGCATCTGTATTTTTGCTAATGGTAGGAGTGACCATTGCACATTCTTTTTGGAGACAAAGTCCTGACTGCACACTGAGGACATACTCTATCATGTGTGACATTACCACCATGCTTAAATGGAATAGATTCAGAACAGATCTAGCTATTCAAAACTGACCATCCATGAGGCGCTGTGGGTCATCATCAGTATTAGCAGCAGCAGTTATATTCCAATGCAATTTGTAAACGTCTGGCCCAGTGTCTCCCTCACTCTAACATTGTCAGCAAGACACAGGATCAAACCTAGTTCAGTGAGAAGTGTAGGAGAGCATACTCTGAGCAGTCCCAGATGTACTTTAAAAAGGAAGTATCAAACTGGTGCAGCCACAACCCAAGGTTACATACATGCTAAACAGCAGAAGCAGCAAGTTTTGGACAGAGATAAGCAATCCCACAAGCGTTGGATCACATCAATGTTTTGCAATCCTGTCACACCTAGTTGTGAATCACAGAATTGTTACAGTGCAGAAAGAAGCCATTCAGCCCATCGTGTCAGCACTGGCTCTCCAAATGAGCAATTCACCTAATGCCATTCCCCCACCTTCTCCCTGTAACCCTGCACTTTCTTCCTTTTCAGATAACAGCCTAATTCCCTTTCGAATGCTATGATTGAACCTGCCTGCACCACATTCTCAGGTAATGCAGGTTAAACTACTAACGGGAGGGGAAAGCTCCATGAACTTTAACACCCCCATCCATCAATGATGGAAAAGCTCACAACGTGAGTGTAAGAGCTAAGGCTGAAGCGTTTGCCAGAAGTGCCAAGTGTAAGATCCAATTCTGCCACCTCCTGAGATCTCCAGCATCACCCAAATAGATTCACTCCATGTGATATCAGGAAATGGCTGAGCACACTGGGTACAACTAAGGCTCTGGCCCTGACAACATCCCAGCTGTGGCTCTGAGTAATAGTGCTCCAGAACTAGTCATACCTCTAGCCAAGCTACAACGCTGGCATCTATGTGACTAAGTAGAAAATTGACCACGTAATGTCCTATTCACAAAAAGCAGGACAAATCCAATCTGACCAGTTACTGCCTCACTTACTGGGGAGTAGACCTCCCTCCCCCCCCCAGTGTACTCTCAATCATCAGCAAAATAATGGAGGATGTTGTTGATGTGCTAACAAGCAACAGTTACTCGGCAATAACCTGCTCACCGATGCTAAGTTTGGTTTCTGCCAGGGCTATTTGGCTCCAGACCTCATTACAGCCTTGGTCCAAAAATGAACCAAAGATCTGAAAGCCAGAGGTGAGAGTGACTGTCCTTGACATCAAGGCTGCATTTGACTGAGTTTGCTTTGCAGCAAGGAGCCCAAGCAAAGTTGGAGTCAATGGGAATCTGGGTTGGGGGGGTGGGGGTGGGAATCTCTCCACTGGTTGGAGTTATACTTAGTACAAATAAAAATCATTGTTGTTACAGGCCAAACATCTCGGTCTCAGGGCATTGCTGCAGGAGTTCTTCGGGGTAGTGTCCTAGACTCAACCATCTACAGCTGCTTCCTGAATGACCTTCACCCCATCATAAGGTCAGAAGTGGGGATGTTTGCTGATGATGGCATTCAGTTCCATTCACAACTCATATACTGAAGCAGTCAGTGCCTGCGTGCAGCACGACCTGAACAACATTCAAACTTGGGCTGATGCGTGTCAAGTAATATTCGTGCTGCACGAGTGCCAGGCAATGACCATCTCCAACAAGAAAGAGTCTAACCATCTCCCCTTGAATTTGAACAGCATTAGCATTATCAACCTGGGAGTCACCATTGACCAAAAACTTAACTGGATCAGCCACATAAATACTGTGGTTACAAGAGCAGGTCAGAATCTGGGAATTCTGCAGCAAGTAACTCCCTGCTGTCTCCCCAATGCCTGTCCACCATCTACAAGATCCAAGTCAGGAGTGTGTTAGAATACTGAAACAAAAACAAGAAATGCTGGATTCACTCAGCAGGTCTGGCAGCATCTGTGGAAAGAGAAGCAGAGTTAACGTTTCGGGTCAGTGACCCTTCTTCGGTGATGAAGTGTTAGAATCCTGTCCACTTACATAAGCTCAACACCATCTGGGACAAAGCAGCTTGCTTGATTGGCGAAAGTGAAAACAAAGTGCTGGAAATACTCAGCAGGTCTGGCAGCATCTGTTGCGAGAGAAACAGAGTTAATGTTTCAGGTCTGTGACCTTTCGTCAAAACTGGCAAAGGTTAGAAAAGAATTGGGTTTTAAGCAAGTGAAGCTGTGGCAGGGGCAGGGTTTGGTGGTGAAGAGAACAAAAGGGGAGGTGTGTGTGAATGCAGAAGGCAGGCGAGATTAAAGAACAAAGCTGTCATGGGACAAAGGCAAAGAGCGTGTTAATGCTTGTGGTGAAAGACAAAGCATTAGTCCAGAGAGAGTGTTAATGGCAGAATAATGAGCAGCTCTGTCCACATGAAAAAACAGGCACATGGTTAAAAAATGAAATAAAATAATAAAATAAAAATATTTTTTTAAAAAAGGCCAGTCATGCTCTGAAATTGTTGAACTCGATGTTGAGTCTGGAAGGCTGTCGAATGCCTAATCGAAAGATCAGACGCTGCTCCTCGAGCTTGTGTGGATGTTCGCTGGAGCACTGCAGCAGGCCAAGGGCAGAAATGAGAGCGGGGTGGGGGGTGATGAAGTGTTGAAATGGCCTCTCCACTACCATGATCTTGATTAATCATGGACAAGGCCATCACCAACCACTTCCTTGTATTTCCCGACATCCACTCCTTTCCAACCCTACTTCCTTCTGCATAAGCGCAATAAAACCTCACTCTCCATTGCAGAACAATCCAGGATCAGCTGCCTCTGCCCCAAACTCTGGAGTTGCCTCCCTAAACCACTCCTTTTCTCCTTTTAAGATGCTCTTTAAAACCTACCTCCTTGACTACGCTTTTGGTCACCTGTCCTCATGTCTCCTTTTGTGGCTTGGTGTCAAATTTTGTTTGCTAACTCAAATGCTGTGGGAGGTTTTGCTATATTAAAGGCATTGTATTAATGCATATTGATTTAAGTAACACCTGGCTTCTTTTCTTCACTACTGGCTGTCCCTTTATACCTCCACCTAGTGCACCAGAGCTTCTTTATCTGTAGCATTAAATTGATCACTTTGGCTGGCTCTGCTACTTGGTTGCTCCTTCTTGCCCGAGCCCTGAACTCAAGTCTTCCCACTTCGCACCATGTCCTGTCCAAGCTAATCATCTCCGGGAACCCACCTCCTGCTTCCTTGACCTCGTTCCCACTAAACATGTCATTGTATCGTCAAGTCACTGTGCTCAACCTCCCTGATGATGTAACCCTTTAAGTTTTTTTTTTCACAAAGTTTCTTTTCACTGACTTGCCCAGAAGCAAAGATGCAAAAAATGTTGTGACTGAGTCCGAAGGCGATCTTTCATAACCTAGTGTTGTCCAAGAGCTACAAGATGGTAATAAATCCATTAACTCCTTAACCCAGGAATGGTGAGAATATGGAACTCGCTACCACATGGAGGTGAATAACATGGATGTCTTTAAGGGAAAGGTAGATATGTGCACGAAGGAGAAAGGAATAGAAGGATATATTGATTTGGTTTAGATGGCATAGAGTGAGTGGAGGGTCATGTGAGCATTAACAGTGGCATGGACCAGTTAGGCCGAATGGCCTGTGTTTTGGCTGTAAATTCTGGTTATTTTATTTCCTGATAAATAGAAATGATCACTGGACACTGTCCTTGGGCCTGTGGTCTCAACACTCATATTTGCCTGGCGTGTGCATGTAAACTTGAGCTTTCGTGCACTTGATAAAATGCTGTAATGAAAAACAGAGCTGATTTCTGATCACTAAGTGCTTTACTTCCTTAGCTACTGAAGGGTAGAAGATGTTTGTTGAGTAAATGTACACGTGTGAAGTATATTTATCTGCATTGTGTGTGGAAGTTGTTTTCTATTATTATCACCTTCCGGATTAGGTTAAACCAAGGCCTTGTCTGCCCTCTTAGGTGGACGTAAAAGATCCAATGATGCTGTTTCAAAGAGCAGGGGTGTTATCCAGAGTGTGCTGGCTGATATTTAACCCTGGATCAGTATCACAAAAACAGATTATCTGGTCATTATTACATTGCTGTTTGTGGGAACTTGCTGTGTGCAATTGGCTGCCACTTTTTATTATTCTTTCATGGGATGGGGCCATCACTGGCAAGGTGGCAAGGTCATCCCTAATTGCCACTTGCTTGGCCATTTCAGAGGGCAGTTAAGAGTCAACCACATTGTTGAGAGTGTGGCATTACATGTAGGCCAGACCAGCTAAGGACATCAGATTTCCTTCACCTAAAGGGCATTTACAACAATGGGTAGTTTTCATGGCACCATTACTGAGATTAGCTTTCAATTCCAGAATTTTTAATTAATTAATTCAATTTATTAATTATTTGAATTTGTGCCATGATGGGATTTGAACCTGTGTCGCCAGCCATTAGCCTGAGCCTCTAGATTACTAGTCCAGTGATATTACCACTTCGCCACTGTTTCCTACATTACAACAGTGACTACACTTCACAAAGTGTTTCATTATCCGTAAAGCGCTTCGCAATGTCAGGTGGTTGTGAAAAGGGCGATTATAAATGCAAACATTTTTCCTTTTTTAAAATTAATTTTTTAAAAAAAGGACATAAGCTAGCAGAATGAGCAGAGAGGTGGCAGATTGAATTTTAATACTGGCAAGCATGAGGTGATACGTTTTGGCAGAAGGGATAGGGAGATACTTAATGGTGCAGTTTTGAAGAGTGTGCAGGAACAGAGGGACCTAGGGGTGCATGTGCATCGATCTTTAAAGGTGGCAGGACATATTGAGAGAGTGGTTAGCAAAGCATATGGGCTTCATAAATAGAGGCATAGAGTACAAAAGCAGGGAAGTTATGTTGAACCTTTATAAAGCTCTGGTTAGGCACCAGCTGTAGTATTGCTTCCAGTTCTGGTCACACTTTAGGAAGGATGTGAGGGTTCTTGAGAGGCTGCAGAGGAGATTTACCAGAATGGTTCCAGAGATGGGGGATTTTAGTTTCAAGGTCGGTTGGAGAAGCTGGGGCTGTTCTTCCTGGAGCAAAGGTGATTGAGGGGAGATTTGATAAAGGTGTACAAGATTATGACAGGCTAAGACAAGTTAGACAAGGAAAAACTGTTTCAATTAACTAATGGCACAAGGACTAGGGGACACAGATTGAAGGTTTTGGGCAAGCGATGCAGGGGGAATTGTGAGGGAGAACTTTTTTACGCAGTGAGTGATAATGACCTGGAATTTGCTGCCCAAGAGGGTGGTTGAAGTGGAGACGATCAACGATTTTGGCCAGTTGAAGGAAATAAACTGCGGGACTGATTGGATAGCTCTGTGGAGAGCCAGCATGGACTCGATGGGCTGAATGGCCTCCTTCCGTGCCGTAAATTACTGCTGGCGCATGAGGTTAAAACGGTGTCATCGTGGCCACACCTGTGGCTAGTCGGTAATTTTTATCGGACAATGCCAACACTCGCCTCGGCTATTGAGACGCGCTATTAGAGGCAGTTGGTTCTTCAGAAATGATTCTTTTAGCAGTCCTGTAATGTTTGTTTGGTCACTGTCTGACTTTTTAACTACTATTCTACTTGTTTATTTGGGTTTTAAAAGTTTTCATGAGTTTCATCTTAGAATCAAAGAATGTTACTACACAGACGCAGGCTGTGCCTCCCATCACGCCTTTTACGACCTCAGAATGGCTTCGCAGTCAATGAAGGACTTTTGAAGTGCAGTCACTATTGTTAATGTATGAAGTGCGGCAGCTAGTTGACACACAGCACGATCAGAAATGTATTCATAATCCAATAGGATGTTTTCAAGTGTTGGGTGAGGGATAAATATTAGTCAGGATACTGGGAGAACTCTTCTGCTCTTCTTCCAGTAGTGCCTTTCACAATCCCTTCTATCCACCTGAGAGAGTTTAAATAGCTCATTCAAAAGTTGGCGCTTCCGTATCAATGCAGCAGTCCCTCAGCATTTGCACTGAAATGTCGGCCTCAATTTTTATGCACAAATCCCTGGGGTGAAGCTTGAACCCCAACAACCTTCCGACTCAGCTGAGAATGCTACCTACTGAGCCACGGCTGGATACGACTGGTGATGGACACAGTGGGATAGCATCAGTGAGAAATAACACGGTGAGCGGGAATGATATTGCAGCTGGTGAACCGATATTGGCAATATGTGTGGCAATTTTTTTTCTATATTTGTTCGTGGGATGTGGGTGTCGCTGGCTAGGTCAGCATTTATTGGCCATCCCTAATTGCCCTTGAGAAGGTGGTGGTGAGCTGCCTTCTTGAACTGCTGCAGTCCTTGTCTGTCGGGAAGGGAGTTCCAGGATTTTGACCCAGTGACAGGGAAGGAACAGCAATATAGTTCCAAGTTAGGATGGTGTGTGACTTCGCAATCTCTCAATTGTTACAGCACAGAAGGAGGCCATTCGTCCCATCGTGTCTGCACTGGCTCTCTGAAAGAGCAATTCCCTCAGTTCCATTCCCCTGCCTTCTCCCCATAGCCCTGCACATTCTTCCTTTTTATATAACTGTCTAATCCCCTGTTGAATGATTCAATTGAACCTGCTTCCACCACGTTTTCAGGCAGCACATTCCAGACCGTAACCACTCTGCGTGAAAAGGTTTTTTCTCATTCTCTATGACTGTCATGTCACTTTTGAAGGGGAACTGCAGGTGGTGGTGTTACAATGCATCTGCTGCCCTTCTCATTCTAGGCGGTAGAGGTCACAGGTTTGGAAGTGGCTGTTGAAGGAGCTTTGGTGCGTTGCTGCAGTGCATTTTGTAGATGGTACACACTGCTGCCACTGTGCGTCGGTGGTGGAGGGAGTGAATGTAGAAGATGGCGAATGGGGTGCTGATCAAGTGGGTTGCTTTGTCCTGGATGGTGTCAAGCTTCCTCAATGGTGTCTGAGCAGTGGTCATCCAGGCAAGTGGAGAGTATTCCATCACACTCCTGACTTGTGCCTTGTAGATGGTGGACAGGCTTTGGGGAGTCAGGAGGTGAGTTACTCGCCGCTGGATTCCTAGCCTTTGACCTGCTCTTGTAGCCATGGTATTTATATGGCTACTCCAGTTCAGCTTCTGGTCAATAGTGACCACCCGCCCCGCCCCCTAGGATGTTGATGGTGGGTTTTTCAGCGATTGTAATGCCATTGAACGTCAAGGGGAGATGCTTGGATTCTCTCTTTTTGGAGATAATTATTGCCTGATACTTGTGTGGCACGAATGTAATTTGCCACTTATCAGCCCAAAACAAAATGTTGTCCAGGCCTTGCTGCATCTGGAAACGAGCTGCTTTAATATCTGAGGAGTCACTAATACTACTGAACATTGTGCAATCATCAGTGAATATCCCCACTTCCCACCTTATGATGGAGGGAAGGTCATTGAAGCAGCTGAAGATGGTTGGGCCTCGGACACTACCCTGAGGAGCTTTTGCAATGATGTTCTAGGACTAAGATGATTGACCTCGAACAACCACAACAATCTTCCTTTGTGCTCAGTATGACTCCAACCAGCAGAGAGTTTTCCCCCGATTCCCATTGACTCCAGTTTTGCTTGGACTCCTTGATGCCACACTTGGTCAAATGCTGCCTTAATGTGAAGGGCAGTCACTCTCATCTCACCTTTTTATGCAGTGACTAGTTGTGATCTGGAATGCACTGCCTGAAAAGGCAATGGGAGCAGATTCAATAGCAACTTTCAAAAGACAATTCGATAAATATTTGAAGGAAAAACTTTTACAGGGTTATAGAGAAAGAGCAGGTGAGTAGGCCTAATTGGAGAGCATTTTCAAGGAGAAGAGATGATAAACCGAATGTCTTCCCTTTGCTGCATAATTCTGTGATTCTACATCTCTTATGATCGCACTTGGGAGGCAATAAAGTATCCAGGTCTGGACGGTAAACAATTTGTGTCAGCTCCTCACTACTGTATTACTCGCTATATTGCTCATCCTGCCCCTTTGAACCATCTCTTGTTTTTCTTTTTGGGATCATTGTTATTTTTTGATGGACATGCCCAGAGTCTTCATTTACCCCCACAGGAAGCTCGAGCTTCCAGTTTGTTTAAGAACTTATGTTGGCCTGGGCACTCTCCTTCTACCCTTTCCTTCTTGCCTTTCTCTGCCCCATCTTTGCTCCTCCACTGCCTGCTCCATAACACTCAGCGCTGTGACCTCTGTCTCAAACTCTTGCTCCAGAAACTTACACCCTGGCGTCAGGCTGTCTTCATCTCAAATTCTGGGATTTTGCATTCGGACTCTGTGAGCTGCAGACACTTCCCACAGACTGTGATTGCCTGAATCCACTCGATACTCCTATATCTTGCAGGAGTTGATGCATCAATGCCACCTCCCCCCTTTCTCCCCCCACCCAAGGCTTTCTAAGCTGCCAATATTCAGTTAATTTAGTTTGTTCACTAGGTTGCTGCCTGATGTGAGGAAATACAGATACGAAGCAAGTACTGAAATGTATTTTTTCATTCAAACAATCCAGATTATGAAGCGATATGATAGAAATTTTCAAAATTATGAAAAGATGGGGCAACATAGACAGATGCAGACTGTTTGCAGTAGCTGAGGAGTCAGAGGCACAAGATTAAATGTAAGAGATTTTGAACAGAGCGCTGGAGAACTCACTTCACAAGGAGAGTTGTGAGACCGTGGAATTCACTTACAGCGTTTGGTGGTTGAGGCTGAAACTATGTCAACATTCAATATTAATTTGGATTGAGGGATGAAGGGAAAGAGATTGAAGGGATTTGGGAGCAGGGCTGGTAAATGTGATTCGGAACATCTGCTCGTGCAGAGTGTAAACGTCAACGTGACCAGTTGGGCCAGATCGCCTCTTTCCATCTTGTAACTTAGAATTATAGAATGGTTACAGCAGAGAAGGAGACATTCGGTCCATTGTGTCTGTACTGGCCCTCTGCAAGGCCAACTCAGCTCGTCCTACTCCCCCGCCCTTTCCCTGTAGCCCTGCAAATTTTTTGGCTTCAGATAATTATCCAGTTCCTTTTTGAAAGCCACAGTTGAATCTGCTTCCACCACACTCTTGGGCAGTGCAATCCAGATCTGCACCATTTGTTACATAAAGATTTTCTTCATGTTGCAGTTGGTATTTTTGCCAATCACCTTAAATCAGTGTCTTCTGGTTCTTGCCCTTCTTCCATTTGGAAGGGTTTTTCCCTGTCTACTCTGTTGCTCTGTCCAGACCCCTCATGATTTTGAACACCTCTATCAAATCTCCTCTCAGCATTCTTTTCCCTCTGGAGAAGTTGGGGTTGTTCTCCTAACTAGCCACGTAACTGAAGTCCCTCATCCCTCCAACTGTTCTCTTAAATCTTTACTGTACCCTTTCTAAAGGCTTCACGTCCTTCCTGAAGTGTGGTGCCCAGATTTGGACACAGTACTCCAGTTGAGGCTGAATCAATGTTTTATAAAGATTCATCACGACGACTTCCTTGCTTTTGTACTCTGTTCCTCTACTTATAAAGCCCAGGATCCCATGTGCCTTTTTGACCCCTTTCTCAACATGCGCTCTGTTTTCAATGATTTGTTTACATCTATCCCCAGGTCTTCCTGTTCTGCATCCACTTTAGAATTGTATCCTTCATTTTATATCACCTCTCCTAACTTCTAATGTGTTTCCTCCTTATTGATTGAATTATTTCTGCTAATATAATCCTGAATGCTGTTCTCTTCACACCTGTCCTTCTTCAGTTGAGCCAATATTAGTGTTGGGGTATCTGCGAGGAGCATTTTCAGTTCCTGTTCAGGTGCTCACATCCGGGTGTGAGAGCAGTTCAACTTTTGTGCTTTGAAATGAGCAAGCGTGGAGACTGAAAATGCTGAGCATCTGTGACAAATCTGGATGGTTGACCGCTATCTAGTCATTCTGAAATATCTTGCAATGATTTTTTTTTAGCAGCTGTGCAACCTTGAACTGAATAAGTGGTGAGGATAGGAAAAATGTCTCCAGCTGTGTAGGAGGATTTATTTTTTTTTTATCCTTCTCTAGTATAGGAAAATGCTAAAATGCGAAGCTTTGTATGCAGAGCCCCATTGCAAATAATTATATTTCATATTCTGGAAGTGTGCATTGGAGGAGGGGAGAGTTAGGTAGTATTATAGCTCATACCCAAGCCATGTGCTTTTGTGATGCGCCACACAGTTGGGATAAACATTTCCCCTCTCTCTGTAAGGATTTTTACATAATACAGGGTTGGAAAGTCTCCAGCAGCTCAACGCTTCCCCTACATTTGGAAATCTTAGTTTGTGCCATTAGTTGGGGTCAGAAGGTTGTATGTTCACGTCCCATTCTAAGAGTCTTCACAAAATACGGGCTACGCTCCAGTGCAGTACTGAGGGAGTGCTGCAATTTCAGAGGCGCTATCTTTCAAGCGAAACATTAAACTGTCTGCTCTCCCAGGCGGACGTGAAATTCTATGGCACTATTTCAAAGAAGAATAGGAAATTCTCCCCAGTTTTCTGCTCAAAGCCTGTCCTTTTAACTGTTCAGAAGATGACCTGAAAGCTTTATTGATTTATCCCTCAACATCACCAAAACAGGCCATTTATCTCACCTTGGTGTTTGCAAATTGGTTGTTGCATTTCCTTCATTACAACTGTGACTGCACTTCAAAAAGTACTTGATTAGTTGTAAAGCACTTCAGGATGCCCTGAAACTGTGAAAGGTGCTAGATAAATGCAAGTCTTGCTTTTCACTACTGCATGCTGCTCTGAGGGACGAATGTGAAGTTACAGGGGGACAAAATTAGTGAGCCTAATCTCTGCGGCTGTCAGTGTCTTAGTAACAGTCCCAATAAAGCACGCAGATAACAAAATGAAAATTTCTCTTTTGATATCTTGAGCTAATGATGTATGTTAGGATGTATACTGATGGATACCAGGTGCGTGGCCATCAGAAGTCTAGGAAGAGGTGGGAGATGTAGGACCTTCAGGATGTGTGCCACTCTCAAACTGGTACCCAGCATTGGAGACTGCTGGGAGTGATACCCTGAAGGAGTGCAGTCCTAACCATGGCACCAATGGGCATGGGACTGTACAGGAGGTAGCAGCACAGTGTAGAAATGCAGTATTTATAGGAGATTGGTGGTGAGCTGCCTTCTTGAACCACTGTAGTTACACAGGATGTCTTAGATTTGCCCTATTTCAGCATCAAGCTTGCACGTTGAGCAAATAGCTCGGGCCCTATTTACAAGTTGCCGATAAGGCCAATCTTATAGCGCGTGGAACTGTAAGAATCCCAACGTGTGTGTTGACCAGTGAACGTAGGTGACAATGGCTACCCTGATCAGATCACTTCTCGCTGCATATCGCGCAAACTTGTGAAGGCCAAAGGCCATCATTTTCGGCCCTCAAAAGTGCCCAGTCTACCTCAAATCACACTGGAAGGGTAATGTGTCCCAAATATTTGAGCGACAAGTGAAGCTAGCTGTTTCACGCTGCTACCATGCAGTAGCAACACATGTGGTGTTTGTCGCTAACAGGATGCTGCCATCAAGCCAAAAGACATCCTGCCTATTACACAAGTAAGTAATGTGATATATGAATTTCAATGCCAGTGTGATGCTAGATATATAGGCCATACGTCCCAAAGACTAGCAGATCGTATCAAACAACATGTCCCTTTCGCTGTTCGCATCAGGCAAGGTACAGGCCTTACCCAACCAGCCTATGCTTGCAAAATTCAAAACACAGTGTCCAACATTAGATGCGATTCCACGATTGGACAACATTTGCTAAATAATCCTCAGTGTGCTAAGAATTACAATTTAAGATTGTCTGTAGGGCTTGCAGTGTGGCTCATTTGCTACACATATTTGTACACAGGGTCCTGTTCTTTGCAGACAGAAAGAACATGTACACACATTGCGCCTGTTTCAGCTAAACAAAATAAGTGACAGCCATTTTCTGGTTCATTCTTCAGGGCAGTGCCTTGACCAATCAGTCAAGCTACCTGGTTTAAATTTCAAACAAAGCTTGGCAGGAAACTAAAATAAAAGCAAAATACCGCAGATGTTGGAAATCTGAAATAAAAACAAGAAATGCTGGAACCACTCAGCAGGTCTGGCAGCATCTGTGGAAAGAGAAGCAGAGTTAACGTTTCGGGTCAGTGACCCTTCTTTGGTTCCAGCATTTCTTGTTTCTATTGGCAGGAAACTGTCAGTCAACGTAAACTGGTACATTCTGTATGGCAACGCCTCTACCAGAGTTCACTTGCCAACCAATCGGCACTCTCTTCTCATATAGTATAAAGTTGTTGTTTTCCCTTACATTGGTTATTCTTGCAGATTGTCCTGATGAGTGCAAGACGAAAAGCTTCGACAACATGACTCTATTGTCAGCAATATATAAATGACTTGGATCTTGGAATACAGAGGAGAATTTCAAAGCTTGCCATGATGCCAAACTTGGAGATGTGGCAAACAGTGAGGATGATACAGACTGCCTGTAACAGGACATAGATAGTCCAGGAAAATGGGCAGACAAGTGACAGATAGCATTTAATATCGACAAGTGTGAGGTGATGCATTTTGGCTGAAGGGTGAAGCATTATAGATTTAATGGCGCTGTTCTAAAGAGTGTGTAGGAAGAGAGGGACCTGGGGGTTCATGTGCATAGATCTTGGAAGGTGGCAGGACATATTGAGAGAGTCGTTAGCAAAGCATATGGGATCTTGGGCTTCATAATTTGAGGCATTGAGTACAAAAGCAGGGAAGTTACGCTGAACCTTTGTAAAACTCTGGTTAGGCCCCAACTGGAGTATTGCATCCAGTTGCATCACACTTCAGGAAGGAAGGGAGAGTCCTTGAGAGGGTGCAGAGGAGATTTACTAGAATGGTTCCAGGGATGGGGGAATTTAGTTACAAGGTTTGGTTGAAAAGCTGGGGTTATTCTCCCTGGAGCAAAGGAGATTGAGGGGAGATTTAATAGAAGTGTACAAGATTATGACAGGCTTAGATAAGCTGGACAAGGAAAAACTGTCCCCATTAACTGATGGTACTAGGGGACACAGATTGAAGGTTTTGTGAAAGAGATGCAGGGGGAATGTGAGGAAAAACCTTTGTACACAGCAAGCGATAATGACCTGGAACTCACTGTCTACAAGGGTGGTGGAAGCGGAAACAATGATTTCAAAAGAAAATTGGATGCCCATTTGAAGGAAATAAACTTGCGGGGGGATACAGGAATCAAGCAGGGGAGTGGGACTGACTGGATTGCTCCACAGAGAGCTGGCATGCACTCAATGGGCTGAATGGCTGCTTCCTATGCCGTAGAGCTATGACTCTAAATGACTCTGTCTATCCTGTGCCTATCCAGGTTTCTCTTCACCATCTCTGAGAAACTACATCTGGAGGACTGTATACAATTTTAGTCTCCTTGCCTAAGAAACGATAAATTTGTCTTAGAGGGGGTGCAACAAAGGTTTACTAGATTGATTCCTGCATATGTCAGAGTGATTGAGTAGAAAGAGCCAGTATTCTCTAGAGTTTAGAAGAATGAGAGGTGATCTCACTGAAACACACAAAAATCTGAGAGGGCTTCGACAAGGTAGATGCTTGGAGGCCGTTTTCCCCTAGTTGAAGACTCTAGAACTAGGGGTCTTAGTCTCAGGACAACAGGTCAGCCATTTAGGACTGAGATGAGTTGAAATTTCTTCACTGAGGGTTGTGAATCTTTTGGACTTCTCGACCCCAGAGGGCCATGGATGCTCAGTCGTTAAGTATATTTATGGACTCTGGTGGAATCGAGGAGATGGATGGGGGATTGGGCAGAAAAATGGAGTTGAGATCGGAGGTACACCATGATATTAAATGATGGAGCAGACTTGAGCTGTATGCTCCATTATTTCTTATGTTCTTGAGTGGCAAATCAACAGAAACTCATTTTTGGGTTTTTAACTGTCCAACAAAGAACAGATGAATAAGTGCAAAAAATATAGTTCAAATGTACTCTCTTGAGATTGCAGCTGTAATATTTCCCACTATTGCTCGTTGCCAGCCTGCACTGTGTTTGTTTTTTTTCCCCCTATAGTGGCTGGGAAATTTACAGTGTCCCAAAGGATTTTTTGTTTCCAGAAAGAAGGAAATCAGATTGTCGGTGAAGGATTCCTGTAACTCTGATCTAACCTACTCTGTAATAACTGGAGATTATAGCCCGATTTTTTTTTTTTTTTTTCAACACCCACTCAGCCCAATTCTTTCTTTCCCCTGACGCCCACATTTGGATTTGTCGCTTGATAGGGATCATCAACAACGATAACGGCTTGCAGTTGTAAGGGTGACTAACGTAGAACAGCTTTTTGCAGAAGCACACTCGGAGAAAAGCAGACACCAAGTCTGGGGAAAATAAAAAAGGATGGGTAAATAAAAGCTTGGTCAAAGGGATGGATTTTAAAGAGGAGATGGGAGAGGTGGAGGGATTTAGTGAGGGAATTCCAAAGTGCGGAGTCTAGGGGTCTGAAAGCACAGCTGCCAGTGGTGCAAAGAGAGTGATGAACTAATGTACAAGAACTATGACACTGACTACACAAGGTGGTACTAGGTCAGGTAAGCAAAAGCTTTGTCAAAGAGGTAAGTTTTAATGAGTGTCTTAAAAGAGGAAAATGAGGGAGGGAATTCTAGCACTTAAGGCCTAGGCAACTGAAGGTGTGGCCACCAAAGGTGGAGCGATTAAAATCGGGGATGCTCAAGAGGCCAGAATTGGATGAGTGCAGATAACTTGGAGGGTTGTGTGGCTGGAGGAGATTGCAGAGATAGGGAGGGGTGAGGCCACGGACGAATTTGCAAACAAGGATGAGAGTGGGAAGACTTTTACAACAGTCCGTGTGCGTTAAAATTGTAAAGCTTTGGAGACTGGATATTTTGGGATGGTGGTAGAGGTCTTTACTTACATGGGCTCACTTTATTTTCAGGTAATTTTTTTGTCAGAATATGCATCTGCTTTCAAGGAGTAGGCCATTCAGCCTGTTCTGCCATTCAGTTCGTTCATTGCTGATCTGCATCTCAAATCCATTAGCCCACTGTTACTCCATATCCATTGACAGCTTTATCAAACAAAAATCTACTGATTCCAGTCTTGAAAATTTCAACTGACTCCCAATACCCACAGACTTTTGAGAGTTCTGGATTTTCAATCCCCTTTTGTGTGGGGAAAAAATGCTTCCTGATTTCACTGCTAAATGGCCAGACTCTAATTTTAAGATTGTGCCCTCTTGTTTTGGATTCCCCCACCAGAGGGAACAGTTTCTCCCTATTAAACCCCTTTAACATTGTAATCCTTTCAATTATGACGCCTCAACATTCTGAACTCTAGGGAATACAAGCCACATTTTCATTATACTTGACCACTGACCACAAGTGATACATGTGTATGTTGCCACCATTACTTGGACATGGAATGCAAGATTGAAAGAGAGAGACAGATTGTACCATTAAAGAATGCAGGTGGTATCTTGGCTGCAAAGGTTTAGAATGCTGGCTGTCACAAGATTGCATTGAAAGGGGACGTGACTCATCGAACAAGAATGCAGCAATGTGTTTTGCAGAGGCTTGTTTGCACAGATATCCCATAGGAGCAGTGGATGTAGATCTCAGATTTGCTAAGTGGTTCTTTCCTAGCCATTGACGTTTACTTAGTGTAGCATGTTCATCATTGCCTGTCTACACGTCATCAACAGTCAGCTGTTTTCCGTACTGCTCCCAACCAACTCTGGAAAGCTCTCATACTGTCCAGTTTTAGGAAAATCACATCTTGTCTGCCGTACTTTGTAACCGTTGCAATTGTGATTACACTTCCAACGTGCAGCATTGCCTTTTAAGCACTTTGGAACATTCTGAGGTCATGAAAGATGCTATATATAAATGCAAGTCTTTATCCTATTGAGTTCCACTGCCCCATTACTGATGGGCAGTGACCATAGAGTTCCTCCTGACCATTAAGCTTGATGTAACTTGTTAGATCACTTGGAGGGCAGTTAAGAGTCAACCATGTTGGTGTGGGACTGGAATCACATAAATACCAGACTGGGTATGGAAGTCAGGTTTGTTGACCTGCATTGCTACTTTGCATGATTTTGAATCTGTAGCCCAAGATCCCTTTGCGCTATACCCCATTTAGACTCTTCTGTTCCAAGGATTACTTCGCCCCCGTATTCCTCCTACCAAAATGTACCACCTCATAATTATCATCCATATTGAAATGACTTTGCCAGTTACACGCCCAATTTGCCTGTTTGTTAACCAAGTATTTTGTAGCAATCTTGCTCATTATTAACTATGCCCTTCAATTTGATGTCTGCAAATTTTGATATGGTATTTGATTCCCGAGTTCAATCATTTATGTAATTAGTGAACAATAGTGGTCCCAGATGTGTAAAACTCATTTAAAAAAAAAAAAAAAAAATTATTACTCAAAAGTGCCATTCGCCATATCTGGATTCCTGTAGCCACATGACAGCACTACTCTGGAACCTTGCAAAGGACTTAATACTGCCCTTTGTCCCTTCTCCAGAATTGTTTGAAGTTTTGGTTGTCAGTCAAGGCACTTGGTTGAACACAGGGTAAAAATACGTTAAAGAAATAGTTTGGTGATTTGCTGCTTCATCCAGAATGATTCAACTTCCTTATCACTGTAATCTGTCCAAGGGTTTGAATTGGTTAATATGTGTCTCTTGTAAACAGGCAAGCTGCCACAGCTGACTCGCGAGTGGGTGTGTTGACAAGCATGACCTTTCACCTTTTTTAAACATATACTGAAAATGGCACTGACCCAAGTGCTAGATTTAAAAAAAAAATAATTTTCAAGTAGCTGCGAGTAAGATCGTTCTCCCCCCTCCCCCCAGTATTATACTCGAGAGTATGGATCACTCCCTGGCCAGATACAGCATAGCTAACTGTGGAATAAAATCTCCCTTTTGTAGTTACAGTCTGCATGATAACACTGGTTCAGAGGCATACCTGATTCTCTAGAACAGTGTTGTCCAATAGAAATCGCTGACTTTCAAAAGGTGTGGTGCGGTGATACTGTATTAGCCTTGTCTGCTAATTTTAGTGGAAAACACCTCGCTCTCTCTATATGCAGGTAAATATTCATGTGTGTATTTTCACTTAACAACCAACTCCCACCATTTAGTAACCAAGGAAGTAACGCATTCAGTGATTTTTTTTTTAAAAAAAGCACGTGCACACTGTTTTTCACCTGCATATTTTCCCAAATTAAATTTGTTAGTTAAAAAAAAACTGGAAGTAAAAAGTGACCATGAAGCTGTTTATTGTTGTAAAAACTCAATTGATTCACTCATGTCCTTTTCAAGGAAGGAAATCTGCCATCAAAAACACTCCGTTGTATCAAAGAGAAGGCCCACCATCACTTCCTTGGGGAATGCTGGCCTTGTCAGCGATGCCGACTTGCCAAGAATGAATGAATTTTAAAAAAAAATACACTGCACATTCTCAAGTTCAGTATTCCCTCCTCATTTGGAATACTCCTTAAAACCTACCTCTTTGATCAAGCTTTTGGTCACCTGTCTGAATATCTCCTTATGTGACTCTAGAATAAATGTTGTTTGGTTACAGTCCTGTGAAGGGCCTTGGGAAGTTAAAGGCACTATATGCAGTCACAGTCATTTACGGCACAGAAGGAGGCTATTCAGCCCATCGAGTTCATGCCGGCTCTCCAAGGAGCAATCCAGTCAGTCCCACTACTCCACTCGGTCCCCGTAGCTCTGCACGTTTATTTCCTTCAGGTGCCCATCCAATTTCCTTTTGAAATCATTGGTTGTCTCCACTTCCACCACACTTGTGGGCAGTGAGTTCCAGGTCATTACCACCTGCTGCGTAAAAAAAAAAAAATTTCTTCCTCGTATTCCCCTGCATCTCTTGCCCAAACCGTTAATATGTGTCCCCTAATCCTTGTACTCTTAGTTATTGGGAACAGTGATAATTTTTCATTTTCCACATTCTACACCATCTTCTTGCCTGTTCACTCAACCTGAATATTACACTCCAGCTGATTCAACACCCTCATCACTGTAACCCTTCCAAAGGTTTGAATTGGTTAATGTGTGTCTCTTGTAAATAGGTGAGCTGTCCGAGCTGACTTGTTTTACGTGAGTGGGTGTTTGGACGAGCTTGACCTTTCCACATTTTTTTTTATCTACACTGAAAACGGCACTGATCCTGGTTGGGATTTTTTTCTGTTATTATTTTCCAGAGAGTGAATGTCATTGGTAAGAAAGAACAGAGACTTGCTTTAAAATGTCACGTTTCAAAGCGCTTTACAGCCAATTAAGTACTTATTGAAGTGTAGTCACTGTTGTGATGTTGAAAATTTAGCAGTCAACAAGCGCACAGCAAGATCCCACAAACAGCAATGTGATAATGACTGGATAATTTGTTTTTGTGATGTTGGTTGAGGGGTAAATATTGGCCAGAACACTGGAGAACTCCCCTGCTTTTCAAATCGTGCCATTGGATCCTTTACTTAGGACAGAGGTGGGCCTCAGCTTAATGTCGCAGCCAGACAATGGCACCTCAGATAATGCAGCCTTCCTTCAGTGCTGCACTGGCAATATTGGCTATATTTATTTTTATTTGTTCATGGGATGTGTAGGCTTTGCTGGCAAAGCTAGCATTTATTGTCTCATCGCTAATTGCCCTTCAGAAGGTTGTGGTGAGTTGCCATCCTGCCCACTACAGTCGGTGTGGTGTAGGTACATGCATAGTGCTATTAAGTAGTGAGTTGCAGATTTTTATTGCCCATCCCTAGTTGCACTGAACTGAGGGACATGCTGTGACCAGTTCAGAGGGCAGTTAAGAGTCAACTGTGTTGGTGTGGGACTGGAATCACTTACAGTGCCAGACTGGGTATGAGTGAGCCAGTTGATATATTTTATTACAAAATTTTTAAAATCTGAACTTAAATTCTCATACTGCTATGATAGAATTTGAACTGACATTCTTAATACAGGCATCTGGAGTATGAGTCCAGTAACACAATCACTGCAGTAACTCCTACTGATGGGATGAAAACCTCCTTTGCTTGGTGGCTAAGGGTTTTGCACAAAATGGTTTTTGGGCAACCAGTCCCTTGTGAATGCATAAAAGTGGGGTGTGGGACTAAATTGCACAGCTCCTTCAAAGAACTAGCATTGTCATGACTGCCAAATGGCCCCCTTCTTCTATGCTGTTAGATTCTGTGACTGTAATTATTCTTGATGCAGCCAGCATTAAAATGACCATCTTGCTCAGGGAAAAAGGGGCATAACCCTAAAATCAGGAGGCACATCTTCAAGCCAAGAGAAGTAGAAATTTGGGGTCAATTGAAATTTTCAACACTGAGATTGATGGGATTTTTTGGGGGTAAGATTTTTGTTGAGTAAGGGTATCGAGGGATGCTGAGTAAAGGTGGATAAATGAAATTAAAGTACAAATCGGCCACGGTCTGTAACTGGTGGAAGAGTCATGACAGACTGAATAGCCAAGGCCTCCTCTGTTACTGTGTTGGCTCTTGAGCTACCGAAAAGCATGTTGAGGAAACCAGCTGATCAAGGACATTCCAAGTTAAGGCGAGACGTGTATTTGGGAGTTTTGCTTTACCCATCCATTTTATTTGGAGAGGATGATTTCGGAGATGGAATGAGTTGGGCAGAGTCCACAGGCAGCTGTGGCAGGGGTTGACTTTAATGGGACAAAATGGCTCCTCGTCTTCCATGGTCTCTTAGGTTCTTGTGTTGTGTTTTTTGCAGAAACACTGGAAGAAGAATTGGTTTGTCTTGTATCCGGCCAGCCAGTATGGAATCTCCCGGCTGGAATTCTATGACAGCAAGGATGGGGCCAACGTGTCAGAGAAGCAGGCCACCAAAAAAATGGACAAAAAGATTATCCGGCTGTCTGATTGCATCAGCATTGCGCACATGCCAAATGAAGTGTGTCCAAAGGAGTGTATGTCTGCTTTCACCATTGAGACAGAGGAAAAACGGTACACCTTCGCTGCAGAAAAACAGATCAGCACAGAATGGGTCGAAAAACTCTGTGAAACTGCGTTTCCAGTAAGTCCAATAAATATCAATAACCTTGGAGAGGGTGCAGAGGAGATTTACCAGAATGATAACAGGAATCATAAAATGATAGAGCACAAAAGGAGACCATTTGGCTCATTGTGCCTGTGCCAGCTCTACATTAGAGGTTTCCAATTAATTAAGATGGGTAAATCAAAGAGTAGAGACAATACAAGAGAGCAAGGTATTAATATGGGACATGCTAAACAGACCGTGACAGGAAGGGACAGAATGTACAAATCTAAGTCAATCAGAAGGTAAGGCTACAGAAATAGTAAAAGGACAAAACTTAAGTTCTTTGTATTTGAATGCACGTAGTATTCTAAACAAAACAGATGAACTGATAGTGCAAATAGAAATAAATAAGTATAATCTGATAGCCATTATAGAGACATGGCTGCAGGATGACACAGATTGGGACCTGAATATTGAAGGACACATGACATTTAGGAAGGACAGGAAACTAGGAAGAGGTGGAGGGGTAGCTCTGTTAACTAATGATGGTATTAGCACAATAGAGAGAGATGACCCAAGTTCAGGAGACCAAGTTGCAGAAGCGGTTTGGGTAGAGCTGAGAAATGATAAAGGCAACAAGTCACTTGTGGAAGTTGTGTACAGGCCCCCTAACAGTAACTACACGGTAGGACGGGGTGTCAAGGAAGAAATAATGGGAGCTTGTCAGAAAGGTAGGGTGATGATCATAGGGGATTTTAATCTACATATAGACTTGAAAAATCAGACGGGCAAAGGTAACCTCGGTGAGGAGTTCATAGAATGTTTTCAGGATAGTTCATTAGAACAGCATATTCTGGAGCCAACCAGAGAGCAGGCTATTCTAGACCTGGTATTGTGCAGCGAGATAGGATTAATTAATGACTTCCTAGTGATGGTGCCCCAAATCAGCAGCGATCATAATATGATTGAATTTTACATTCAGTTTGAGGGAGAGAAGAGTGGGTCTAAGACTAGTGTTTTAAACTTAAATAAGGGCAATTATGAGGGCATGAAAGCAGAGCTAGCTAAAGTGAACTGGCAAAGTAGGTTAAGGGATAGGTCAATAGAGATGCAGTGGCATGGACTTTATCCTAGGGTCATAAAAGAAGTGGCTAGTGAGATAGTTGATGCATTGGTTTTAATTTTCCAAAATTCCCTAGATTCGGGGAAGGTTCCATGAGATTGGAAAATAATGAATGTAACTCCTTTATTCAAAAAGGGAGGGAGACAGAAAGCAGGCAATTGCAGGCCAGTTAGCTTAACATCTGTCATAGGGAAAATGTTAGAACTGTTATTAAAGACGTTATAGCAGGGCATTTAGAAAAATTCAAGGTAATCAGGCAGAGTCAACATGGTTTTGTGAAAGGGAAATCATATTTAACCAATTTATTGGAGTTCTTTGAGGGAGTTACATGTACTGTGGATAAAGGGGAACCGGTGAATGCATTGTACTTGGATTTCCAGAGGCATTTGATAAGGTGCTACAACAAAGGTTATTGCAAAAAATAAAAGCTGCAGGAGGTAACATATTGGCATGAATAAAAGATTGGCTAGCTAACAGGAAACAAAGAGTAGGCATAAATAGGTCATTTTCTGGTTGGCAAGATGTAACGAGTGGTGTGTCACAGGGATCAGTGCTGGGGCATCAAGGGATCGAAGGTATGGTTGCTAAATTTGCTGATGACACAAAGGTAGGTAGGAAAGTAAGTTGTGAAGAGGACTTGGGAGTCTGCAAAGGGATATAGATAGGTTAAGTGAGTGGGCAAAGATCTAGCAAATGGAGTACAATGTGCGAAAATGTGAAATTGTCCATTTTGGCAAGAAGAATAAAAAGGAAGCATACTATCTGGGTGTCCTAATATATGAATTGCAAAAGCTTAGTATGCAAGTTCTACAAGTAATTAGGAAAGCTAATAGAATGTTATCGTTTATTGCAAGGGAAATTAAGTACAACAGTAGGGAGGTTATGCTTCAGTTATAGAGGGCATTGGTGAGACCATATCTGGAGTACTGTATACAGTACTGGTCCCCTTATTTAAGGAAGGATGTAAATGCATTGGAAGCAGTTCAGAGAAGATTTAATAGACTAATACCTGGAATGGGCGGATTGTCTTATGAGGAAAGGTTGGACAGGCTAAGCATGTATCCACTGGAATTTAGAAGAATAAGAGGCAACTTTACTGAAACATATAAGGTCCTGAGGGGTCTTGATAGGTGAATGCGGAAAGTATGTTTCCTCTTGTGGAAGAACCTAGAACTACCGGTCACTATTTAATAATAAGGGGTTGCCCATTTAAGACAGAGAGGAGGAGAAATTCTTTCTCTGAGGGTTGAATCTTTGGAACTCTGTTCCTCAAAAGGCAATGGAAGCAAAGTCTTTGAATATTTTTAAGGCAGAGGTAGATAGATTCTTGATAAGCAAGGGGGTGAAAGGTTATTGGGGGTAGGCGGGATTGAGGTTACAATCAGATCAGCCATGATCTTGTTGAATGGCGGAGTAGGCTCGATAGGCCGAGTGGCCTACTCCTGCTCCTAATTCATATGGTCATATGTTCCCCTACTCTTTCTCCATAGCCCTGTAATTTTTTTTTATCTTCAAGTATTCATTCAATTCTCTTTTGAATGTTGCTGTTGAGTCTGCTTCCATCACCCTTTCAGTCAGTGCATTCCGGATTACTCGTTTTTTAAAAATGTTTCCTCATTGTTCCTCAGTCAATTGCTGTAAATCTGTATCCGCTGGTTCCCGACCCTTCAAAGATCAAAGAAAATTACAGCACAGGAACAGACCCTTTGGCCCTCCAAGCCTGCGCCGATCCAGATCCTCTATCTAAACCTGTCGCCTATTTTCTAAGGGTCTGTATCTCTTTGCTTCCTGCCCATTCATGTATCTGTCTAGATACATCTTAAAAGACGCTATCGTGTCCGCGTCTACCACCTCCGCTGGCAACGCGTTCCAGGCACCCACCACCCTCTGCGTAAAGAACTTTCCACGCATATCCCCCCAAAATTTTCCCCTCTCACTTTGAACTCGTGACCCCTAGTAATTGAATCCCCCACTCTGGGGGAAAAAGCTTCTTGCGATCCACCCTGTCTATACCTCTCATGATTTTGTACACCTCAATCAGGTCCCCCCTCAACCTCCGTCTTTCTAATGAAAATAATCCTAATCTACTCAACCTCTCTTCATAGCTAGCGCCCTCCATACCAGGCAACATCCTGGTGAACGTCCTCTGCATCCTCTCCAAAGCATCTACATCCTTTTGGTAATGTGGCGACCAGAACAGCACGCAGTATTCCAAATGTGGCCGAACCAAAGTCTTATACAACTGTAACATGACCTGCCAACTCTTGTACTCAATATCCCGTCTGATGAAGGAAAGCATGCCGTATGCCTTCTTGACCTTCTGCAACTGGAAACAGTTTCTCCATATTTACCGTATCAAAACCATTCATGATTTTAAACATCGCTGTCAAATCTCCTCCTCTCCTCTGCTGTCAGGAGATCAATCCCAGTTCATCCCTTCTGGACTCTGCACAGTTCATTGCTTCCATGTAAAAAGCCCTGCCATATGCTCAAGAACTGGCAGTTGTTACAACAGTTGCATTGAAATCATTAAAATGGAAAATACCACCTGGGGATAGGGATACATTTATGTTTTATTCATTCTCAGGATGTGGGCATTACTGGTAAGGCTGGCATTTATTGTCCATCCCTGGTTGCCCTGAAAGGTGATGGTAGGCTGCTTTCTCAACACAGAGTGTCTCGCTAGGCCACATCACAGGGTAGTTAAGAGTCAGTCGGTGAGGAACTGGAGTTGCATATAAGCCCAGACAGCATAAAGACAGCAGCTTCCTTCACTGGAGAACATTAATGAGCCAGCTGGGGTTTTGTGACAATTTGACAGCTTTCTTGGTCATCATTACTGAGTTCCAATTTTTTTTTTAAACTGAATACAAATTTTGGTATTGAGAGATTTGAACTGGCATTCTTTGGATTGTTAGTCCAGGCTTTTGGATTACTCATCCAGTAACATGTCCACTACATCACCAAAGACACCTGCCATTTGTTTACGAGAATGCTGTTGGGTGTCCATTTGATAGTCTCCTATTTAACATTGTCTCCCTGTCTTTCACTGTAGACTCCTGCTGCTGAACCCTGTTGTGGAGCAAACTCAAAACCTCTGGAGATGGCTGAGAACAGTATCTACTACTCCCGATCTGAAGGTAAGCAGGACGGATTGGCTGGCATTCCTCCCATAGAGCATAATGTCTCTTCATTTCCTTCTCCTCAAGTTGCAATTGTTCTTCCAGTTTTTAAAAAATTCTTTCATGGGATGTGGGCGTCGCAGGCCAGGCCAGCATTTATTGCCCATCCCTAATTGCCCTTGAACTGAGTGGCTTGCTAGGCCATTTCGAGGGCATGTAAGAGTCAACCACATTGTTGTGGATCTGGAGTCACATGTCGGCCAGACCAGGTAAGGACAGCAGATTTCCTTCCCTAAAGGACATTAATGAACCAGATGGGTTTTTACAACAATCAATAATGGTTTCATGGCCATCATTAGACTAGCTTTAAATTCCAGATTTATTAATTGAATTCAAATTCCACCTTCTGCTGTGGTGGGATTCAAACCCATGTCTCCAGAGCAATACCTGGGTCTCTGGTCCAGTGACAATACCAGTACGCCACCACCTCCCCGGGTTTACATTTACAGTTTGTAAATGTAGGACCAATATGAGAATTACAGAATTGTTACAGCACAGAAGGAGACCATTCAGCCAGTGTGTCTGCACTGGCTTTCTGAAAGAACAATTTACCTAGTGACACTCCCTGGCCTTCTCCCCGTAGCCCAGTACATCCTTCATTTTCAGAGAACAATCCAATTCCCTCTTGAATGTCTTGATTGAACCTGCCTCCACCACGCTCTTAGGTAGTGCATTCCAGATCCTAACTATTCACTGCGTGAAAACATTTTCCTCATGTCGTTGTTGCTTCTTTTACCAATTAAGTCTGTGCTCTCTTGTTCTCAATCCCTCCACCAATGGGAACAGTTTTTCCCTATCCACTCTGTCCAGAGCTCTCATGAGTTTGAATACCTTTTATCAACCTTCTCTTCTCCAAAGAAAACAATCCCAACTTCTCCAATCTATCCACGTAACTGAAGTTCCTCATCCATAGAATCATTCTCGTGAACATTTTCAGCGCACTCTCTCATGCCTTCACATCTTTTTTCAAGTGTGGTGCCCAGAACTGGACATAATACTCCAGTTGAGGCAGAACCAGTGTTCTATACAAGTTTAACTTAACTTACTTGCTTTTGTAGTCTATGTCCCTATTAATGAAGCCTGTGATGCCAGATGCTCTATTAACCGCTGTCTCAACCTGTCCTGCCACCTTCCATGAGTTATGTATATTTACACCCAAGTCCCTCTGCTCCTGCACTCCATTTAGAATTGTAGCCTTTCTTTTATATTGTCTCTCTGTGTTCTTCCTACCAAAATGAATCACTTCACACTTCTCTACATTAAATTTCATCTGCCCACTTTTCTGTCTATTTGACCAACCTGTCTATGTCCTTTTTTTGAAGTTCTGCACTATCCTCCTCACTGTTCACAATGTTTCCAAGTTTTGTGTCATCTGCAAATTTTGAAATTGTGCCCGTACACCAAGATCTAGGTCATTGCTATACATCAGGAATAGCAAGGGTCCTAACACCGACCCCCGGGGAGCTCCACTACAAACCTTCCTCCAGCCCGAAAAACATCCATCAACCATTACTCTCTGTTTCCTGTCACTCAGTCAATTTTATATCCTTGTTGCTACTGTCCTTTTATTCAATGAGCTATAAATTTGCTCTCAAGTCTGTTGTGTGGCGTTTTACCAAATGCTTTTTGGAAGTTCAGGTACACCACATCAACAGCATTGCCCTGATCAACCTTCCCTGTTATCTCATCAAAACACTCCAGCAAGTTAAACACAATTTGCCCTTCACAAATCTGTGCTGGTTTTCCCTAATTAACCCGCATTTGCTCAATTGACTATTAATTTTGTCCCAAATTATCGTTTCTGGAAGCTTCCCCGCCACCAAGGTTAAACTTAACTGGCCTGCAGTTGCTGGGCTTATCTTTACACCCTTTTTTTGAACAAGGGTGTAACATTTGCAATTTTCCAGTCCTCTGGCACCACCCGAGTCTAAGGAAGACTGGAAAATTATGGCCTCTGTAATTTCCACTCACACTTCCCTTAGTATCCTTGGATGCATCTCATCCGCTCCATTTCATTTCATTTCCAGTCATGCTTGAGATTGAATTCAGTTTGAGAAATGTGGATCCACTGTAGCTTGGCCTTGTTTATCTATTCATAGATTATGATGCACATCCTCAAAGAATGAATTTGCATTTACGTAGCATATTCCATGACCCCAGAACGTCCGAAAGTACTTTTGAAGTTTAGTCACTGTTATAATGTAAGAAATCTGGGAGCACAATTTGCGTCTTAGCAATGAGATCAAGGAGTGTATAGTCTTTTTTTAGTGGCATTGGTTGAGGGATAAATATTGACTACGAAGCAAGAGAAAACTTCCCAGCTCTTCTACGAAATAGTGCCATGGGATCCTTTACGCAACTGGAGGGAAACTAGAAACACCCAGACTCTTCCCTTTCACCTTCTGCGGGTTAATTTTAATGGAGGGATGTGTTCAGGATGGACAGGAGCACAGGGAGGTGGTGCTTGGTAGATTGGGAGGCAATCCCCCTCCGGAACCTCAGTGAGCCATTTAAACTTCTGGGCCTTATTTGAATAAAGCAAAGTAGGGTCTCCCGCTCGGAAACAGAAGAATTTATGTTGGGGAGAAGCCTAGGGAATGGTATGTAACTGTAATGGTTAGGTTACTAGACTGAATAATCCTGAGGTCTGGGCTAATAATCCACTGAGTTTAAATCGCACCATGACAGTTTGAGAATTGACAGCCTCTCAACACTGATCAGTCAATGACCTGGCTGCCAATCAAACATTACATTTCCAACCTCCCTGATGCAAACAGAAAATGAGTTCTTCTATTATACACTGCCATTCATAACGCTACTCTGTCTATAAATACAATTCCGCATCTTGAGTTGTTGGTTTCTTGAAGAAAACTATATGCCATTGACAAGGGCGGGGGCGGGCGGTGGTGGGGGGGGGGGCCTCAAAAATTACAGTGCCAATAAAAGCAGCTGATGCCAGGAGTCACAACCAAGACCGTCAGTATCATTATGAGGGGAGATCGTCTTGATCCTGCATGCTTTCTGTTTCACTACTTTATTTATAGTAGGTGGGTGAAAAGGGCACATCTTCAAAGCTGTGGCTCTGTGGGTAGCACACTTACACTCTGAGTCGAAAAGCCGTGGGTTCCAGTCCCGCTGTAGAGACGTCAGCACATAACGCAGGCTGACACTCCAGTCTGCAACTGAGGGAGCTGTGCTGCTGGAGATCTTGTCTGTCTTCCTTTAAAGAAAGAACTTGTGTCTTTCACAACCCCAGGATGTCCCAGTGCACTTTACAGCCAATGGAATACTTTTGAAGTGCCGTCACTGCTGCAATGTATGAAATGTGGCAGCCAATTTGTGCACAGCAAGGTCCCACAAACAGCAGTTAAATCTGTTATAATGATGATGCTTGAGAGAGAAATACTAATATTGGCCATGACACCGGGGACAACTCGCCTGCTCTTCTTTGGATAGTGTTGTGGGATCTTTTATGTCCACCTGAAGGGGCAGAGGAGAGCTCGGTTTAATATCTATACAAAAGGTTTGTCCTTTCAGAACAATGCCACCCAACCCCCAGTCACTTTCTACTACACATCCAGCTGTTAAACGAGCCCAGTGTCTTGGCCTTAATCATTCAAACTGACACATTCCAGCTGTTGAAATACCTCCTGCCTAAACCTGCCCTTCACACCCTTGAAGCAATATTCTCTTGTGCTGATGTCTTGGCACATCTGAAATTTTTGCTGCATTATCTATTACATAGTATTTATAGCACAGAAGCAGGCCATTCAACCTAACAGCTTCATACCAGTGTTTATACTCCCCTCTCGCCCTCCTTCTAGTTCTGGTCTTCCCTGCAAGTATAAACATTTTCTCTACCTCCACCATATCAAACCCTCTCAGTTCTAGTAAAACTCTTATTCACATCCCCTTCAGTGCCTCCATATCCGTTTTATTCTATAGAAACCAGAACTGTTCACTGCCCTTCAGTTGTGGTTGAACCAATGTTCTATACATGTTTAACGAATCTTTTCTGCTTTTCAGTTCGAACTATCCAGAAATGAAACCCCGTGCTTTGTTTGCCTTTTTATGGCCTTGTTAACATGTGTCAGTAGTTTTAGTGATTTATTTATCTGAACCCTGAGATGCCCCCTGCTGCTGTACTCCTTTAAACGCTTACTTTCCAAGGACTATGTGGCCTCCTTATTCTCTCTACCCAAAAATACCATCTCAGACTTATCTGTCTACATCTTTACATATTTTGTACGCAGACATTTCTTTGAGGCTGAGGAGCCACAGTTTACCTTGTGCTTACACTCAGCTCCTGACCTCATTACAGCCTTGGTTCAAACATGGACAAAAGAACTGAGGTGAGAGTGACTGCCTTTGACATGAAGGCAGCATTTGACAGAGTATGGCATCAAAGATCCCCAGTAAAACTGAAGTCAGTGGGAATCTGGGAAAACTCTCCACTGGTTGGAGTAATTCCTAGCGCAAAGGAAGATGGTTGTGGTTGTTGGCGGTCAATCATCTGAGCTCCAGGACATCACTGCAGGAGTTGCTCAAGGTAGTGTCCAAGGCCCAACCATCTTCAGCTGCTTCATCAATGACCTTCCTTCAACCATTAGGTCAGAAGTGGGGATGTTCGCTGATGATTGCACAATGTTCAGCACCATTTGCAACTCCTCAGATACTAAAGCAATCCGTGTAGAAATGCAGCAAGACTTGAACAATATCCAGGCTTGGGCTGATAAGTGGCAAATAACATTCACACTGCACAAGTGCCCGGCAATGACCAGCTCCAACAAGAGAGAATCTAACCATCTCCCCCTGACATTCAATGGCATTACAATTGTTGAATCCCCCACTATCAACATCCTAGGGGCTACCATTGACCAGAAACTGAACTGGAGTAGCCATATAAATAACATGGCTACAAGAGCAAGTCTGAGGCTAGGAATCCTGAGGCGAGTAACTCCCCTCCTGACTCCCCGAAGCCTGTCCATCATCTATAAGGCACAAGTCAGGAGTGTGATGGAATACTCTCCACTTGCCTGGATGGGTGCAGCTCCAATAACACTCAAGAAGCTCGACACCATCTAGGACAAAGCAGCTTTGATTGGCACCCCATCTACAAACATTCACTCTCTCCACCACCGACGCACAGTGGCAGCAGTGTGTACCATCTACAAGATGCACTGCAGCAACGCACCAAGGCTCCTTCGACAGCACCTTCCAAACCTGTGACCTGTACCAGCTAGAAAGACGAGGGCAGCAAATGCATGGGAACACCACCACCTGCAAGTTCCCGTCCAAGTCACACACCATCCTGACTTGGAACTATATCGCCATTCCTTCACTGTCGCTGGGTCAAAATCCTGGAACTCCCTTCATAACAGCACTGTGGGTGTACCTACCCCACATGGACTGCAGCACTTCAAGAAGGCAGCTCACCACCATCTTCTCAAGGGCAATTAGGGATGAGCAATAAATGCTGGCCTGGCCAGCGATGCCCACATCCCATGAATGAATAATTACCCAGCTTGATCCTGTAACACCAGTGATAAAATCAAATAACCTTACAGCACAGAAGGAGGCCATTTGGTCCATTATGCCATCAGTTATTTATTAGTAGTAGCAAGATTTAGTATCTAAGAGGAATGGGAGGGCTGCTCCGACCTCTGAAATGCACATCCTATGCGATGTGGGAACGCCAGGACATTTCCTATGCAGGAAGTGTTGTCAGTTGCACCAGCTTGAGCTCCAGGTTTCGGGACTTGAACAACATCTGGCATCACTGTGGCATATCCATGATCTTGAGAGCTTTGGTTACACCCCACAACTTAAGAGTATGCAGAGGAGAGAGGGAATAGGTGACCACCAGGCAGACAGGCAGTGCAGGAGTACCCTGAGCACGTCTCACTCTACAACTGATATTCAGTTCCGAATACTGAGGGAAATGATGGCTGTGGCTGCACTCCCCAGATGAACCAAGTCCATGGCACCATGGCTGGCTCTCTAGTTTTAGTCACCCCTACCATGGGAAACAGACTCTGGCTATCTACCCTATCTATGCCTCTCATAATTTTATATACCTCTATCATGTCCCCTCTCAGCCTCCTTCGCTCCAGGGTAAACAGACCCAGTCTATCCAATCTCTCTTTATAACTCAAGCCCTCCAAACCAGGCAACATCCTTGTGAATCTTTTCTGCACCCTCTCTAGCTTAATCACATCTTTCCTACAGTGCGGCGACCAGAACTGCACACAGTACTCCAAATGCAGCCTAACCAACGTATGTACAACTGTAATATGACGTCCCAACTCTTGTCCTTAATGCCTCGTCCGATGAAGGCAAGCATGCCATACGCCGCCTTCACCACCCTGTCTACCTGTGTTGCCACTTTCAGGGAACTATGTACTTGCACCCCAAGGTCTCTCTGCTCAACAACACTTCCCAGGCCCCTGACATTCACTGTATATGTCCTGCCCTGGTTTAACTTCCCAAAATGCATCACTTCACACTTGTCTGCGTTAAATTCCATTTGCCAATCCCTTGCCCACTTTCCCAGTTGATCTATATCCTGTTGTAACCTTAAACAACCTTCTTCACTGTCCACTATACCACCAATTTTGGTGTCATCTGCAAACTTACTGATCATGCCCCTTACATTCACATCCAAGTCATTAATATATATGACAAACAACAGAGGGCCCAGCACCGATCCCTGCGGCACACCACTGGTCACCGGCCTCCAATCTGAAAAACAACCCACCACTACCACCCTCTGCCTCCTATCATCAAGCTAATTTTGTATCCAATTTGCTCACTCACCCTGGATCCCATGTGATCAAACCTTCTGGACCAGCCTACCATGCGGGACCTTGTTAAAGGCCTTGCTAAAGTCCATGTAGACAACGTCCATCGCCCTTCCCTCGTCAATCTTCTTGGTCACCTTCTCAAAAACTCAATCAAATTTGTGAGACATGATTTCCCACGCACAAAGCCATGCTGACTATCCCTAACCAGACCATCCCTTTCCAGGTGCATATAACTCCTTTCTCTCAGAATCCCTTCCAATAACTTTCCCACCACTGAAGTAAGGCTCACCGGCCTGTAGTTCCCTGGTTTATCCCTGCTGCCCTTCTTAAATAAAGGCACAACATTAGCTATCCTCCAGTCTTCCGGTACCTCACCCGTGGCTAACGATGATACAAAAATCTCTGCCAGGGCCCTAGCAATCTCCTCCCTTGCTTCCCATAGCATCCTAGGATACACCTGGTCAGGCCCTGGGGATATATCCGGCTTAATGCGCTACAAAACCTCCAACACCTCCTCCTTTGTAATGTTGATATGCTCCAGGATATCGGTGTTCCCTCCCTTGAACTCACTCGCTTCCATGGCCACCTCCACGGTAAATATGGACGAGAAATATTCATTTAAGACCTCGCCCATTTCCTGTGGCTCCACACATAGATTGCCACACTGATCCTTAAGGGGACCTACTCTCTCCCTAGCTACCCTTTTACTCTTAATAGACTTATAGAATCTTTTAGGATTCTCCTTTATCTTATCTGCCAAGGAAATCTCATGGCCCCTTTTCGCCTTCCTAATTTCCTTCTTAAGTGTAGTCCTACATCCCCTATACTCCTCGAGGGACTTGCTCTATCCCAGCTGCCTATACCTGACATATGCCTCCTCCTTTGTCCTAACCAGACCCTCAATATCCCTCATCAACCAAGGTTCCCTAAACTTGCCAGCCTCGCCCTTCCATCTAACAGGAACATGCCAGCCTTGAACTCTTCCTATCTCCCTTTTAAAAGCCTCCCACTTGCCAGACGTCCCTTTACCTGTAAACAGCCTCTCTCATTCAACTTTTGAGAGTTCCTGTCTGATGCCATCGAAATTAGCCTTCCCCCAATTTAGGACTTCAACCCGAGGACCAGTCCTATCCTTCCCCATAACTATCTTGAAGCTAATAGAGTTATGGTCACTGGTCCCAAAGTGCTGCCCCACCTGCCCATCCTCATTTTCTAAGAGGAGGTCAAGTGTCGCCCCCTTCTCTAGTAGGGCCATCCACATACTGCTTCAGAAAACTATCCTGGACACGCTTAACAAATTCTTCCCCATCTGATCCCTTAGCACTAAGGCAGTCCATTTCAATATTAGGGAAGTTAAAATCACCTACTATTACAACCCTATAATTCCTACACCTATCTGTGATTTCCCTACATATATGCTCCTCCACTTCCCTCTGACTATTGGGGGGCCTATAGTATAATCCCATCAAAGTGATCACCCCTTTCTTATTTCTAACTTCTATCCATATGGCCTCGCTGGACATTCCCCCCTGGGATATCCTCTCTAAGTAGCGCCATGATGTCCTCACTAATCAATAGAGCAACTCCCCCTCCTCCCTTACCTCCACTTCTGTCACACCGGAAGCATCGGTACCCCGGAACATTGAGCTGTCAGTCCTGCACATCCCTCAACCACGTTTCCGTAATAGCTATAATATTACAATCCCATGTACCGATCCATGCACTGAGTTCATCTGCCTTACCTGTAAGGCTTCTTGCATTAAAGTAAATGCAGTTTAGCCTATCAGATCTGCAATGCTCCCTGTCCTGCCCCTTGCCAGCCTGCCTACTGGACTTGCTTGCTTCAACCTCGACATTTGCCTCAACTATCTCATCGGAGAGATGACTACTTTGGGTCCCAGTCCCACTGCAAGACTAGTTTAAACCCTCCCAAGTAGTACCAGCAAACCTCCCCACAAGGATATTGGTCTCCCTCCAGTTTAGATGCAACCCGTCCTTCTTGTACAGGTCACCTCTGCACCAGAAACAGATCCCAGTGATCCAAGTAGCTGAAGTCCTCCCACCTACACCAGCTCTTCAGCCACGCATTCATTTGCCTAATCCTTCTATTCCTACCCTCACTAGCATGTGGTACAGGGAGTAATCCTGAGATTACAACCCCAAAGCTCCTGCTTTTTAACCTTCTGCCTAACTCCCGAAATTCACTTTGCAGGACCTCCTCTCTCTTCCTGCCTATGTCGTTAGTACCAATATGGACCATGACCTCTGGCTGCTCACCCACCCCATTCAGAATGTCCTGCAGCCGCTCCGAGACATCCTTGACCCGAGAACCAGGGAAGCAACATACCATCCTGGAGTCTCGTTTGTGACCACAGAAATGTCAATCTGCACCCCTTGCGATAGAATCCCCTATCTTCCAACCTTTTTCCTCCCCTGCTGTGCAGCAGAGCCCTCCGTGGTGCCACAAACTTGGCTGTTGCTACTTTCCCCTGGGAGGTCATTACCCCGCCCCCAACAGTATCCAAAGCGGTATATATGTTTGAGAGGGGGATGGCCACAGGGGACTCCTGCACTACCTGCTTGCGCCTACTACTCCGTCTGGTGGTCACCCATCTCTTTTCTGCCTGTGCAGCCTGCGGTGTGACCACCTCACTAAACGTGCTATCCATGACGTCCTCAGCATCGCGTATGCTCCACAGTGAATCCACTTGCAGCTCCAGCTCCGTAATGTGGGTCGCCAGTAGCTGCAGATGGATACACTTCCTGCACACATGGTCATCAGGGCCACTGGAAGAGTCCCTGATTTCCCACATAGCTTAGGAGGAGGCTGAGCTCTCCTGTCATGACTTACCCTTAGGTTAATTAGTTACTCCCTTAATTAAAAAATACTAATCTTTGAAGAAGTAACATGTGCTGTGGACAAAGGGGAACTGGTAGATGTACTGTATCTAGATTTCCAGAAGGCATTTGATAAAGTGCCACTTCAAAGATTATTGTGGAAAATAAAGGGGGGATGAAGACCTGAGGGGAGATGCAGTAAAGACAAAATCAGAAATGAAAATGGAAGGCAGAAAATTAATGAATGAGTCTGAAAGACAGAGGAAACAAAGGTTGGAAAATAAAAAAGGAGTGTGATGGTGCTCAAGGGTATGTATTTCAATGTAAGGAGTATAGGAAATGAAGCAGATGAGCTGAAGGCACAGATAGATACGTGGCAGTATGATCTAGCTATTACAGAAACATGGTTAAGGAGGGACAGGAATGACAGCTCAATGTTCCTGGTTACAGGGTTTTCAGACACGATAGGGAGGGGGATAAGCAACGAGGGGGAGTGGCAATTTTGGTAAAAGAAACAATTTCAGCTGTGAGGTTAACTTTTTTTGGCTAGCATATAGCAAGTCCAACAAGCGAGGGTGCAGTTTTAGACTTAGTGTTAGGAAATGAAGATGAGCAGTTGGAAGGCAGTGGGAGAGCATTTTGGTGGTAGTGATCATAATTCAGTCAGTTTTAACATAATTATGGAAAAGAACAAACAAAGAACAGCACAGGAACAGGCCATTCGGTCCTCCAAGCCTGCGCCGATCTTGATGCCTGTCGAAACTAAAACCTTCTGTACTTCTGGGGACCGTATCCCTCTATTCCCATCCTATTCATGTATTTGTCAAGATGCCTCTTAAACGTCTCTATCGTACCTTCTTCCACCACCTCCCCCGGCAGCAAGTTCCAGGCACTCACCACCCTCTGTGTAAAAAAAAAAACTTGCCTCGCACATCCCCTCTAAACTTTGCCCCTCTCACCTTAAACCTATGTCCCCTAGTAACTGACTCTTCCACCCTGGGAAAAAGCTTCTGACTATCCACTCTGTCCATGCCGCTCATAACTTTGTAAACCTCTATCATGTCACCCCTCCACCTCCGTCGTTCCAGTGAAAACAATCTGAGTTTATCCACCCTCTCCTCATAGCTAACACCCTCCAGACCAGGCAACATCCTGGTAAACCTCTTCTGTACCCTCTCCAAAGCCTCCACGTCCTTCTGGTAGTGTGGCGACCAGATTTGCACGCAATATTCTAAGTGTGGCCTAACTAAAGTTCTGCACAGCTGCAGCATGACTTGCCAATTTTTATACTCTATGCCCCGACCGATGAAGGCAAGCATGCCATATGCCTTCTTGACTACCTTATCCACCTGCGTTGCCACTTTCAGTGACCTGTGGACCTGTACGCCCAGATCTCTCTGCCTGTCAATACTCCTAAGGGTTCTGCCATTTACTGTATATTTCCCACCTGCATTAGATCTTCCAAAATGCATTACCTCACATTTGACGGATTAAACTCCATCTGCCATTTCTCCGCCCAAGTCTCCAACCGATCTATATCCTGCTGTATCCTCTGGCAATCCTCATCACTATCCGCAACTCCACCAACCTTTGTGTCGTCCGCAAACTTACTAATCAGACCAGCTACATTTTCCTCCAAATCATTTATATATACTACAAAGAGCAAAGGTCCCAGCACTGATCCCTGCGGAACACCACTAGTCACATCCCTCCATTCAGAACAGCACCCTTCCACTGCTACCCTCAGTCTTCTATGACAGAGACAGTTCTGTATCCATGTTGCCAGCTCACCTCTGATCCCGTGTGACTTCACCTTTTGTACCAGTCTGCCATGAGGGACCTTGTCAAAGGCTTTACTGAAGTCCATATAGATAACATCCACTGCCCTTCCTTCATCAATCTTTGTCACTTCCTCAAAAAACTCAATCAAATTAGTGAGACACGACCTCCCCTTCACAAAACCATGCTGCCTCTCGCTAATAAGTTTGTTTGTTTCCAAATGGGAGTAAATCCTGTCCCAAAGAATCCTCTCTAATAATTTCCCTACCACTGACGTAAGGCTCACCGGCCTATAATTTCCTGGATTATCCTTGCTACCCTTCTTAAACAAATGAAAAACATTGGCTATTCTCCAGTCCTCTGGGACCTCACCTGTAGCCAATGGGGATGCAAAGATTTCTGTCAAGGCCCCAGCGATTTATTGCCTTGCCTCCCTCAGTATTCTGGGGTAGATCCCATCAGGCCCTGGGGACTTATCTACCTTAATGCTTTGCAAGACACCCAACACCACCTCCTTTTTGATAATGAGATGACTGAGACTATCTACACTCCCTTCCCTTGGCTCATCATCCACCAAGTCCTTCTCTTTGGTGAATACTGATGCAAAGTACTCATTTAGTACCTCACCCATTTCCTCTGGCTCCACACATAGATTCCCTTCTCTGTCCTTGAGCGGGCCAACCCTTTCCCTGGTTACCCTCTTGCTCTTTATATACGTATAAAAAACCTTGGGATTATCCTTAATCCTGTTTGTCAATGACTTTTCATGACCCCTTTTAGCCCTTCTGACTCCTTGCTTAAGTTCCTTCCTACTGTCTTTATATTCCTCAAGGGATTCGTCTGTTCCTAGCCTTCCAGCCCTTGCGAATGCTTCCTTTTTCTTTTTGACTAGGCTCACAATATCCCGCGTTATCTGAGGTTCCCGAAACTTGCCAAATTTATCCTTCTTCCTCACAGGAACATGCTGGTCCTGGATTCTAATCAACTGACGTTTGAAAGACTCCCACATGTCAGATGTTGATTTACCCTCAAATAGCCACCCCCAATCTAAATTCTTCAGTTCCTGCCTAATATTGTTATAATTAGCCTTCCCCCAATTCAGCACCTTCACCCGAGGACTACTCTTATCCTTATCCACAAGTACCTTAAAACTTATGGAATTATGGTCACTGTTCCCGAAATGTTCCCCTACTGAAACTTCGACCACCCGACCGGGCTCATTCCCCAATACCAGGTCCAGTACGGCCCCATCCCTAGTTGGACTATCTACATATTGTTTCAAGAAGCCCTCCTGGATGCTCCTTCCAAAAGGGCAAGGATGGAACAGGAGTTAAAGTTCTCAATTGTGGAAAGGCCAATTTTACTAAACTGAGGAGTGATTTAGCAAAAGTGGACTGGAGACAGCTACTTGAAGGTAAATCAGTGTCAGAGCAGTGGGAGGCATTCAAGGGGGAGATTCAGGGGCTTCAGGGTAAACATGTTCCCACAAAGAAAAAGGGCGGGATGGCCAAATCTGGAGTTTACAGGGTAAGATAAGGCAGAAAAGGAAAGCTGATGTCTGACACCAAGAACTCAATACTGCAGAAAGCTGAGAGGAGTATAGAAAATGGAGGGGTGAAATCGAAAAGGAAATTAGGAAAACGAAGAGAGGGCATAAAAGAATATTGGCAAGCAAAATCAAGGTGAACCCAAAGATGTTTTATCAATACATTAAGAGTAAGAGGATAACTAAGGAGAGAGTAGGACCCATATAGGTAATATGTGTGTAGGGGCACAAGATGTTGGTATTATTCTGAGTGAATACTTTGTGTCTATCTTCACAAAAGAGGGGGCTGATGCGGATATTATCGTTAAGAAAAAGGGGTGTGAAATATTGGATGTGATAAAGATAGGGTGAGAGGAAGTATTAATAGGATTAGCAACCTTGAAAGTGGATAAATCACCAGGGCTGGATGAAATGTACCCCAGGCTGTAAAAAGAAGCCCAAGAGGAAATAGTGGAAGGTCTGACCATTATTTACCAGTCCTCACTGGATACAGGTGTGGTGCCGGAGGATTGGAGGACTGCTAACGTTGTATCTCTACTCAAAAATGGAGCGAGGGATAGACCAAATAATTGCAGGCCAGTCAGTCTAACCTCAGTAGTGGGCAAATTATTAGAATAAATTCTGAGACATGATAAACTGTCACTTAGAAAGGCACGGATTAATCGAGGATAGTCAGCATGGATTTGTTAAGGGAAGATCATGTCTGACTAACTGGATTGAATTTTTTGGAGAAGGAGCGAGGAGGATAGATGAGGGTAGTATAGTTGATGTGGGCTACATGGATTTAAGCGACGCTTTTGACCAGGTTCCATATGGCAGACTGGTTAAAATAAAATCCCTTGGGATCCAGGGAAATGCAGCAAGGTGGATACAAAATTGGCTCAGTGGCAGGAATCAAAGGGGAATTGCTGACGGCTGTTTTAGCAACTGGAAGGCTGTTGCAGTGGCGTCCCGCAGGGCTCAGTACTGGGTCCCATGCTTTTTGTGGTGTATATTAACGATTTGGACATAAATATCGGGGGCATGATCAAGAAGTTTGCAGATGACACGAAGAGTGGCTGTGTGGTAGATAGTGAGGAGGATAGCTGTAAGCTGCAGGAAGATATTGATGGTCTGGTCAGATGGGCAGAAAAGTGGCAAATGGAATTCAACTCAGAGAACTGTGAGGTGATACATTTGGGAAGGTCAAACAAGGAAAAGGAATGCAAGATTAATGGGAAAATACTGAGAAATGTAGAGGAAGTGAGGGACCTTGGAGTGAATGTCCACAGATCCCTGAAGGCACAGGACAGGTCGATAAGGTGGTTAAGAAGACATATGGAATCCTTTCCTTTATTAGCCAAGGTATAGAAAGAAGAGCAGGGAGGTTGTGCTGGAACTGTATAAATCATTGGTTCAGCCACAACTTGAGGACTGTGTGCAGTTCTGGTCACCTCATTACAGAAAGGATTGCACTAGAGAAGGTACGAGGAGATTTACAAGGATGTTGCCAGGACTAGAAAAATACAGCTATGAGGAAAGATTGGATAGGCTGGTGTTGTTCTCCTTGGAACCAAGAAGGCTGAAGGGACATCTGATTGAAATGTACAAATTTTTGAGAGGCCTGGATGGATTGGAGGGAAAGGGTCCATTCACATTAGCAGAGAGGTCAGTGACTCGGGGGCATAGATTTAAAGTGATTGGTAGAAAGACTAGAGGGGAGAAGAGGAAAGGTTCTTTTTCACCCAGAGGGTGGTGGGGGTCTGGAACTCACTGCCTGAAAGGGTAGTTGAGGCAGAAACCCTCCACTCACTCAAAAGGGGTCTAGATATGCACCTCAAGTGCCGTAATCTGCAGGGCAACGGACCAAATGCTGAAAGGTGGGATTAGACTGGGTGGATCGTTATTCGGCCGGCACGGACACGATGGGCCAAGTGGCCTCTTTCTGTGCCGTAATCTTTCTATGATTCTATGAAAAGCTCATGATGCAGGGGGTAACATTTTGGCATGGATAAAAGATTGGCTAGCAAAAAGTAAACCGAGGGTAGGCATAAATGGGTCACTTTCTGGTTGGCAAGATGTGCCACAGGGATCAATGCTGGGGTCTCGGCTTTTTACAATTTATATATAAATGATGAAGGGACCAAAGGTATGGTTGCTAAATTTGCTGATGACACAAAGATAGGTAGGAAAGTAACAAAAACAAAAAGTGCTGGAAATACTCAGCATCTGTGGAGAGAGGAGCAAAGTTAATGTTTCAGGTCTGTGACCCTTCATCAGAACTGGTAAAGATTAGAAACAAATTGGGTTTTAAGCAAGTGAAGGGGAGGGGGTGGCAGGGGGGGAAGGTGTTTGATAAGGCAGGAGAGATTAAATAACAAAGCTGTCATGGGACAAAGGAAAAGCGAGTGTTGATGCTTTTGGTGAAAGATAAAACATTAGTCCAGAGAGAGTGTTAATAGCAGAATAATGAGCAGCTCTGTCTACATGAAAAGCAGGCACATGATTAAGAAATAAAATATTAAAAAAAGACTAGTCATGCTCTGAAGTTATTGAACTCGATGTTCAGTCCGGAAGGTTGTAGAGTGCCTAATTGAAAGATCAGGTGCTGCTCCACAAGCTTACATTGATGTTCACTGGATGGTGCTTGTATCCACTGGAATTTTGAAGAGTAAGAGGCAACTTGATTGAAACATGTAAGATTCTGAGGGGTTTTGACAGGGTGGATGTGGAAAGGATCTTTCCCCTTGTGGGAGAATCTAGAACTAGGGGTCACTGTTTAAAAATAAGGGGTCGCCCATTTAAGGCAGAGATGAGGGGAAATTTTTTCTCTGAGGGTTGAGAGTCTTTGGAACTCTTCCTCAAAAGGCGGTGGAAGCAGAGTTTTTGAATATTTTAAAGACAGAAGTAGATAGATTCTTGATAAACAAGGGGGTGAAAGGTTATTGAGGATAGGTGGAAATGTGGAGTTGAGGTCTTTATTCATGACCCAATCTTGTGATTAAACAGTATGCTTCCTTTCTTTCTTTCCATGCACAGTAAACGAGTTCTGGGTGCACGTGCAGAAGACAGAAGCAGCAGAGAGGTGCAATCTTCACGGGACATATATTCTTAAAGCAGACAAGGAGAACCTGCTGTTGAAAGATACCAAAACCAAGCAAGTTCTGTTCAACTGGCCATACAAACTTCTGAGGCGTTATGGCCGGGACAAGGTAAACTTTAACTTTGTTAGCGGTGTCAGTCAGGCAATTTGCAGTTTAGCTGCAAAGCCAAATAAGGGGCCTCCTCACCAAATGCCTGTTAGTAAGATCAAACTCTTGTGCATCCCCCTTTTTAATTGCTCCATTACTGGTGGCCGTGTATTCAGCCGCCTGGGCCCTATGTTCTGGAATTCCTTCCTAAACCTGTCCACCTCTCCACCTCGCGTTCCTCCTTTAATACATAAGAACATACGAAATAGGAGCAGGAATAGACAATATGAGCCTGTTCTGCCTTTCAGAATGATCATGGCTGATCTTCTGCCTAAACTCCACTTTCCTGCCTGCTTCCCATATCCCTTGATTCCCTGAAAGACCAAAAAGCTGTCTAGAGAATTCCAAAGATTCATAGTCCTATGAGTGAAGACATTTTTCCCCAACTCTGTCCTAAATAATTGGTCCCTTATCCTGAGACTGTGCTCTGGTGTTCTAGGTTCCTCAGCCAGGGTGAACAACCTCAGTATCTACCAGTTAAGCCTCTTCAGAATCTTTTGTTTCCATGAGATCACCTCTTGTTCTTCTAAACTCCATAGAGTATAGGCCCAATTTACTTAGCCTCTCGTCATAGGACAACCCTCACATCCCAGAAACCAATCGAGTGAACCTTTGCTGTACTGCCTCCAAGGTAAGTATATCCTTCCTTAGATATTGAGAGCAAAACTGTACAGAGAACTCTAAGGATGGTCTCACCAAAGCCCTATACAATTGCAGTAAGACTCCTTTAAAACCTACCTCTTTGACCAATCTTTTGGACATTTGTCCTAATATGTCATTATGTAGTTCAGTGTCAAATTTGGCTCCTGTGAAGCATATTGGGGCATTTTACTATTCTAAAAATATCTGACATGGGAGCAGGAGAACATTTTACTGTTAAAAATGATAACCAATTGGTTACCAAACTCTCTGATCGTTTTGCTTGGTGTGTGAAGGCAATGCACTACAAATATGGATGGTACAGCAGATGATGCAAAACTTGGAAGTATTGTGAACTGTGAGGAGGGTACTGAGAGACTTCAAGAGGACATAGACAGGCTGGTGGAATGGGCAGACATGTGGCAGATGAAATTTAATGCAGTGTGAAGTTGATTCATTTTGGGAAGAACAACGAAAAGAGGCAATATAAAATAAAGGATATGATTCTAAAGGGGGTACAGTAACAGAGACCTGGAGGTATCTGTGCACAAATCTTTGAAGGTGACAGGCAGACTGAGTGAGTGATTAATAAGGCGTACAGGATCCTGGGCTTTATAAATAGAGACATGGAGTACAAAAGCAAGAGGGTTTCATTGAACTTTTATAAAACGCCTCACTGAGGTAAAACAAAAGTCAAATACTGCGGCTCTGGAAATCTGAAATAAAAACTAAGTGCTGGGAATACTCAGCAGGTCTGGCAGCATCTGTGGAGAGAGAAACAGAGTTATTGTGTCTAGTTCTGGGCACCACCTTTCAGGTAAGATGTAAAAGCGTTATAGAGGGTGTAGAAAAGATTTGCGAGAATGGTTCCAGGGATGAGAATTAGAGATTAGAGAAGCTGGGATAAAAACCAAGAAGCGTCACTGACCCGAAACGTTGATTCTGCTTTTCTGCACAGATGCTGCCAGACCTGCTGAGTTTTTCCAGCACTTTCTGTTTTTATTTCAGATTTCCAGCATCTGCAGTATTTTGCTTTTATGCTAGAAATACTCAGCAGGTCTGGCTGCATCTCTCTGGAGAGAGAGAAAACGGTTATTTCAGGTCTGTGACCTTTCGTCAGTATTTTGCTTATATTTTGTTAAAGAAGCTGGGGTTGTCCTCCTTAGAGAAGGTTGAGAGGAGATTTGATACAAGTGTTCAAAATCTTGAGTCTGCTCAGAGTAGATAGTGAGAAACTGTTCCCATTGGTAGAAGGGTCGAGAACCAGAAGACCAGAAGTGATTGGCAAAAGAACGAAAGGCGGCATGAAAAATTTTTTTTACACATCGAGTGCTTAGGATGTGGAATGTACTGCCTGAGAGTGTGGTGGAGGCAGATTCAATCATAGCTTTCAAAAGGGTATTGGATAATTATCTGAATCGGAAAAAAATTGTTGGACTACGGAAGAGTGGGACTACCACTTGCAGAAAGGCGGCACAGACAGGATGGGCTGATTGATGGCCTCCTGTGCTGTAACCATTCTGAGATTCTGTGTTGGGCAACCAATTGTAGGAGTGTGGAGGTGGGGTGGTTGGAGGTCATGTGATGACCCCTCCCAGGAATATATCCAACCAGATTTGGCAACCCTACTCGAACCTGTTCCACTACGAACTTAGTTCATGGCTGATCTATCCCTCAACCCTATATACCTGCCTTGGCTCCACCTCCCTTGGTACCCTTACCCAAATAAAATTGATCAATCTCAGCAAGATTTTCTGTCTGAGAAAAAATTGTGCAGCAGAATTTACAGGGGTGTATTGGATGAAATAGGAAGTCCAGTGGAACTGGTCTGACAAACAGCAAATATTTTCTCTTATTCTCATTACTTGGGGAAGGCAGGGAGGAGAGGCTTTTTTTTGAAGTTTTGCTAATCAGTGTGAACCCATGGCCACAAGGAACTTGGCTGAGACTGTCCCAACTCATTTCACATAGGATGCTTGCAGTCAGAACACCGGCACACAGAGACAGACAGAAATATGCTCCCAGTTGTTCTGAAGTCCAAATAAATTTTTCACAACAGAGTGTTAACAATTGCTCCAGGTGTGAACTTGCACTAATAAATTGTCCTCCAATATAAACTTGCGTAGAATGATGCAGCACAGAAGGAGGCCATTCGGCCCATCATATTAGTTCTTTGAAAGAGCTATCTGGTTAGATCCACTTACCTTACTCTTTCCCCATAAATCCTGCAGATTTTTTCTTTTCGAGTCTTTACCTTTTTGAAAATTACTGTTGAATCTACTTGCACTACCCTTTCAGGCCATGCATTCCAGACCATAATTCAGTGCGTAAAAATGTTCTCACTTCTCTCTACCCACCCTCCCCCCAGGTTCTTTTGGCAATGATCTTAAATCTGTGTCCTCTAGTTACCAACCCCTGCCCCCACCCCCAACACGTGTCAAAGCCGTTAAATAATTTCTGATACATTTAACTTGCAAATGCTGTAGGAAGCTGGCTGGCAAGTAAAAAAAATACAGCTGCACAAGGTTAATCTTTAAATCACTTCAAATTATTTATGTACCTCGGTGGAAACTGTTTAAAATACCACAGGGAAAGCATGTTTACTCTTTACACCTATTGCTTATCGACAGGCTACTTTTTGGTGTATCCTAAATATATTGTGGTTGCAAGGTCAACAATTACAGATAACCTCCTGCTCTTGACATCTCAACCCAACTGCAACATTGCACATTTTTCCATTCTTCAGCGCAAGGCCACGTGACCTTTGACACAGTGCGTCACCTGCCTGCGTTTATTTTTCCGAACCAAGGTATAAAGTTTTATTAAAGATTGATGCACAGAGGAAGTGGCTCACCAGAGGAAATCCAGTTCAGAGACACTTGACGTAGCTTCCGTGCTTTATATTGTTCAGCACTGCTCAGTAACACAAAGTCCAACTTGCCTTGTTGATCGAAGCCTGACTCCCATTTTCCTTTGTACAGAGTGTACTAGATTTTTTTTTTACGTAGTTACATAGAATTTACAGCACAGAATTAAGCCATTCAGCCCAACTTTCTGTTCCACTTTACTACATCCAACTCCAACAGCAGATCCTCCTCCTCCCTCATGCACTTATCTAGCTTCCCCTTAAATGCATCTGTGCAGTTCCCCTCAATTACTGCTTCTAACCAGCACTCTTCTAACCAAAAGAAGTTTCTCCTCATTTCCTTATTGGAATTATTAGTGACTATCTTAATATTTATTGCCCTTGTTTTGGTCTCCAGTTGATAACATCATCTCTATGTCTAGCCTTTCAAAACCCTTCATAATTTTCAAGAGTTTGATTAGGTCATTTTCATTTTTCATCCCCTGTTTAGTTGCCTTAATGGCATCTATGTTCTAGATAATCATATAAGGAAGAAAGGATATGCAGTTTGAGTTAGATGAAGAGGGGTGGGAGGGGTAAAGCCTGGTTACCTGACCCGAACCCGACCAAACCCGACTACATGTGCCGAGTTCGGTTCGGGTCTATATTCTGCGTCCAGCATTCGGGTTGGGTTGGGCTGGACTGTACTGTTTCGTATTATTTTCATTTTAAAATCTATGTTTTTTATTCCTGTTTCATTAATATGTTTGTTGTTTTCATGTCGGGCATTTCAAAAAATTAAAGGACTCTGGCCCGGGTTGGGTTCAGGTTGGCTGTTGTCGCGTCAGGCCCGGGTCGAGGTTTAATTTTATACCCGAGCCAAGCTTTAGGAGGAGGCTCGTGTGGAGGGTGAATGTACCAATCGACCGTAGACTAGTTATGCCAAATGGTCCATTACTGTGCTGTAGAGTCAGTTGTAACTCAATAACATGATGTTTATGCACTTGCACTTATAACGTAGTGATTGAGATTCTTTAGGAATGAGATGTGTTGTACTTGCATATTATATCATTGAGTACTAGAGGGCTGCCTGTTGAACGTCTTCCTACTGTAGTGATTGAAATCCGGGGTGACCTCTTGTATTGAAAGCTATATCCAAGGAGAGAACCCAGAGGGTCTTGAGTAAAAGCAGCCATTACATTACCACTCCAACCTGAGTGTTTATCAGCCATCTCAAAGAATGTTGAATGACTTAATGCCTAATGTATCATCTCATAATGAGTCTCAAACACCTCCAAAGCATCATGTTCTCCTTGCAGCTAAGTGGGTAACACTCTTCTTGTTGTTGAGCACAAAAATCTAGGCTGACACTTCAGTGCAGTACTGTAGGAGCGCTGTTCAGATGAGCTGTTAAACAGAGTTCCGTCTGCTCCCTCAGGTGGATGTAAAAGATCCACGCTACTATTTTGAAGAGGAGCAGGGGAGTTTCCCTGGTGATCTGGCCAATATTTATCTCTCAACCACCATCACTATTTCTCTGCACAAATTTGCTGCCACATTTCCTACATTACAACAGTGACAGCACTTCAAAAGTGTAAAGCCCTTTGGATGTCCTGGGGTTGAGAAAGACGCTATGCAAATGCAAGTTCATTCCTCTTTTCATTTTGCCCTTTTATGTGATTTTCTTTTCTTGTGAAAGTGATCCTGTTATTGAGCACCATCCTAACGGGTTTTCCTCTTGCTGGCAGGTCATGTTTTCATTCGAGGCTGGACGCAGATGCAATTCAGGTCCAGGCAACTTCACCTTCGAGACCAAGCATGGTAACGACATATTCTTGCTGGTGGAAAGCAGCATCCTGGAGCAGAAGGCACAGGCCGAGGGATCTCGTCGCAGCTTTCATCCGCCAGAGCCTGGGGACAGCCAGGTCTCGACTTCTGCCTCATCAGAGCGACCCACTGAATATCTGTCCACTGATCCATCACCACCTAACTCGATGGAGGTAGGGCTGAACAGCGGCAACGGTGGGCCTAAGGGAAGCCCTGGCAACAAATCCGGTGCATCTGAGGGACAGGCTGCTGCCAAAAAGGAGCAAATCCTGCCATGGGGCTCAGAGGAGAAAGACTTGTCCAAACACCTCAAAACCCGGAGCCTGCCAGATCCCCCTACCACAGGGACTCCAACCCCGCCAAGGTCTCCTGTGCCCAAACTGCCCACGGCCACGCTAAAAACTGATCCCACCTCCATCTACTCCGACCCGGTCGATGCCTTGAGTGTTGTCAAACACAAATCGGACTGTCTGTACTCCGATCCGCTCGACAGTGTCCCCAAGGTTGTGCAGGTCCAAGATCCACCCCGGCAGGGCTTCAAGGATAGAAAGGTGCCTGGGAAGAGGGCAGAACCTCTGTACGCAGACATCTACGAGCGGGTGAGCTACGAGTTCTCCCAGGTGGCTGTCTCTCCGCAGGTGGAAGAGCACATCTATGACGAACCAGAAGGAAGATCCTTCCACCAGCCCCCTGAAGGCAGAGCCCCCCACCCCCTGCCTCTGCCCACCAGCATCTACGATGAAGCCCAACCAGGAGATCGGGATGCTTGGAGAAAAAAGGGTTTGGGTTACATGGTGGGGCACGAAATTCCATACAACCCCAACAAGGACGACTACTCAGTCCCTCCCTCGAGGAGCGGTGAAGCACCGGTTACTAAACCAAAAAAACCCAAGCCTTTGACGGCACCAAAACCAACCGGCGGGCCTTTTGTAAAAGACAAGCGGCCAGACTTCAAGGAGATCGGAAGGGAGCTGATTAACTCTGTGCCTGAGCGACCAGCGCTCAAAAGCAATTTTAATAGCTCAAATAACTGCATTTACAGTAAAGTTGTGAAGACCAAGAGAACAGAGAAGGAAGCCTCAGTGGATGAATTCAGCATTAACCAAGAGTCTATTTACGAAGATCTTGGGAACCTTTGACCGGTTGAATTTGATTTTTAGGATTTTTTTTTTTAGATCTGAAAACAAAATGTGGTTCTTCATCCACTTGTGGTTTTCCAAAAGCCTGTCACGCTGTCTTTAGCAGGGGCAGAGTGTTGTTACCTCAACAAAAACAAGATGATGGTTATTCTTGGTGTTTCCTCTTGTTCAGCTAAGCTCTGAAACAGGGATGGGTTATGCCTACTGAGATACAATGGCTGCAGTTCTAGAAAATATGTTCCAGGAGCCAGGTACCAGAATCAATGAATTTCTTTTTCTCTTTTTAAATGTGGAAATAGCCCTGATTTGATTTTGACTTGTTCCAGCTCGCTTCCTCTCAGGCTAGCATTGACATGTGTCCAGGGAATGAGCCATCCACTTTTTTTGACCACCCACTTGGCCCTCCCTCCCGGTTTTGGCAGCTACACGGAACAAGGATTCTGTCCTGCGTCAGAACTTATAACCACCTCTGATTTCAACACTCCACCTGCCTCGCAGTGAGGCCTAGGATTACTGAATTGAGAAGTGGGAGAGAAGAAGAGGAGGAGGAGGAGGAGGATGACGACAGGGGTGATGGGGTGAAGCCTCTTTAAAAAATAAAAAAAAAAATGGGTGAAAAGACTGTACCACAGTAATAAATGATGTGTCCTAAGTACACAGTGGAACAGTGCACAAATGGTGATGCTGAATCTGAAAGATACACTTTATCCACCAACTACTTTATGGTGAAAGAATACTCACCAAAATTTGCTGTAAAGTTTACTTTTGTGTATAAAAACTGTTAACCCATGGCAGACTTTTTTTTGCACCAAAATTTTTTTTACACTGGCCATGTAAAGTTTTTTTGTCCTTTTTTGAGATTATTTTGTTATTCCAGAAACAGTAATTGCTTCCTATTGTAATGATCGCCTATTGCGTGTACTGTACTATAAAGATGTATGGATTCTTTCAGTCAGTCTGCTTATTCTGTATTGTATTGTGATCCTGTTCCACAATGGTAACTCAGCGATGCTGCATTTTGGGGTACAAACATGACGTAGGAGGACGACAGTTCAGTTTCCTTCCCTCTTGGTTCAATGTCTTCCACTGTTTGTTCCTTATATGATCTGTTCTTGACAGGGAATCAGCGTATGGGGCACAGAATCCTGATGCTGAGGGAGAAGGAGTTGTTTTCAGTGCCACACACTCTTCCCTTGGAGAGCAGTGGACGGATTCGCAGGCTGATAGTCTGATTGGCTGTGATGTGAACGCTCCTTCCATGGCTGTAACCAGGCGAGTGGGTGGTGGGGTGGTGGGGGGGGGGGCTCCTTCCTAGATGGCGGAAGGGCTTTATGACCCCAACCTATATAACGAAGGGAGGAGGCCACTTGCCCAACAGATGCATGTATCCCACTGGATGTCCACCCAGAATTCAGAGCCAGAGCTCTGGTCGCTGGGACTGTCTGCAGGGATGTTTGAACCCTGGACCTCCTGACTGACGTGGGAATGCTGCCACTGAGCTGAACTCTCGCTTGGCTGAGGGAGTGGGAAGAGAAAAATCAGTAGGTGTGTGTTACCTTTGGTATCATCACTCTCTTGGTGGCCATTCAAACTTGATGGAGTTTGGCAGCAACCACACACACACACCAGCTTCTGCATAGGTATGGGGTGTGGCCTTGTAATTGCAAAGTGCTTAGAGCACAGAAACAGGGCATTAGGCCCATGAGATCTGTGTCAGTGCTTATGATCAACAGAAGCCTCCTCTAACTCCTCTCTGTCTCATCCCATCAACGTATCTTTTTATTCCTTTCTCCCTCATGTACGTATATAGCTTCCCCTTAATTACATCTTTACTCTTTGCCTCAACTCCGGACCCCAAGAAGTCTCATGGCATCAGGTCAAACATGGGCAAGGTAACCTCCTACTGATTACCATCTACTGCCCTCCCTCAGGTGATGAGTCAGTACTCCTCCATGTTGAACAACACTTGGAGGAAGCACTGAGGGTGGCAAGGGCACAAAATGTACTCTGGGTGGGGGACTTCAATGTCCATCCCCAAGAGTGGCTCGGTAGCACCATTATTGACCAAGATGTCTGAATCCTAAAGGACATAGCTGCTAGACTGGGTCTGTGGCAGGTGGTGGGGGAACCAACACAAGGGAAAAACATACTTGACCTTGTCCTCGCCAATCTGCCTGCTGCAGATGCTTCTGTCCATGACTGTATTGGTAGGAGTGACCACCGCACAGTCCTTGTGGAGACGAAGTCCCACCTTCACATTGAGGATACCGTCCATCGTGTTGTGTGGCACTATTACCATGCTAAATGGGATCATATATGTCTATTGCATGCTGCTTATGCAGTTTGGCATGCAAGTAGCCCTGGTTTGTAGCTCATTTTGGGGTATGCCTGGTGCTGCTCCTGGCATGCCCTCCACTTTTCCTTGAACCAGGGTTGGCCTCCTGGCTTTATGGTAATGGTAGAGTGGGGGATATGCCGGGCCATGAGATTACAGATTGTGGTTGAGTACAATTTTGCTGCTGCTGATGGCCCACAGCGCTTCATGGATGCCCAGTTTTGCATTGCTAGATCTACTCTCAACCATCAGTAAAGTGATGGAAGGTGTCATCAACAGTGCCATCAAGCATCACTTGCTTAGCAATAACCTGCTCAGTGATGCTCAGTTTGGGATCTGCTAGGGCCACTCAGCTCCTGACCTCATTACAGCCTTGGTTCAAACATAAACAAAAGAGCTGAACTGAAGAGGTGAGGTGAGAGTGACTGTCCTTGATATCAAGGCAGCATTTGACCGAATATGGCATCAAGGGGCCCTAGCAAAACTGGAGTCAATGGGAATCAGGGGGGAAACTCTCTGCAGGTTGGAGCCATGCCTAGCACAAAGGAAGATGGTTGTGGTTGTTGGAGGTCAATCATCTGAGCTCCAGGACATCACTGCAGGAGTTGCTCAGGGTAGTGTCCTAGGCCCAACCATCTTCAGCTGCTTCATCAATGACCTTCCTTCAATCATAAGGTCAGAAGTGGGGATGTTCGCAGATGATTGCACAATGTTCAGCACCATTTGTGACTCTTCAGATACTGAAGCAGTCCGTGTAGAAATGCAGCAAGACCTGGGCAATATCCAGGCTTGGGCTTATAAATGGCAAGTAACATTTGTGCCACACAAGTGCCAGGCAATGACCAGCTCCAATAGGAGAGAATATAACCAGCTCCCCTTGACATTCAGTGGCATTGCCATCGCTGAATACCTCACTATCAACATCCTTGGGGCTACCATTGACCATAAATTGAACTGGAGTAGCCACATAAATACCATGGCTCCAAGAGCAGGTCCGAGGCTAGGAATCCTGCGGCGAGTAACTCACCACCTGACTCCCCAAAGCCTGTCCACCATCTACAAGGCACAAGTCAGGAGTGTGATGGAATACTCTCCACTTGTCTGGATGGGTGCAGCTCCAACAACACTCAAGAAGCTCGACACCATCCAGAACAAAGCAGCCCGCTTGATTGGCACGCCATCCACAAACATTCACTCCTTCCACCACCGACGCACAGTAGCAGCAGTGTGTACCATCTACAAGATGCACTGCAGCAATGCACCAAGGCTCCTTAGACAGCACCTTCCAAGCCCGCGACCTCTACCATCTAGAAGGACAAGAGCAGCAGATGCATCGGAACACCACCACCTGCAAGTTCCCCTCCAATCCACGCACCATCCTGACTTGGAACTATATCGCTGTTCCTTCACTGTCGCTGGGTCAAAATCCTGGAACTCCCTTCTTAACAGCACTGTGGGTGTACCTACCTCACATGGACTGCAGCGGTTCAAGAAGGCAGCTCGCCGCCACCTTCTGGAGGGCCATTAGGGAATGGGCAATTCATGCTGATATAGTCAGTGATGCCCACATCCCATGAATGAATAAAAAAAAACTACCCTTTGTGGTAGCAAGTTCCACATTCTCCCCACTCTCTGGGTAATGTCAAAGAAATTTTGAAGGTGTGTGCCCATCTTTGAATTGTGTCAGTACGTCATAAATGAAGTGTAGTAGCTTGCCAGATTTGAAATTCAAGACTGATGACCGGAAACTTGATTTTATGATGTGATATTGTGAACTGTGAGGAGCATAGCATAGACTTCGAGGATATAGGCTGGTGGAATGGACGGACACGTGGCAGATGAAATTTAATGCAGAGAAGTGTGAAGTAATACATTTTGGTAGGAAGAATGAGGAGAGGCAATATAAAATAAAGGGTACAATTCGAAAGAGGTTGCAGGAGCAGAGACACCTGGGGGTATCGGTGCACAAATCGTTGAAGGTGGCAGGGCACATTGAGAACCCATTACTGTGAAATGATGGGGTTAACAAGGGCATGCATTCCTTGTAATGCCTCATAATCCCTAAACATTGCAGGCTCAACTTGGTCTTGAATAATCGCAAATCAGCCTTCCGTTTTATACCCTGCCCTGTGTTCATTTCAGTTGAAGTCAAAATAAAACTGGTGCAGGTCAAGAACCGGCTCCCAATTTGTTCTGGCCATTTCACACTTAGCCCAAGACCAATTTCAACACCCTGCGTCTGGTCACTTGAAAATCTCTCTCTGTCTTGTCTTAATAGACAGAGTCTGCAAGGAATAACTTTTCTTTCAGACTCTTCCCCTGCCCTGATGCAATGTGATGGCACCATGTGCTTCTAGAAGCACTGCCCAGACATCAGTTTGTTGAAGTGGGACCTTTGTGATGTTGCATCAGGGTGGAGTCATATGCGAAACGTTACTTGATGAGATGTCTCAATCCTCAGCTTGATCAGTGTTGTCCAGTAGAAATGGCTGACTAGCCACAGGTGTCGATATGGTGACACCATGTTACGGTCAGGTGAGGAGGGGTTGAAGGGCTTCCTTCTTTTCCCTTTCATTGTTTGACCACAAGAGGTTTAATTCTTTTTTAAAGTGGATGTACTGGACAATTCAGTAGGTATTTGTTTACTTAATACGATCATAAAAAGAGCCAATTGGACAGGTTTTCTTGAGTTTAACAAAAAAATGAGGTTAACTTTCCTATGTTACTTAGTTTGGTTCAAGTACAATAAAGTACATGCCAACTTTCACATGCGTGCACAGACACTATAGGTTCTCTCACACACAAATAGGTTACAGAGTGGGGAAGGGTAGATTGGTTAAGTTAGAATGCATGAAAAAAGTGGTACACAGTCTGGTGATTCGGCTGGCTTCTAGCTGAATTTGGTGGTCCTGAGGTTTTAGTTTGAAGAGATAGATGACTGATTCGGTGGGTCTCTCGGAGACAGCGATGCGGATGATTTCCTCCAACGGGGTTTCTGATTGTAGCCAGAGTGTGCAGAGGTAGTCAGTCAGCAGGCAGAGTTCGCAACTTGCAAGCTGGAATGGAGCGAGAGAGAGGAGGGACCCCCACTTGGGTCAGCATGTGTCAGAATCCAGATGTTTCTCGCTGCTACAGACAAACAGTAGCTTAAAACCACAGGGTTGGGGGGGTTGGTGGCGCTTGTCACATGACAGTCACACAGTGATTCAAGCAGTGTATTTCTTCTTGCTAAAAAGAACAGGCAGTTCCCTTAAACTTCCTGGGTCTTGGTTCTTGCTGGGATGAGCAGGCATTTTGTCTCCACCTCACAGGCCATGCAATGCAGGATATAGTGTTGCAAATCAGGTGGCCTTCTTCAGCTGTTAGCAAAGTCATCTTTTATCTGTTCCTTTTTACATTTCTTTAAAGATTAAAAATACAGGTCTCCAATTCGTGGATTAAAGACAGTTGTCATTTAACAAGGCACATTGGCGTGACACACCGTTTTAGCCATATGTACTAATTTTAGTAGAATACACCTTACGCATTCTCGCACAGTCCAGGTGAATGTACTCCATATGTATATTTACTTCACAAACATCTCCCACCATTCGATTAAGGAAGTAAAGCATTGACAACGATCAAAAAAATCCCCGCAGACTCTGCTTCTCATCTCACCATATTAACAATCGCACAAAAAGGTTAAACTTCACACATATATACCATATGAATTGGTATTGAGATCACATGCCCAAGTTACATGAACTATTAGTCATTTTTTAAATTTACTAATGAGAAGTGCGATGAGCCACATGTAGCTTCTGGCTGACATTGAACAACCACAGAACTGTTTCACTTTACAGCAATTATTAACTTTTTTAAAGTTTAACTTCTTAGTACTTAAATTAATTCTTACCCTTTTTAATTTTCATCCTTGTTTTCAAATCTTTGCCACACCCTGTCTGTAACCTCCTCCAGTCCTATAACTCTTGCAAATCTCTGTGCTCCTCCAATTCTAGCCTCTTGCACGCTCCCAGTTTCAATCTCTCCACCATTGACGGTAGTACCTTCAGCTGAATTTGGGGAATTCCTTCAAAAGCCTGGCTGTCCAACCCGAACCCGACTAGACCCGACTACATTTGTTGGGTCGGGTCAGGTCTATATTCCGAGTCCAGCATTGGGGCTCAGGTTTGGGTCGGGCTGGACGGTGCTGCCTCCGGGAACTCACAGGATCAGGCTCACCCATGGTTCCCCACAACTGCATCTGCAGGAATAGCCTGCTGCCTGAACAGATGAACAGGATCACAAGTATTACCATTTGGACAAGGTAGAGCACGATAACGTGTTTGATCTCATTAAATTTATTGCGATATTTGTGTTGGGTCGGGCACGAAAAAAAATTAAAGGACTTGGAGCCCGGGTCAGGTTCGGGTTGGCTGTGGTCGGGTCGGGTTTCAATTTTATGCCCGAGCAGGCCTTTAATTCCTTCTACAAACCTCTGCCTCTCAACCAGTCTCTCTTCTGGTAAGATGCTCCTTAAAGCCTACCTCTTTGACCAAGCTCTTGGTTATCTGTTCTAATATCTCCTTATGTGGCTCAATGTCAAATTATTGCTTGATACTGGTTCTGTGAAGTGCCTTGGGATCTTTTACTATGTTAAAAGTGCTGGATAAATGCAAGTTGTTGCATCTTCTGGTCTTCTTGGGCACCTGGTGTATTCCCGGGTATTTTGTGATTTTTCCAATAAAATGTTTAAAACTAAATTGTATACCTCTTGTGGAACAAAGATGGAAAGTGAAAAGGAGGTTGAAACCACACTGAGATCAGTAAATGAACACATTCTGAATTTCTTTTGTCTGCTACTTAAAGGCATTAGCTAATTCAACTTAAATGCATTAATACACAGTTGCAAAGTGTGCAATAATAAAATTGAAGTTTTTCACTATCGTTGAATTCTCCCCTGTTAGTTTTTGCCACCCTGAGATGTTGTACAAAAAAATTAAATGGCAGATTCCCACAAAATTCCAGGTTTTTTCTTTTTTTCTTAAATACAGTTCATCAAAGGTCGGTTTGTTTCTAAAATAGTCCCCTGGATTTACCATCTTGGGTGCATGTAATAGGTCCTACTGCACTAATTGAAGAAGAGCAGGGGAGTTCTTTCCGAGTGTCCAATATTTATTCCTCAGACAACATCACTAAAACAGATTATCCGGTTATCACCCCATTGCTGTTTGTGGGACCTTGCTCGATTCAAATTGGCTTCTGCATTACCTCCATTGCAACAGTGACTACACTTAAAAAAGATCTGAAGTGCTTTGGGAAATACTGACGTAATGAAAGGTGTTCTACAAATGCAAGTTCTATATTTTCTTAAACCAAGTTGGTCAGAAAGTTAATATAATACAAAGGGGTGCTTTTAACCACTAAGTCTTGGATAGTACACTGAACAAACCATCCAATCCTTTTAAGAATATGATAAATATTCAAAAGGGAGGGCCTGAAATTCTTTTGTTCCCCCATAGCCTGTGCTGCAGGAGCTAGCTGTTAAATCATATTTAAAGCTCGTTAACTGATTTGCAATAATTTATTTTGTTTCTAACTTTTTTGATATAAATGTGTAATAATTTCTTGAAGCAAAAATATGTGCTACTTTAAAATTATTGATTAACCTGATCTAGTTAAACACAGCTTGTTCATCTGAACAAAATATGTTCATTTAAAAACATGACCTGCTTTGTAATTATCAGGAGGATAGCTGTTGCATAAAAATGTATTTTTTTGCAATTACTGACCTTGTCTTTTTGTTCCTTCGTTGCTCATTTGTTTGTTGTGGGGGTGGGGGGGGGCGGGCGTGGCGGGAGAGGAGGTTGCTAGTGGAGTCGGAAATGAGGAAGGGGTGAGGTGGGGTGGATTCCAGGCCAGTTTCACCTGACGTAGAATTTATGCTGGAATAAGCTGGGATGACATACTTTCTTCTTTCATGTAAGGAAGCATATGCTTTCCCCAATGACTGAAATGGTAACATTTCAGTTTCACCCAGTTAGTTGTAATCACTCCCCTGAATTAGAAGGTTGTAGGATTAATCCAGTCACCAGGACTTCAGCATACGATCTAGGGTGTCTACCATGGCTCAGAGGATAGCAAGTCAGAATTTTGTACAATCAAGTCTGACTTCAGAGACTTGAGCAGGAAATCTAGATTGACATTCCCAGTGCAGTACTGTCAGAGGGGTCATTTTTCTGATAAAATGTGAAACTAAAGCCCTTCATTTTTGTTAACCAGAGGTATTAAAGGATATAGGGCAAAAGTGGGTGTATGGAATTAGGTCGCAGATCAGCCAAGATATCATTGAATGGCGCAACAGGCTTGGGCCTAAATGGCCAACTCCTATTCTTTAGTTACTTCACTGTCTAAATGTTAGTGCTGCACTTTCTGAAGGGAAGGTCACCTCAACTGACATCAATAAATCCGATTATGCAGTCATTTGCTGCCTTGCTGTTTGTGGGACCTTGCCGTGCACAAATTAGCTGCTGTATTTTCCAACATAACTGCAATTCATTTGTACTTTATTGGCAGTAAAGTGCTTTGGAATGTCATGAAAGACGCAATATAAATGCATAAGAAAAACAGAAAGTGCTGGAAATACTCAGCTGGTCAGATAGCAGAGTCAAGCAGAGTTAATGTTTCAGTAAAAGACACAAATTCCATACCAGAAATGGGCAGTAACCTAGAAGCTAAAAAGAGTGAGGAAATTAAGGATATTGATATCAGCTGAGAAAAAGTATTGCAGAAACTTGAGGGTCTAAAATCAGCCAAGTCCCCGGGACCAGATGGCCTACATCCGAGTGTTCTAAAAGAGATAGCTGCAGAGATAGTGGGTGCGCTGGCTATGATTTTCCTGAATTCTTTAGATTCAGGAATGGTACCATAGAAAGATAGAAAATAGGAGCAGGAGTAGGCCATTCGGCCCTTCAAGCCTGCTCCACCATTCATTATGATCATGGCTGATCAACTCAGTAACCTGTTCCTGCTTTCCCCACCACCCCCACCCCCCCCCCCCCCCCCCCAATATCCTTTGATCCCTTTCGCCCCAAGAGCTATATCTAACTCCTCCTTGAATACATACAATGTTTTGGCCTCAACTTCTTTCTGTGGTAGCAAATTCCACAGGCTCACCATTCTCTGGATGAAGTAATTTCTCCTCATCTCAGTCCTGAAAGGTTTACCCCATATTCTTAGACTATGACCCCTGGTTCTGGAATCACCCACCATCAGGAACATCCTTCTTGCATCTACCCTGTCAAGTCCTGTTAGAATTTTATAGGTTTCTATGAGATCCCCCCTCACTCTTCTGAACTTCAGCAAATATATTCCTAAACGACTCAATCTCTCCTAATACGCCAGTCCCACCCTCCCAGGAATCAGTCTGGTAAACCTTCGCTGCACTCCCTCAAAAGCAAGAACATCCTTCCTCAGATAAGGAGACCAAAACTGCACACAATATTCCAGGTGTGGCCTCACCAAGGCCCTGTATAATTGCAGCAAGACATCCCTGCTTCTGTACTCGAATCCTCTCACTATGAAGGCCAACATACCATTTGCCTTTCTTACCGCCTGTTGCACCTGCATGCTTACCATCAGCAACTGGTGTACGAGAACACCCAGGTCTCACTGCATATTCCCCTCTCTCCGTTTATTGCCATTCAGATAATAGTCTGCCTTCCTGTTTTTGCCACCAAAGTGGAGAACCTCACATTTATCCACATTATACTACATCTGCCATGCATTTGCCCACTCACTCAACTTGTCCAATTCACCCTGAAGCCTCTCTGTATCCTTCTCACAACTCACCCTCCCACCCAGCTTTGTCATCGGCAAATTTGGAGATATTACATTTAGTTCCCTCATCTAAATCATTAATATATATTGTGAATAGCTGGGGTCCTAGCACCGATCCCTGCGGTATCCCACTAGTCACTGCCTGCCATTCGGAAAAAGGACCCGTTTATTCCTACTCTTTGTTTCCTGTCTGCCAACCAATCCATCGCAATACACTATCCCCAATCCCATGCACTTTAATTTTACATGCTAATCTCTTATGTGGGACTTTGTCGAAAGCCTTCTGAAAGTTCAAATAAACCACATCCACTGGCTCCCCCCTCATCAACTCTACTAGTTACATCCTCGAAGAATTCTAGTAGATTTGTCAAACATGATTTGCCTTTCATAAATCCATGCTGACTTTGCCCGATTCTACCACTGTTCTCCAAGTGCTCTGCTATAAAATCTTTGATAATGGACTCTAGAATTTTCCCCACTACTGAACATCCGGCTGACTGGTCTATAATTCCCTGTTTTCTCTCTACCTCCCTTTTTAAATAGTGGGGTTACATTAGCTACCCTCCAATCTGTAGGAACTGTTCCACAGTCTATAGAATCTTGAAAGATGACCACCAATGCATCCACTATTTCTCGGGCTACTTCCTTAAGTACTCTGGGATGTAGATTATCAGGCCCTGGGGATTTATCAGCCTTCAATCCCATCAATTTCCCCAACACCATTTTTCTACTAATACTGATTTCCTTCAGTTTCCTCCCTCTCACTAAACCCTGCGTTCCCCAACATTTATGGTATGATATTTGTGTCCTCCTTTGTGAAGACAGAACCAAAGTATGCATTTAGTTGGTCAGCCCTTTCTTTATTCCCCATCATAAATTCCCCTGTTTCTGACTTAAGGGACCTACATTTGTCTTCACCAATCTTTTTCTCTTCACATGCCTATAGAAACTTACAGTCAGTTTTTATGTTCCCCGCAAGCTTGCTCTCATACTCTATTTTCCCCTTTTTAATCAATCCCTTGGTCCTCCTTTGCTGAATTCTAAACTGCTCCCAATCCTCAGGTCTGTTGTTTTTTCTGGCAAATTTGTATGCCTCTTCCTTGGATCTATTGCTATCTCTAATTGTTTGGCTACCTTTCCCATTTTACTTTTGCGCTAGACAGGAATAAACAATTGTTGCAGTTCATCCATGTGCTCTTTGGATGTTCGCCATTGCCTATCCACTGTCATCCCTTCAAGTAACATTTCCCAATCCATCATGGCCAACTCGCGCCTCATACCTTCGTAGTTTCCTTTATGATTCAGGACCCTAGTCTCAGAATCAACTGTCACTCTCCACCTTGATGAAGAATTCTATCATATTATGGTCGCTCATCCCCAAGGGGTTTCGCACAACTAGATTGCCAACTATTCCCCTGTCATTACACAATACCCAGTTTAGGATGGCTTGTTCTCTAGTTGGTTCTTCAACGTATTGGTCAAGAAAACCATCCCCTATACACTCCATGAATTCCTCCTCTACGGTATTGTGACTAATTTGATTTGCCCAATCTATATGCAGATCAAAATCACCCATAATTACAGATGTTCCTTTATTGCATGCATCTCTAATTTCCTGTTTAATGCCATTCCCAACATCACCACTACAGTTTGTGGGTCTATATACAACCCCCACTAACGTTTTTTGCCCCTTAGTGTTTCTCAGCTCTACCCATACAGATTCCACATCGTCAGAGCTAATATCCTTCCTCACTATTGCGTTAATTTCCTCTTTAACAAGTAATGCAACTCCACCGCCTTTTATTTTTTGTCTGTCCTTCCTAAATACTGAATATCCCTGGATGTTCATTTCCCATCCCTGGTCACCCTGCAGCCATGTCTCCGTAATCCAGACTATACCATACCCGTTTAGATCTATTTGCGCAATTAATTCATCCACTTTATTGCGAATGCTCCGTCTGTTAAGGCACAAAGCCTTAAGGCTTGTCTTTTTAACATTACTTGTCCCCTTCCCACTATTTTTCACTGTGGCCCTGTTTGATTCTGGCCCTTGATTTCCCTGCCTATCACTTTTCTTATTCCCCTAACTGTCTCGTCAGATTGGAAGTTAGCAAATGTTACACTGCTTTTCAAGAAAGGGGGTAGAGAGAAAACAGCGAACTCCAGGCCATTTAGCCTAACATCAGTCATTGGGAAGATGCTGGAAACTATTATGAAAGAAGTCTTAACATTGCACTTGGAAAAGCATAGTATGATTAGAACAAATTAGCATGATTTTACTAAAGGGAGATCCTGTTTAACAAATTTATTAGAGTTTTTTGAGGATGTAACTAGTAGGGTAGATAAAGGAGAATCAGTAGAATGTAGTATACCTGGATTTTCAAAAGACATTCGATAAAGTGCCACATAGAAGATTAATAGGCTCATGGTGTAGGGGATAATATATTCGCATGGATAGAGGATTGGTTAACAGACAGGAAGCAGAGAGTGAGCATAAATGAGGCATTTTCAAGTTGGCAGGCAATGAGCAGCGGGGTGCCACAATTATCAGTGCTGGGGCCGCAGCTATTTACATTCTATATTAATGACTTGGATGAAGAGAAAGAGAGTAATGTTTGCTGATGATACAATGGTAGGTGGAAAGGTAAGCTACAGGGAGGATGTAAGGAGGCTGCAAAGAGATAGAGACAGGTTAAGTGAGTGGGCAACAAGATGGCAAATGGAGTATAATGTAAGGAAGTGTGAAGTTGCTGACTTTAGTCATAAAAAATATTCTTTTCTGTTTTTAAAAGGTGTGAAACTGGTAAGTGTTGATGTTCAGAGAGTCCTGGGGGTACTCGTACAAGGAATGCACAAAGTTAACATGCAGGTGCAGCAGGCTATTTGGAAGGCAAATGGCATGTTGGCCTTTATTGCAAGGGGATTGGAGTACAGGAATAAAGAGTTACTAAAATTGTATAGGGCTTTGGTGATATCGTACCTGGAATACTCTGTGCAGTTTTGGTCTCCACATTTAAGAAAGGATATACTTGCACTGGAGGCAGTGCAACGAAGATTTACTAGATTTGTTCCTGGGCTGAGGGGTTGTCCTATGTTGAGAGGCTGAGTAAATTGGGCCTATACTCTCTGGAGTTCAAAAGAATGAGAGGCGATCTAATTGAGACATACAAGATTTTGAAAGGGCTTGAGAGGGTAAAAACTGAGAGATTGTTCCCACTGGTCAGGGAATCTAGAACACGGGGTCACAGTCTAAGGATAAGGGGGTCAATCATTCAGGAATGAGATGAAAAGAAATTACTTCACTCAAAGGGTTGTGAATTTTTGGAATTCTCTACCCCAGAGCGTTGTTGATGCTCCATCATTGAATACATTTAAGGCTGGGATAGATAGATTTTGGTCTCGCAGGGAATTGAGGGATATGGGGAGTGGGCAGGAAAGTGGAATTGAAGCCCAAGATCAGCCATGATCGTATTGAATGGCGGAGCAGGCTCGATGGGACATATGGTCTACTTCTGCTCCTATTTTTTTGTCTCCATGTGCCTGTGACCTTTCATCAGAACATTTTCACTTTATTTTATTATATAAATGCATGTGCCCTAGAATGCACTGAAGTGTCACCCTGCATTATGCACGCAAGTCTTTGGAGTGGAGTGAACTTATCATCTGCTGACTGATTGCAACTACATATCCAAGGCTTGGCACTTCGTGATTTTATTTTTTTTTCCCTTGGATGTTTCCGAATCATCTATTCTCTAAGCCAGCTCCAGGCTTTGTTAAATTAAAAGCTAAGTACTGCAGATGCTGGAAATCTGAATTAAAAACAAAAAGTGCTGAAAATACTCAGCAGGTCAGGTAGCACCCAGGCTTTGTTGCTGCATTAACAATCTGCAAGGTGCTATCTGAAATGAGGTGGGCAGCCTCAATCTTAATTACCTCTGGAAGTAGGCCCACAGTTCAATTCTGACTAAACTGACACTGATGCATTAAAAGAGACAGCTGAGGGGTGACCTGATAGAGGTCTGTATAAAATTCATGAAAAGTTTTGATAGAGTGTATATAGAGAGAATGTTTCCACTTGTGGGGAAGAACATAACTAGAGGCTGTCAATATAAGGTAGTCGCCAAGAATTCAGTAGGGAATTCAGAAGGAACTTCTTTACCCAGAGAGTGTTGAAAATGTGGAGTTCGCTACCACAGGGAGTGGTTGAAGCTGTTACGACCAGGTCAAAAATTGTGTCCCCTGGTTCTAGACTCCCCAATCAGGGGAAACATTTCAGCTGCATCTATCCTGTCTATCCCGTTAAGTGTTTTGTAGCTTTTAATGAAATTCTGGAAAATATAGGCCCAGTTTCCCCAATCTCTCGTCATAGGACAGTCCCACTATCCTGGGACCAAGTCTGGTGAACCTTCATTGCACTCCAGGTGTGGTCTAACCAAGGTTCTATACAATTGAAACAAGATTTCACTACTTCTGTTCTCAAATCCTTTTGCGATAAAGGCTAACATACCATTAGCCTTCTTAATTGCTTGCTGCACCTGCATGTTAGCTTTCAGTGACTTATTGATGAGGACACCCTGGTGCCTTTGTACATCGACACTCTCTAATCTCTTACCATTTAAGAAATACTCTGCACATCTATTCCTCCCACCAAAGTGGATAACCTCACATTTTTCTACATTATATTCCATCTGCCACATTCTTGCCCACTAACTAAGTCTGTCTAAATCCCCTTGAAGCCGCTTTGCATCTTCCTCACAATACACATTCCCACCTATTTGTTCCTGGGATGTGGGCATCGCTGACTAGTCCAGCATTTATTGCCCGTCCCGAATTGCCCTTCAGAAGGTGGTGGTGAGCTGCTGCCTTGAACCGCTCCAGTGCTATTAGGATTTTGACCTAGCGACGAGGAAAGAACGGCGATATAGTTCCAAGTCAGGATGGTGTTTGGCTTGGAGGGGAACTTGCAGGTTCCCAAACATCTGCTGCCCTTGACCTTCTAGGTGGTAGAGGTCACGGGCTTGGAAGGTGCTGTCAAAGGAGCCTTGGTGCATTGCTGCAGTGCATCTTGTAGATGGTACACACTGCTGCCACTGTGCGTCGGTGGTGGAGGGAGCGAATGTTGTGGATGGGGTGCCAGTTAAGCAGGCTGCTTTGTCCTGGATGATGTCGAGCTTCTTGAGAGTTGTTGGAGCTGCACCCATGCAGGCAAGTGGAGAGTATTCCATCACACTCCTGACTTGTGCCTTGTGACACGAGTCTTCATCTTGTTTCGAGGTCTAACCTCCTCTTTTCAGTTGTTTTTTTTGTGTGTGGGGTGGAAGGGGAACAGCCTCGTGTTTTCCCAGATAGATTACAACTGTTGGCCACCCCCTCCTCCCACCTCCCCCCCCCGGCACCAGATTGAGAGGCTGGCGGCTGCTGATCTCTGCTTGTTCCAGGTCCCGTTTACTGGGTGGTGGTGGCACCCCTCCACCGCCTTTGTTCGGCGGAGAGTTTCATCTGTTGACTTTTTTTATTAAAATAAAGCCACCCAGTTTGTATATTTGTGGATAGGCTTTGGGGAGTCAGGAGTGAGTTACTCGCCACAGGATTCCTAGCCTGACCTGCTGTTGTAGCCATGGTATTTATATGGCTACTCTAGTTCAGTTTCTAATTAGTCATAACCCCCTAGGATGTCGATAGTGGGGGATTCAGCGATCATAATGCCATTGAGTGCCATGGGAAGATGGTTAGATTCTCTCCTGTTGGAGATGGTCATTTCCTGGCACTTATGTGCTGTGAATGTTACTTATCACTTATCAGCCCAAGCCTGGATATTGTTCAGCTCTTGCTGCATTTCTACACGGACTGTTTCAGTATCTGAGGAGTCGCGAATGGTGCTGAACATTGTGCAATCATCAGCGAACATCCCCACTTCTGACCTTATGATTGAAGGAAGGTCATTGATGAAGCAGCTGGAGATGGTTGGGCTGAGGACACTACCCTGAAGAACTCCTGTAGTGATGTCCTGAAGCTCAGATGATTGACCTCTAACAACCACAGCCATCTTCCTTTGCGCTAGGTATGACTCCAACCAGCAGAGAGTTTTCCCCCGATTCCCATTGACTCCAGTTTTGCTAGGGCTCATCGATGCCATACTCTGTCAAATGCTGCCTTGATGTCAAGGGCATTCACTTTCACCTCACCTCTGAAATTCAACTCTTTTGTCCATGTTTGAACCAAGGCTGTAATGAGGTCAGGAGCTGAGTGGCCCTGGCAGAGCCTAAACTGGATGTTGGTGAACAGGTTATTGCTAAGTAAGTGCCGCTTGATAACACTGTCAATGACACCTTCCATCACTTTCCTGATTGAAAGTACTCTGATGGGGGGACGGTTATTGGCAGAGTTGGACTTGTCCTGTTTTTTGTGTACAGGACGTACCTGGACAATTTTCCACATTGCTGGGTAGATGCCAGTGTTGTAGCTTTACTGGAACAGCTTGGCTAGGGACGTGGCAAGTTCTGGAGGACAGATCTTCAGTATCATGGCCAGAATGTTGTCAGGGCCCATAGTATCCAGTGCCTTCAGTTGTTTCTTGATATCACGTGGAGTGAATCGAATTGGCTGAAGACTGGTATCTGTGATGCTGGGGACTTCAGGAGGAGGCCAAGGCGGTCACTGGGTCATTGTCAGGTATGATTTGGTGAGTATGACTATGTCAGACTGTTGCTTGACTAGTTTGTGGGACAGCTCTCCCATCTTTGGCACAAGACCCCAGATGTTAGTCAGGAGGACTTTGCAGGGTTGTCAGGGCTGGGTTTGCCCTTGTCGTTTCCATGCCTGGGTCAATGCCGGTGGTCTGTCCTGTTTCATTGACTTTGTCACAGTTTGACACAACTGAGTGGTTTGCTCGGCCATTTCAGAGGGCATTTACGAGTCAACCACATTGCTGTGGGTCAGGAGTCACGTGTAGGCCGGACCAGGTAAGGACGGCAGATTTCCATCCCTAAAGGTCACGAGTGAACCATTTTTTTTTCATAGCAATTGGCAATGGTTTCATGGCCATCATTAGACTAGCTTTTTTTAAAATTCTAGGTTTTTATTAATTGAATTCAAATTCCACTTTTCCCCATGAACAATACCCTGGGTCTCTGGCCTACTAGTCCAGTGACAATACCACTACTCCACCACCTCCCCTGTTTGATGACTCTCCTGTAACGTGTCTTGGGATGTTTTACTACATTAAAGGTGTTATACAAATGCAAGTTTGAGCATGATCTCTCTGCTTTTTATATTCTATTTTTGGAGGAGAGAGTTCCAGAATTCCTCTACCCTATTGCTGGCATTTTATGCCGCAGAAACGGACGGTAATGGAAGTGGGTGAGGAGGGGCTGTAAAATTGCGTGCAATGGCAACAGTTCTGCACCACCCCCTGCCCCACCCCCACCCCCGACGTCATCACGGTGAACCCGAATTTTGCGAGCAGCGGACGGGAAGCCACATGGGGAAACCGCTCACATTTTCAAAATGAGCATTTGGCGGCCATTTAAGATAGTCAGCAAGGGAATATACCACGGTTTTTACGGGCCCCTCTGGATTTAACAGTAAGCACATGGGGGACATGGTGTTGAAGCCTTGGCAAAGTGACCCAGTCAGAATGGCATTGCTCATTCAGGAGAAGCATTCTCCAGTGAGGAGGAGAACCAGAGAGGGAGGGAGGTGTGGATTTCTTCTGAGGATGATGGAGGATTCAATGTTTTTGGAGCTTTCAATATTCGGAGGACAACGGAGGGCTCAGTGTTCAGAGGATGCTTGCAGGGGATGAGTGCTTCAGCAAGGTATGTTTGCATTGGGTCTCGGGTACTGGCAGCCATTTAAACATGGCCAGCACTTCCTTATGTGTCAGCTGACGCTGCAGCCACTGTCTCAAGCCTGCCTCCAGCCACTTGGTCCGTCACCCAGCCTGACGGCTGTTAATTGCTGGCTGGCGCAAGATTACTACGAGAACGGGAGTCCGAGGGCATTTGCCACCCACTTCTGGTTCTGGCTTCCCTTTCCCACCAGTTCCCATAAAATCCCAGCTTTTTGTGTGGAGAAGTACTTCCTAACATCACCCCTGAAAGACCTGGCTCTAATTTTAAGGTTATGCCCCCTTGTTCTGGACTCCTGCATCCGAGGAAGTATTATATCCACCCTTTCAATTCCTTTGATCATTTTAATTAGGTCACCCGTAATCTTCTCAAGGGAATACAAACCAAATTTATATACCTGTCCCAAGATTTAACCCTTTCAGGCTCAGAGAACAGAGGGAAGAGATGATGGAAAGTAGGCATGTCGGGCTGGAAGAATGGGATGGTAATGTAAAGAACTGGACGGGATCAACATATCAGGACATCATCGTAACAGATGGTTAATGCCTGACATGTAATGTGTGCCTTAGAGAAACCCACTGTCCTTGACCAGTCTGGCCTACATGTGACGTCAGTCTTACATCAACATAGTTGACGCTTAATACTCCCCCGATGCACCTTGGGATGTTGTATTAGTGCCTTTAACAAAGCAAAATTGTCATTGTTGATGTGGTCTAATGAGCCACTATTGTATCAAACTGCAATCAGCGGCTCGCCACCAATTTCTTGACGGCAATTAGGGATGGGCAACAAATGCTGGCCTTGCCAGTGATGCCCACATCCCATGAATGAATAATAAAACAAAACGCTGACCTGGTAAGAAATGCCTGTATCCCAGGAATGGGTAATTTTTTAAAAAGAATCTATACCAATTAATTTCCAAATTGCTTGGCTAGAGGTGTATCAATTGGCAAAAGGATATATGACATTTATCAGTGTGAAGAAGCAAATGCAGGTTTTCTTTAATTTGGATAGCCTTGCAGAATATACAGCACAGAAACAGCCCATTCAGCCCTGCAGGTCAATGCCAGCTTTAACATGCCACATGAGCCTCCTCCTGTCTAACCCTATCAGTGTAGCCTATTTCTCTGTCCCTCATGTACTTACCTAGCCTCTGCTTAAATGTAACTATGCTGTTTACCTCAACTATTGCATGTGGTAACAAGTTCCACATTTGTAACATTCTTTGGGTAAAGAGATTTCTCCTGAATTCCCAATTGGGTTTAGTTATCAGACGTGCACTTAGTAATATGTTGGCAGATTTTACTGAACTGTTTCATGATGGAAATACAAAGTCGTTCCAGCAATTCTATAAATAGCGTACATCACCTCTTTATCAAGTGGTGTGCGTTTCAGTTCTCTTTGTAAACTTCCTTATTTTTTTTTAAAAGTCAGGCCTACTTTAGTTTTACATTAGTTTCAGTTATTTTTTTCATTTTTCCTTGTTTTACTTCTCTATTTTACTGTTCAGCTGACTTTTTTTGTTAGTTTGGTTTCAGATGCATGCAGAAATCTATCACTATGCTTGAGTTCCCAACCCTGACCAGTGATAGATCTACATAGTTCCTGTTTGCCTAAAAAAAAAACTTCTTTGAACTGTTTGATGCAACTGAAGTTTAAGAATAAACTCTGTTGGTGTAGGACTGGAGTCACATGTAGATCAGACCCTTTTTTCCAGTCACCTCGTTAGAAGCTGTCAATGTTCTGTCTACAAGTAAAAAGAGGAAACAAATTTAGAATTATGGGTGGTTCTAGCACTTGTAAAATTCTTTATTTTTCATTGTGCAACTCCTCCTCCCTTCCCCTCAGTAATAATCTACAGTTGTTCAACTGTTACTGGGTATAATCACTAGTCAAACTGAGAGGAAACCTTTTATGGAATTGTGCAGAACAGAAGGAGGCCATTCAGCCCATCATGCCTGTGCCAGCTCTTTGAAAGAGCAATCAAATGAACCCCACTCACCTGGTCTTTCCTCAGAGTCCTGCGAGTTTCACTTCATCAGTAATCTATCAAATCCCCCTTTTAGTTACAGAATGTAGACAACAGAAAAGTTGTAATTATTTCAAGCCTGGCTTTCTCTGCATGTGCAAACATGAGCTACAGAAGCCTTGTTGCATTCACAACCAAAGACTTGCACTTATTGGCAGCAATAATGAGGCGTGGGGAGCCAGAGAACAGCTTTGGACGAGTCTGCTCGGAAATCCGACGTGATAACGTCTGTTCCAGGTTTAGTCAGCGGCAGGAACGCACCAATATGGCCTTGCTTCCCTGATGCAATGGGAGTGTGATTTAAATTGTAGAGCAATCAGTTTTAATGCATTTGCATGTAATTGTAAGCAATTCAATGGGGGGCTTAGAATGGGCGAGGCCTCGGTGCTGTAATAGCTAGGCAACCACGACAAGAACTGTATAGGAGAAGAGGGAACGGAGCCCACTGTCGGCCTGTAGTGCTGTGCGCTCTGCAGGGATGAGCAGGGTTTTGGGTGACAGTACCAGATGAGCATGGTCTTGGGTGTTGTGCAAGGCAGGGCTTGGTTTCCAGCGGTAGTATCAGGTGTCCAAACTGTTGGGTGAGGGGTTTGGATGCTCATACTGCTGTGTGAGAGTCAGCAAAGGTGGGCACTGAGGGCCATTAGGGAGTCTGCTGGGAGAAGTCAGCTACCTCCAAATATCCAAACAGCATTCTCAGTGAAGCCAATTGCTCTCCAGGGAGGCCATCACTGACATATGCATCATGCTGCAGGACAATTTATGACCTATGCGATTTGGTGGACACCCTATTGCATGGCACTTCACACTTCTGGATAATTCCAGGGATCCACTAGGGACATATGGGGTCTTCTAGGCACCGGCCCACCACTGCATCAAGGAGGTAACCAATGTCCTGTTCAAGAGGGCTGGCAACTATGACAAGCTAAGAGGGCTATCGGATTAGGGGCCATCACTGGATTCCCCCAGGTGCAAGGTGATAGAATGCATGCATGTGGCCATTGTTACGAGTGTTTCCATTTTTTTTGTTAAATTTTGAGAATTTGAGTTTTAAAATGGAAAAGGATTCCATAGATGCTGGAACTTTGAATGTTTAGTTAAAAGGAGGTCACCAGAAGGTTTGGACTGAGTTTGAACTATAAAGAGTTACTGGAAGGCATCTGTTTCAAAATAATGCAGCAGGGGTTGTTTTTGACTTGGTGAGATGTTTACCAAGAAGTGACTAGCCAAGATTTATAGTTGTCGGGAGGTTTGCTTTCTGAACTGTTTTGGTTTCATTTTGAACTGTTACAACAGTCAGTTGATTTTTGGCCTGCCAGAAGAAAAGATAGTTCATCTCTCTCTCTCTCTCTTGAAAAGAAACCGTGTATTTCCAATGCATCAGATTCCTAATTCCTCCTGTATTTGAAGAAACTTTTGCATATCGAATGTGTGGAGCTGCAACCTTGTTGCTGCATTCCTGCTATAAGACCCTGTAGCTGCATCTGTTGGAAAGCCTACCCAATCTGATCATCAACATCAACTGTGCTAAGAAGATCCCATTGACAGCCGTTGACATGCATTTGGGATGCCTAACCAAAATGAAGGACATCTTTCCATACCTTCTTTTTAGCCAAAGTGTTTTTTTTATTCCGTCTGTTTTCTTTGTAACAGCTGTAAACAAAAACCCCTTTACTTTTCCTGGTTAACGTGTGTGTGTGTGTGTGTGTGTGTGTGTGAGAGAGCGGGCTAGGATAAAAGGTTTTAATATTTCAGTTTGTGTGTATGTTTTACTTCATTATTGGTTAAGACTTGGTTTATAATAAACTGATAAAAGTTGTTGTTTATTAAAGAACCTGGTTGATGTGCTTTATTCTGGGGAAAATTAGAGTATATGATTGTTTCGGTAAGTGGTAAAATTTAAATATGTTTTGTGGCCTGTGGAGAAGCGGGACTGAATTAACAGTGCACTCCTCCCGCCTCAGTCGGAACACCATCAAAGCTCCAATGGATCAGCCAGCAGCCTTCATCAACAGGAAGGGCTTCCTTTTCTTCAACGTTCAACTGGTCTGAGACCACCGAAGGTGTTTCCGACAGGTGTGTGTCTGCTTCCCGGAAAGCAGCCATGATGCCTACGTACTTCAACAGTCCCTCGAGCCACAGCTTTTCAGGTCCCTGCTCGCCTTCAGGGATGGATTCTCGTGGACAAGGGCTACCCATTGAAGACCTGGCTACTGATGCCTGCGAGAAACCCTTGCACTGCAGCAGAGGAGAGGTACAACACTTGCGAAGGCTCCACCTGAGCGACCGTCGAGCAGTCCAGAGATTCCGTTCCCTAGATTGATCTGGTGCAGCCTTGCAGAATGCCTCAGCGAGGGTCTCGTGTATCGTGGTGCTCTGCATGCTCTGCACCATCAAGCACTGCAGAGGGGAAGTGGGGGAGGCCTAATATGACAAGGACATGATTGAACACCACTTCTCAACTGAGAGGAGAATGCTGCGTAGCCAGCACTGGATGGTCAGATGCCAGGCAGATTGAGTAATGGGCCAAGGAGGCAAGAGACAATCTCATATTTACCTGCTTCCAACTACCATGATAGCCTCTCAGAGTAAATCTATAAAGACTCACCTCCGTGCATGTGTCTGTTTCCTCCTTTCTATTTGACTTCCATGCCTAGTAGCCAGTGGTATCATGCATTATGGCCCATGGGAGATTCTAATCAAATGAGGGCTGTGCCTACACTGGCATCCACTGAAGGGGAAGTTAGCAGCTCACAATTAAGGCATGATGGAAAGTTAATTTCAAAAACAAAATAACTTTATATGAGAAAACAAATGTCAAACACCCGTAAAACCGCAAGTGTCTCGAGGTGGTTTTCTTTATATGTTTGAGTGCTTCTATGAGGTGTAACCCCCTGCGCTTACTGCTGGGCTGGAGGTGGGGCTGCTGATCACACTGCCCCTTGTCCCGTGATGACTTTGGCAGCTGTCCCCTGGCTGTCTGAGGCTTGGAGGGCCTCAGCTGCCTGAGGGTTTCCTGCACAGGTACAGGACTCTCTTCAGGCATTGCGGTTACTGGAGCTGGGCTGAATGGCGGAGGGGCTGAGGAGCCAGTGTGAGCACCCTGAGGGGGGCTCCCAGCTGTGAAGATCTGCCTCTCCTCCTCCCTTTCAAGGCTCACTTGATCTCCCTACTGACCAGAGAAAGATAATGAACTGGAGAGGACTCCAGGGTCCTTGTTCTTCTCTTGCCTTGCCAGTGTTGCATCGAGCTCATCGCCAATATGACGGCGTGCAGGTCTGCACGCATTTGTGGGATCTGGCTCTCCATGAGGGTTGTCAAACATGCCTGAGACATGGCAACACTCATGGCATGGATGGACTCTTCCATCATCCACTCATGGCTGCTCATTGCCTCTGGCATCTCCACCAGATGTTGTCTTACCCCTCTCTGTAACTCCAGCATGCTTATCATCATAGTGGGCCTATCCACCCACAGTCCTCCGACTGTCAGTGGCCTCGACTGTCACAGCTTCAGCTAGCTGCTTGGGCGTGTGTGTGGTGCTCTCACCAGCTTGTGACCCTGATTCTACAGCTGAGCAGAAAATATCTATGCTGGTGGAAGGTGCAGGACAGTTATCGGATGGTGCATCCTCTGACTGTTCATCCTCAGGTGGAATTATGTCCCCCTTCCACTAGAGTCTCCTGCGGTCGCTGACCTGCACGAGAGAACACAAACATGTGGGTTAGGCATTGCAGATCTTGTCACGCCAGCCATGCATGATGTGCATCTGCAGAAGTGTGTCAGGTGTCGATTGAACACAATCCTCATTCTTTCGCACTGAGACTCCAGTCTCTCCAGAGTCCATCCGCTAATGAGTGGCCACCCTCGGTGCCTGCTAACTCAAGTGCCTCCTCTTCAGCCATCGAGAAAGACCATATGTCAGCAATTCCTCTGCCAGTCCGCAAGGTCTCCCTCCTGTTATGGGTCTACTTGTCCTACAAGTGGAAAGAGAGAAATAGTAAGACTTCGCAGGAAGAGCAAGCTAACAGTTCTGCTAGTGGCAGTCCCTCGTCCCCTGCTGGGGTTTCCTACATGGCTCCTCCCCACATGTGCTGTAAGGGGAGGTGATGGGGATGAGGTTTGAAAGAAGGTGGCCCGTGACCATGATGCAGCCATGCACCTGACAGGATGTGGTGCTCCCTAACCCCCTATGCCAGTGCTTTTTTGGTGTCTCCTTCCCCATGTCACGCTGCCTGCAGCATACCAACATGCAAGCCCCAAAAGGAGAGAGGTGTGGAGCACTCACCTTGGCAGACCGAAGGAGGTCGTGGCTCTCTTCCTGTACTGGACCATGTCGGGGGGTGGCCCCACGGTTGTTAACTTCCTCTGCAATCTCCGTCTAGGCTTGCTCGTCAGGTGGGAAGAGGACCTCCCGCCTTTCCTTTGCAGCCAACCTTTCACCTCAGGATCACCCAAATTGTGTCACGGCCAAGAAAATACTTTTTGAAGTGTTGTCACTATTGTATTGTAGGAAATGCGGCAGTCAACTGGCGGATGGCAAGCTCCCACAAACAACAATGAAGTAATGGCTAGATTATTTAGGTGTGGGACTGATGTGGATCCGATGCCACATCCGTCCAATAACAGCAATGGAACCATAGTGCTGTCCAGAATTAGAATTAGAATTAGAACATTACAGCGCAGTACAGGCCCTTCGGCCCTCGATGTTGCGCCGACCTGTGAAACCATCTGACCTACACTATTCCATTTTCATCCATATGTCTATCCAATGACCACTTAAATGCCCTTAAAGTTGGTGAGTCTACTACTGTTGCAGGCAGGGCGTTCCACGCCCCTATTACTCTCTGACTAAAGAAACTACCTCTGACATCTGTCCTATATCTATCACCCCCTCAACTTAAAGCTATGTCCCCTCGTGTTTGCCATCACCATCCGAGGAAAAAGACTCTCACTATCCACCCTATCTAACCCTCTGATTATCTTATATGTCTCTATTAAGTCACCTCTCCTCCTCCTTCTCTCCAACGAAAACAACCTCAAGTCCCTCAGCCTTTCCTCGTAAGACCTTCCCTCCATACCAGGCAACATCCTAGTAAATCTCCTCTGCACCCTTTCCATAGCTTCCACATCCTTCCTATAATGCGGTGACCAGAACTGCACGCAATACTCCAGGTGCGGTCTCACCAGAGTTTTGTACAGCTGCAGTATGACCGATGGAATGGGTGGACAAGTGGCAGATGAAATTTAATGCAGAGAAGTGCGAAGTGATTCATTTTGATAGAACGAACGTGGAGAGATAATGTAAGATAAAGGGTGCCATTCTAAAGGGAGTGCAGGAGCAGAGGGACCTGGGAGTATATGTACATACATCATTGAAGGTGGCAAGACAGTTTGAGAGCACAGTTATTAGAGCATACAACCATCCTAGGCTTCATTAATAGGGGCATAAAGTACAAAAGAAGGGAAGTTATGTTAAATTTGTATGGAACACTAATTCGGCCTCAACTGGACTATTGTGTCCAGTTCTGGGCTCCATGCTTTAGGAAAGCTGTGAAGGCATTAGAGAGAGTGCAAAAAAAAATTCACAAGAATCTTGGGGGGGGTTTAAACTAATTTGGCAGGGGGATGGGATAAAGTGGAGTAAAGTAGGGGGTGATGCACAGCCAAACATAGAAGAGAAATTAAATCAGTCTGGAAGGCAGAGCAAGTATAGACCTGTTAAGGCGCAAGTGAATAATGCAAGGCTGGATTGCATCTCTTTTAACGCAAGGAATCTTACAAGTAAGAGTCTTACATCCAGGGAGAAAACTCGGAGGGCGGTGTTCCGGACCGGTAAGTATAAAAACCTTAGCTTGGGGATTTGCGGCCTACATACAGGGAGAAAACTCGGTGGGCAGAGTTCCGGACCGGTAAGTTACCTCAGGTGAAAAAAAACTGAAAACAACTAAAAAAAAACCTGAAAAAGTGACATCACAGGAAAGCTGTGACCTGATTGGCTGGTAGGGAATCTGTACTGAATTTGAAACTAAAGCATTGATTAAAATTGATTAAAACCCTAATTAACTAATTAATTAATAAGTAGAGGAGTAACTAAACCGGAGGGAGGAGATTACTGTACTTAGCATTTAATATTTATAGTAGAAATCTAGCATTAGGGACCATATAGTTAATTGTAACTTAATTTAGTAAGGATTTAATAAGTATTTATTTTAAATTAATTTATTAATTAGTGCTAGAAATGTCAGTTAGAGGGGTAAAGTGCTTCACCGGTGAGATGTGGGAGGTCTGTGAAGCTTCCAGCGTTCCGGACGACTACATCTGCAGGAAGTGTACCCAGTTGCAGCTCCTCACAGACGGCATGAATCAGTTGGATCAGCAATTGGAAGCACTTAGGAGCATGCAGGTGGCGGAAAGCGTCATAGACAGGAGTTTCAGAGAAGTGGTTACACCCAAGGTGCAGGCAGATAGATGGGTGACTGCTGGAAACGGCAGACAGTCAATGCAGGAATCCCCTGTGGCTATCCCCCTCTCTAACAAGTATACTGTTTTGGATACTGTTGGCAGAGATGGCCTATCAGGGGAAAACAACAGCAGCAGCCAGAGCAGTGGCATCACGGCTGGCTCTGTTGTTCAGCAGGGAGGGGCAAAGCGCAGAATAGCAATAGTTTTAGGGGACTCTATATAGTCAGGGGCACAAATAGGCGCTTCTGTGGACGTGAAAGAGACTCCAGGATAGTATGTTGTCTCCCTGGTGCCAGGGTCAAGGATGTCTCTGAACAGACAGGGGGCATTCTGAAGGAGGAGGGTGAACAGCCAGAGGTTGTGATACACATTGGTACAAACGGCATAGGCAGGAAGAGTGACGAAGTCCTGCAAGGGGTGTTCAGGGAGTTAGGTAGAAAGTTAAACGACAGGACCTCTAGGGTTGTAATCTCGGGATTGCTCCCTGTGCCACGTGCCAGTGAGGCTAGAAATAGGAAGATAGTGCAGCTAAACACGTGGCTGAACAGCTGGTGTAGGAGGGAGGGTTTCAGATATCTGGACCATTGGGATCTTTTCTGGGACAGGTGGCACCTGTACAAGAACATCGGGTTGCATCTAAACTGGAGGGGCACAAATATCCTGGCTGCGAGGTTTGCTAGCGTCACTCGGGAGGGTTTAAACTAGTGTGGCAGGGGGGTGGGAACCAGAGCAGTAGTTCAGCAGGTGAAATAACTGAGGGGGAATTAGTAAATAAGGCCAGTAAGACTGAGAGGAAGAGCAGGCAGGGAGATGTTGCTGAGCACAGCGGGACTGGTGGTCTGAAGTGCATTTGTTTCAATGCGGGAAGTATAACAGGTAAGGCAGATGAACTTAGAGCTTGGATTAGTACTTGGAACTATGATGTTGTTGCTATTACAGAGACTTGGTTGAGGGAAGGACAGGATTGGCAGCTAAATGTTCCAGGATTTAGAAGCTTCAGGCGAGATAGAGGGGGATGTAAAAGGGGTGGGGGAGTTGCATTACTGGTTAAGGAGAATATCACAGCTGTACTGCGGGAGGACACCTCGGAGGGTCATGCACCGAGGCAATATGGGTGGAGCTCAGGAATAGGAAGGGTGCAGTCACGATGTTGGGGGTTTACTCCAGACCTCCCAACAGCCAGCAGGAGGTAGAGGAGCAGATATGTAGACAGATTTTGGAAAGATGTAAAAGCAACAGGGTGTAGTGGTGGGTGATTTTAACCTTCCCTGTATTGACTGGGACTCACTTAGTGCGAGGGGCTTGGATGGGGCAAAATTTGTAAGGAGCATCTTTGAGGGCTTCTTGAAACAATATGTAGATAGTCCAACTCAGGAAGGGGCCATACTGGACCTGGTCTTGGGGAATGAGCCCGGCCAGGTGGTCGAAGTTTCAGTAGGGGAGCATTTCGGGAACAGTGACCATAATTCCGTAAGTTTTAAGGTACTTGTGGATAAGGATAAGAATAGTCCTCGAGTGAACGTGTTAAATTGGAGGAAGGCTAATTATAACAATATTAGGCAGGAACTGAAGAATTTAGATTTGGGGGCGGTAGTTTGAGGGTAAATCAACATCTGGTATGTCGGAGTCCTTCAAACGTCAGTTGATTAGAATCCAGGACCGGCATGTTCCTGTGAGGAAGAAGTATAAGTTTGGCAAGTTTCGGGAACCTTGGATAACGCGGGATATTGTGAGCCAAGTCAAAAAGAAAAAGGAAGCACTCGTAAGGGCTAGAAGGCTGGGAACAGACGAAGCCCTTGAAGAATATAAAGAAAGTAGGAAGGAACGTAAGCAAGGAGTCAGGAGGGCTAAAAGGGGTCATGAAAAGTCATTGGCAAACAAGATTAAGGAGAATCCCAAGGCTTTTTATATGTATATAAAGAGCAAGAGGGTAGCCAGGGAAAGGGTTGGCCCACTCAAGGTCAGAGGAGGCAATCTATGTGTGGAGCCAGAGGAAATGGGTGAGGTACTAAATGAGTACTTTGCATCAATAGTCACCAAAGAGAAGGACTTGGTGGATGATGAGTCTAGGGGAGGGAGTGCAGATAGACTGGGTCATGTCGCTATCAAAAAGGAGGAGGTGTTGGGTATCTTGCAAAGCATTAAGGTAGATAAAGCCCCAGGGCCTGATGGGATCTACCCCAGAATACTGAGGGAGGCAAGGTTCGAAATTGCTGGGGCCTTGACAGAAATCTTTGTATTCTCATTGGCTACAGGTGAGGTCCCAGAGGACTGGAGAATAGCCAACGTTGTTCCTTTGTTTAAGAAGGGTAGCAAGGATAATCCAAGAAATTATAGGCCGGAGAGCCTTACGTCAGTGGTAGGGAAATTATTAGAGAGGATTCTTCGGGACAGGATTTACTCCCATTTGGAAACAAATGAACTTATTAGCGAGAGCCAGCATGGTTTTGTGAAGGGGCGGTCATGTTACACTAACTTGAATGAGTTTTTTGAGGAAGTGACGAAGATGATTGATGAAGGAAGGGCAGTGGATGTTGTCTACATGGACTTCAGTAAAGCCTTTGACAAGGTCCCACATGGCAGACTGGTACAAAAGGTACCGGGATCAGAGGGGAGCTGGCGAGATGGATACAGAACTGGCTCGGTCATAGAAGACAGAGGGTAGCAGTGGAAGGGTGCTTTTCTGTATGGAGGGCTGTGACGAGTGGTGTTCCGCAGGGATCAGTGCTGGGACCTTTGCTGTTTGTGTATATATAAATGATTTGGAGGAAAATGTAGCTGGTCTGATTAGTAAGTTTGCGGACGACACAACGGTTGGTGGAGTTGCAGACAGTGATGAGGATTGTCAGAGGATACAGCAGGATATAGATCGGTTGGAGGCTTGGGCGGAGAAATGGCAGATGGAGTTTAATCCGGACAAATGTGAGATAATGCATTTTGGAAGATCTAATGCAGGTGGGAAGTATACAGTAAATGGCAGAACCCTTAGGAGTATTGACAGGCAAAGAGATCTGGGCGTACAGGTCCACAGGTCACTGAAAGTGGCAACGCATGTGGATAAGGTAGTCAAGAAGGCATATGGCATGCTTGCCTTCATCGGTCGGGGCATAGAGTATAAAAATTGGCAAGTCATGCTGCAGCTGGACAGAACTTTAGTTATGCCACACTTAGAATATTGCGTGCAATTCTGGTCGCCACACTACCAGAAGGACGTGGAGGCTTTGGAGAGGGTACAGAAGAGGTTTACCAGGATGTTGCATGGTCTGGAGGGTATTAGCTATGAGGAGAGGGTGGATAAACTCGGATTGTTTTCACTGGAACGACGGAGGTGGAGGGGCAACATGATGGAGGTTTACAAAGTTATGAGTGGCATGGACAGAGTGGATAGTCAGAAGCTTTTTCCCAGGGTGGAAGAGTCAGTTACTAAGGGACATAGGTTTACGGTGAGAGGGGAAAAGTTTAGAGGGGATGTGCGAGGCAAGTTCTTTACACAGAGGGTGGTGAGTGCCTGGAACTTACTGTCGGGGAAGGTGGTGGAAGCAGGTACGACAGCGACATTTCAGAGGCATCTTGACAAATACATGAATAGGAAGGGAATAGAGGGATACGGTCCCCGGAAGTGCAGAAGCTTTTATTTTAGACAGGCATCAAGATCGGCGCAGGCTTGGAGGGCCAAATGGCCTGTTCCTGTGCTGTCCTGTTTTTTGTTCTTTGTTCTTTGAATCTGCCTCCACCACACTCTCAGGTAGTGCATTCCAGATCCTAACCACTCACTGCGTGAAAAGTTTTTCCTCATGCCGCCATTGCTTCTTTTTCCAATTACCTTAAATCTGTGCACTCCTGTTCTCAATCCTTCCGCCAATGGGAACAGCTTTTCCCTGTCTACCTTGTCCAGATCCCGCATTATTTTGAACACCTCCACCAAATTTTCACTCACCCTACTCTGCTCCAAGGAAAACCATCTCAACTTCTCCAATCTATCCACATAACCGATATTCCTCATCCCTGGAGCCATTCTTAGAGTCATAGAGTTATACAGCACAGAAACAGGCCCTTTGGCCCATCGTGTCCGTGCTGGCCATCAAGCACCTATCTATTCTCATCCCATTTTCCAGCACTTGGCCCGTAGACTTGTATGCTATGGCGTTTCAAGTGCTCATCTCAATGCTCATCTCAAGAGCAGGTCAGAGGCTAGGAATCCTACGGTGAGTAACTCAGCTCCTGCCTCCCCAAAACCTGTCCACCATCTACAAGGCGCAAGTCAGGAGTGTGATGGAATACTCTCCATTTGCCTGGATGGGTGCAGCTCCAACAACACTCAAGAAGCTCGACACCATCCAGGACAAAGCAGCCCACTTGATTGGCACCCTATCCACAAGCATTCACTCCCTTCACCACCAACGCACGTGGCAGCAGTGTGTACCATCTACAAGATGCACTGCAGCAACGCACCAAGGCTTCTTCGACAGCACCTTCCAAACCCACGACCTCTACCAACTCGAAGATCAAGGGAAGCAAATGCATGGGAACACCACCACCTGCATATTCCGCTCCAAATCACACACCATCCTGACTTGGAACTATATCTCCGTTCCTTCACTGTCGCTAATTCAAAATCCTGGAATTCTCTTCCTAACAGCACTGTGGGTGTACCTACCCCACATGGACTGCAGCGGTTCAAGAAGGCAGCTCGCCACCACCTCCTCCAGGGCAATTAGGTATGGGCAATAAATGCTGGCCTGACCAGCGATGCCCACATCCCATGAATGAATTTAAAAAAGGATGAATGTCCTTCTCCTTTTCTGTAATGATTGTTATTATGGAAAGCTGGTATGGATCATTTTTGACTAATGTAATTGAGTTTTTGATGAGGTAACAGAGAGGGTTGATGAGGTTGTAAACTATCCACAATCTGTTTGATGTAATGTACATGGACTGTGTTTGATAAAGTGCCACATAGCTGGCATGTCAGCAAAGTTAAAGCTCATGGAATAAAAGGGTCAGTGGCAGCATGGATACAAAGTTGGCTGAGTGACAGGAAAAGTAATGGTGATTGGGTGAACAGTTGTGTTTTGGACTGGAGGAAGGTATACAGTAGTGTTCCCCAGGCGTCAGTACTAGGAGTACTCTTTTTCTCAATCTATATTAATGACCGAGACTTGGGTGTGCAAGGCACATTTTCAAAATTTGCAGTTGGGACAAAACTTGGAAGTATTGTGAACTGTGAACAAGAGGCCAATAGACAGGCTGGTGGAATAGGCGGATGCATGGGGAATGAAATTTAATGCAAAGAAGTGTGAAGTGATACATTTTGGTAGGAAGAACGAGGAGAGGCAATATAAAATGAAGGGTTACAATTCTAAAGGGGGTGCAGCAGTGAAGGGACCTGTGGGTATATCTGCACAAATGATTGAAGGTGGCAGGGCAGGTTGAGAAAGCAGTTAATAAGGCATATGGGATCCTGGGCTTTATGAACAGAGGCATGGAATACTAAAGCAAGGAAGATACAGTGAACCTTTCTTAAACACTGGTTTTCCTAAACTGGAGTATTGTATGCAATGCTGAGTGCCACACTTCAGGAAGGATGTGAAAGCATTAGACAGGATGCAGAAAAGATTTACGAGGATGGTTCCAGCGATGAGGGACATTTACTGGGGATGCTCTCCTTAGAGAAGAGAAGGTTGAAAGGGGATTTGATAGAGGTATTTAAAATCATGAGGAGTCTGGACAGAGTAGATCGAAACTTTTCCCATTGGCGGAAGGGTCGAGAACCAACAGTACAGGGCTTCCTCAGTACTGCCCTGGAATGTCAACCTGAATTATGTGGTCAAGTCTCTAAGGTGGGACGATGAACTCACGGCCTTCTGACTCAGGCGAGAATGCTGCTGAGCCACAGCTGACACTAAAATAATGCAGCCCTTGCAGCCAAGAATTTTCCTTTTCCTTCCAGTTTCTCAGCATAAGTTCCTCTTTCTTTTCAATTAGTGACATGAGCTGTCTGATGTGCATTTCCTTTAATGTGACTGCAAGATTATGAAAGTAAAACTGTAGGTAATCTAATTTTTCTTTCCATGAGGGCAGTGGGGGGGGGGGGGTGGGGGGGTGGGGGGCGCCTAGTTTCACCAGCGACCTTACTGGTACCTTGTCTGAGCCCTCATAATGAGTGAGCTTGGACAGTGGCTGTCCCTCACCCAATATACCCACATGTATTTTCCACTAGGGCAGTCCTGGACAGCAATCGAAAAGATGATTGTTACACAGATGAGGAATCACTGGAAGTAGAGGTGGGGGGGGGGGTGGGTGGCGGTTCCCTGGCCAGATATCAAAGCCCAACATCTACCACAGCTTGGCTTAGCTAACTCACAAGAACAATTTGCATTTACACAGTGCTTTTAACATAGATTATGATATTGCTGTTTGTGGAACCTTTCTGTGCTCAAATTGGCTGTCATGTTTCCTACATTACAACAGAGACTACACTTCAAAAGTACTTCATAGGCTGTGAAGTGCTTTGAAATGTTCTGAGGACATGACAGGTAGAAAGTCTTTAGAAAGTCTGCACCATCAGAAGACCATACTGGTATGGTATGTGAATGCATTGGAGGGGATGCAGAGGCGATTCACCAGGATGTTGCCTGGGATGGAACATTTAAGCTATGAAGAGAGGTTGGATAGGCTTGGGTTGTTTTCACTGGAGCAGAGAAGACTGAGGGGTGACCTGATCGAGGTGTACAAGATTATGAGGGGCATGGACAGGATGGATAGGGAGCAGCTGTTCCCCTTAGTTGAAGGGTCAGTTACGAGGGGTCACAAGTTTAAGGTGAGGGGCGGGAGGTTTAAGAGGGACTTGAGGAAGAACTTTTTTCCCCAGAGGGTGGTGACGGTCTGGAATGCCCTGCCTGGGAGGGTGGTAGAGACATCACATCCTTTAAAAAGTACCTGGATGAGCCCTTGGCACGTCATAGCATTCAAGGCTATGGGCCAAGTGCTGGCAAATGGGATTAGGTAGACAGGTCAGGTGTTCTAATGCATCGGTGCAGACTCGATGGGCCGAAGGGCCTCTCTGCACTGTACTATTCTGTGATTCTGGTAACATTGGCACTTGGCTGGGACCCATCTGCCAGAACAGCCGTAGACTTTCAACAAAGAACAAAGAACAGTACAGCACAGGAACAGGCCATTCGGCCCTCCAAGCCTGCGCCGATCTTGATGCCTGCCGAAACTAACACCTTCTGCACTTCTGGGGCCGTATCCCTCTATTCCCTTCCTATTCAGCCCCTTATTATGTAAAATCAAATTTTATATAATAATCCCTTTCCCTTGCCCCTCCCCCAAAAAATCTCTCTTCCCATACTGATGAGTACCAGCATTATTGGCAGTGATCTAGTCAAGTAGCTAATTTCCATATTACTCCTGGCACTGCCAGTTAGTAGGCAAGTCGACTATCACTGGATGTTAATGCTGAGCTTGTTTTTCTGGCCTCAAGTATTTACATTCCAACTCTTGACAGGAATGAAAAGAAAGAAGTTGCATTTGGATAGCACCTTTTACAACCTCAGAATGTCAAAAAGCACGTTATTTCTGTACTTTTGAAGTGTAGTCATTGTTGTAATGTGGTGAAGTGCAATAGCCAATTTATGCACAGTAAAGTCCCACAACCAGCAATAAGTGACCGAATAATTGGCCCCTGGCCTAAAAGGAAAGTCGGTCTGATTTTCTGCTTTCCAGTGACCCCTGCTGAAAAGTCCACATGTGAAGCCAATATTGACCTTGATTCTGATCTGCTCCATGCTCCCTGCTAACATTCAAAAGTCTTCAGAAGAAGTGTAATCACCTGAGTGAGGTATCAGAGGGTGTCTGTGGATGTGAGCCCCCGCAAGGAGTTTTCACTATCAGGGAGTGCAGGAAATTAAAGTAGAGAAAGTGAACTTATTGTAGGCTACTATAGATTCATTTCATCAACCAAGATGCGTTTCTCTCTCCAGAGATGCTGCCTGACCTGCTGAGTATTTCCAGCATTATCTGTTCAGATTTCAGCATTTGCAGTATTTTCCTTTTTTTATTTATGGCTTACACCTAGTCTTTACCCAGAGAATGGTTAGAATTTGGAACTTGCTACCACATGAGGTATTTAAGGCAAATAGCATTGGTGCATTTAAGGGGAAACACAAGGGAGAAGGAAGTAGAAAGTTATGCTGATATAGTGGGAGGAGGCTCATGTGGGCGCTAAACACTGGAATAAACCAGTTGGGCCTGTTTCTGTGTTATATGTGCTATGCTATGTAATCATCTGTTTTAGTGATTTTGGTTGAAGGATAGCTACTGGCCAACATAGAGCAGAATTCCACTGCTCTTCTTCCAAATAGCGGCATCTTGTATGTGAGAGGGCAGATACGGTGTTGGTTTAACGTCTCATCCGGAGACAGCACCTTCAACAGTGCGGTATTCCCTAACTACTGCTTAGATCCTTAGACTCGATTATGTGCTTGAGTCTCTTGGAGTGAGACTTGGGGCTGCATTTTAAGAATCTGCCGCCAAAGTAGGCGGCGGACGTAAGAAACTGTGCCCCGCCCGCGCGGATACCGCAGAACGGAGCCTCTGCGATTTCAAGTGCGGTGGATCATTTGCATGGCCGCGCACCCGCCCCCTGCGATGACATGGAGGGGGTGGGCGAACCATCGCAGGCAACGGCGTCCGGCGCCAATGCACAGGCGCCAGTGTCATTTTTAAAGGGCCAGGTCAGTTGAATTACCAAAAAGCAGAAATAAGTTACCTTTAAATTCATTTCCACCCCCCCCCTCCTCCCACAATGGCATCTCAAAATATTCCTGCCCTCTCCCCCACCCTGGAATATGTTAATTAAGAATTTGACCTTTTCCCCCCACCCCGCCTTTGCCCTTCACCCTTCCCATCACCCCCCCCTTGACCAATCTGCAACGATGTTACCCAGCTCCCCCCTTCCGCACAGAGAAAAAAAATTCTCCTCCCCCTCCCCACAGGTATCGCCACGCTTCCCCGAATGGGGGTTCGAAGGTTAGGCATTGTCGGCCACCCGAATGAAGATCGGTGCAGCGATTAAGGAGGTGATGGGACCCTCACTAAATTAGTTTACATATTCGAATGGGGGGTCCCGTCGTTGAGTGATGGGGTGGCCGCCATGAGGCCTTGCCACTGCTGTAATTGACAAGAGGCCTGCCGCATTTGGGGCCGGTGATGGGCCTCCACTGCACCAATCTTCATTTTCTCCCCTGCCAACTTTCCCGATGGTGGAAGGGCTTTAAAACCCAGCCCTTGAGTCACAACCTTTGGACACAGAAGTGAGTGCGAGCCACTGAGCCACAAGGAGAACTTAGAGGTGGGCTGATTGTTCAAAATACCAGGTGGGCTCATGGTAGGACTTTTTTTGGACTAGGGATTGTGTGATGACAGTGGTTTTGAAAGAGAGGGGAATGATCCCACCTGTGCTGCACTTATTGAAGCTATATTTCAGTTGCCTGCTCCTCAAAGTAGCATGGCCTAATACTGCAATGACTGCTCTAAGACACTGTCTTTAGCAGCTGGTTCAGTCCCAACAGAAGAAGGAAGGCAAAATCATTCCTGCCGTGAGACCGCCTTTTTTAACTGGCTTTGTTTTGGACACTGTGTAGGGACTGCCTGTCAACTGGAAAATTCCAGTTGGCGCAGGAGAGGAGCATTAATACGTCCCCCAATTACCTTAATTGGCTACTTGCCACTTGCGGGCAGGTAGCCATTCCACTCCCAACCCAGTCTTCCTGAAAATGGCTATGTGACGGGATGGTGATGGTGAACTGGAATGGCGGCCGGTGCCCACCTGCATTAGTTCCCACCTCCATCGGCCTGCTACAATCGAGGTGGGAGGGGTGCACTGTTTATTCTAGTTCCACTTCTCCACAGGTTATAACATATATTTAAATTTTCCCAGTTACCGATATGGTCAATCGTACTTTTCCCAGAATAAAATAGACAAACCAGGTTTCTTTAATGAGCAACAAAATGATCAGTTTATTATAAAACAAGTCTTAACCAGTAATGAAGTAAATCATAAAGACACAGATTGAAATTTTAAAGTTCCCTTTTTTACCTTAGTCCCTCACACTCTCTCACACAAGCACACATCCATACAGACATACATAAATACATACACCGGTTAACTGGAAAAATAAAAGCGATTTTCTTTTCAGAGCTCTGTTACAGACAAAAAACCCCCCACTTAAGCTGAATATTTGCTCATTCTTGAAGAAAACAGCATATGAGATGTGCTGTGTTCCAAAACCGGCATACAGTCTAGCCTCCGAATACACGTAGATGGGTCACTGGGATCTTTTAGAACAGTTCTTTTCAGGCAGCATTGAGAATTAATTTAGCAGGCTTTTCTTCAAAGACAGGAGACGAGATGAGTTGACACAGTGGACTTCTCAAGGTCTTTCAGAGAGGTGCTGGAAAGCTGAGTTGGGTTGTGGTCTTCTCTCCTTCCTTGGGAATTGTCTTCTCCATCTGCAGGCTTGACTCTTTAAACATTCAGCAAGAATCTGGTCTCTTCTTCCGTGACACTTCTTCAGCAGGCTTGCGCTAACTTTATCTAATTCCAGAAGGTAAACACTGACACAACAATCAAAAGCTTGCAAGTCTGCTGCTCTCTCTCAGGTCATAGAGTCATAGAGAAACACAGCACTGAAACAGGCCCTTTGGCCCACTGCCGAAGGTGTTGCTTCTGGGCTTGTCCTGTCAAGGGGTGCGCATCTGTCACTTCTCTGCACACATCTTCCCCCAGTTACCAGAGTTTCTGTTCTATTTTTAACTTGAGTCATGTGACAACCAGTAAACGTTGGTGCCAAACTAGTTCTTTCAATGTCTTCTTGATCCTCTTGGGGGGAAAAAAACTGGTCCAACATTTCTTCAGTTTGACTATGAATTCCTCAAAAAAATATTTTTAACAAAGACAGAAGCATTTTCAAAACAGGCCTCAGAAACTTCTGCCCATGGTTAAACCATTGATAATTATTTACTTCATCCAGACCACAAATAAATATCCTCAAACTTGAGTAAATGGGTAACAGCCAAGACCTATTGTATGTCTGGTTTGTGGTTTCCACAGTGTTCACTTGTCATCTCACCTTCACTTTCTAATTGAGCACTTAGTTATTTGACTCTGTGTTCTTCAACATGTTTTTGTTGTGTTTGTGCGTTGCATTTTGAATTCTATTTTTCTTCCGTCTTATTTTTATGCTTTGCGTCAGCAACAACACAATAGCACTGTGTCAAGAGCCTTGAAGATAATTTTGGCAAAGAAGATGAAAAAGAAACTGGTTTCTTTGGGTTTTTTAAACTACTATTGTTTCTATTAAGTACAGTACACAAGATACAGTAGACTAGTGGTTATGGTACGGGACCAGCAATGTGGAGGTCATGATTTGAAATCCCACTGCATCAAGTTGTGAAATTGAATTTATGGGCTAACTCCAGAAAATGACCATGAATGCTGCTGGATTGTTGTAATGATACTGGGGCAAAGAGGGTTAAATTATGACAACAAGTTGCAGAGACAAAGCTTGTGTTTCCTTAAGATTAGAAGATTTAAGGGTGACCTAATTGAGGTGCTTAAGAGGTTTAAAGGAGTTGATAGGGTAGATGCAGAGAAACTATTTCCTCTGGTGGGGGGTCCAGAACGCAGGGGCATAACCTTAAAATCAGAGCTAGGCTGTTTCAGCGGTGATGTCAGAAAGCACTTTAAACACAAAGGGTAGTGGAAATCTGGAACTCTCTTCTCCAAAACAATATTGAGGCTAGGGTTCAACTGAAAATTTTAAAACTGAGATTGATAGGCAAGGGTATTAAGGATTGTGGAGCCAAAGTGGGTAGATGGACTTAAGATGCAGATCAGCTATGATCTAATTGAATGACAGAACAGGCTCAAGGGGTGAATGCCTCCTCTTATTTCTGTGTTCCAAAAAACCTAACTGGTTCACTAATGTCCTTCAGCAAAAGGAAGCTTCCTGGTCTGGCCTGTATGTGACTCCAGTCGCAACACTATGTGGTTGACTATTAATGTCCTCAGCAGAACTAGGGATGACCAATAAATATTGACTTTCTGGTGTTGCACATATCCCAAGAACAAATAGAACAAATTTGAAAAATGTAAACGGCTCGATAGAGGATGGCCAGTGGGGCAGCTCAAAAGTGCTGATTCTTTCAGAGGGGAGGGTGTGAGACACAGGTGAGGTCTCAATTGACAGAGGTAAAGCTTCAGAAAAGATTAATCTCTGCAAAAATCTCTGTTTCGCCCATCCAGGCCAATTGAGCTAAATTCCAGCATATTAATTAAGCCTTGCAGTCTATATAATTCTTAATGGACTAACTGCATTTCATACAAGTTATTTCCATGGACTTAACTAGAACCGATCTCCTGTACCTTTGAGCATTATGTTCAGTTCTGGATGTAAGGCATCGGGGGAATTTTAAAGTACTGGAATTGGTGCACAGAAAGATCACAGTACGGATCCCTCATTTTGAAAGGCTGAGTCATGAGGATGTGAGAAAAACTTGGCACTCTTTGATCTTAAAAAGAAGTGAATGTAAAGGAACTTTATAGAGATGTATAAGTTAATAAATGGAATAGAAAAACTAAATCTGGAGCAATACTTTAAGTGAAAGTACAAACTCAGGACAAGGTGACATAGATATAAATTTGATAAAAGACATTCTAGATACTTCTTCATGCAAACTGTGTCTGGGATGGTGTTCAATGTTGGACAGATTGGTAGCGTTATGGAGGCTAAAGCTCTGGAATCGTTCAAGGAGCAGCTAGAGGTGGAGATGGGAGGAACTGTAGGTTTCTATGGAAGGATGAGTTGCACACGGGGGTTGGTTGAAATGGCCTCCTCATCAATGTGATCTTTATATTCCAACAACAGCAACAACGGTTTGCATTTATATAGTAACTTTAATGTAGTAAAATATTCCAAGGTGCTTCACAGGGGCATAATCCCCTAGCTCATAATTCATTTTCACCCCTGCCAGATCATTACCTAGGAGCGGGTCAACCCCATCCACAGGCAAACTAGGGAAAATCCCTACAGACACTGCACCTGTTATGCAAGTACAGGCATACACTGCCCTCCAACACAATTCACCACCATTTTGGTGTTCACTGCACTCTCTGGGGGAAAGGTCAGATCTTTTCCCAGTAAAAGAGAGCTGGTACCCCCTTTGTCCCTGAGAACAACTATGGGCTTGCTTGCCCCGCACGAGGGATAGGGAATTACCTTCCCTTCAAATACAAAACCCTGATAACCTTCAGGAATCCTATTAACTTTTCCTGCACTGGCCGTAGTAAGCTTCCTGGGTTGCACTCTTAAAGCCACAGCTATTTCTGTGTATTCCATTGGTTTCCCCTTTAGTTTCCAACAGTCAGCTTTTAAATGCCCTGCTTTATTACAATGGAAGCACACAGGTCTCCAGGTCTCACTCTTGCTCACAGCACCTTCCTTTTTTGCTGGAGGAGGGCCCCCTGTGTCTCCTGCTTTCCTTTCTCTTCCAGGACTGCCTTCCCACCCTTTGTCCTTTTCGGATTTGTGGGGGTGATCAGGAAAGCTGCTCCCCAGGGAAACTGACTTATAAATTAAAGCGAGTTCATTGGCCAGAATGGCTGCATGCCGGGCTCCCTGAACCTGCTGCTCCTCTATATGGGTTTTTATTGAGAATGGGAGAGAGTTTTTAAATTCCTGTAACAGGATTACTTCTCTGAGAGTCTCATAGCTGAGCTGTATTTTTAAAGCCCTCAGCCACTGGCCAAAAGCCAGCTTCTCGCCTCTTTCAAATTCCAGATAAGTTTGATTGGCTTGCCTTTTGAAGGTTCCAAACTTCTGATGGTCGGCTTCGGGTACTAATTCATATGTGTCGAGGATAGCATTTATGGTCAGTTCATAATTTGATGAACTCTCATCTGGCAACAGGGAATAAACCTCATGGGCTTTTCCAGTTAGTTTGCTTTGCAGTAAAAGAGACAAGGTCTCAGCTGGCCATTTTTGCTGCCCTGCCAGTTTCTTGAAGGACATAAATGCTTCCACATCTTCCTCATTGAATTTTGGAATTAGTTGGGCGAGTTTTAGCAATCTTATACACAGTCCTGAATTGTGTTCCTCCATATTAGCCATGCTTTCACTGGGGTTACTCTGTCGCCCCCTAGCTAACTCAAGCTGCCTTAACTCTCTTTCTTCGCATTCCTTCCGGAATATTCTCTCTCTCTTTCCTCTAATTCAAATTTCCTTTGTTCCAGTTGTATCTTTGCTAACAATACTCTGTCGGATTCTGTTTCTAACACTGCTTCAGCTTCTTCTGATTCAAAGGAAAAATGGTTTACCACTAGCCTTAGGAGTTGAGACTTCCTAGCCTTGCCACATACTGTGATCCCACACTGCTCAGCCATTTTCCTCAACAACTCCATAGACAGTGCTTTTAACTTATCCCACGTTACTTCACCCTTGCTTGGAGAGCTACTAGCTTCAGTTGCAAACATGTTGGTATTCAAGCACACACAATCACAAGAAAATCTGTATTGATTTGCTCCTTTTGATTGGGAACAATTTGGCTTCCCACTTCCAATTTCAATCATTCATCTGTGGGTAACAATCCGGACGCTAGCACCCAATTTCTGTTATAACCAGGTGAGAAATGTGTCTAGGTGTCTGTTACTATCATCACCTGGTCTTATTGTAATAGGGTTTAATTTTAAACGCACTGTATTTTGAGCTCCCTCTTTGTGAATCCTTGTTCACAACTTTCCAATTATAAGGCAAAGAAATGAGCACAAACAGGCTTTCTTTGGTTTAAAGAAGAAAGATGAAATTTATTAAACCTTTAACTCTAATACAGTTAACGCCTACGATATACAACACGCCCACACTAGCATGCACATGCGATACATGCAAATAGGGACAGAAAAGAGCAGAAGAAAGGATAAGTAGAACAGTTTGAGGCAATATTTTGTTACTGTTTCTCGAGCTCGCTGTATTCCTTGATTGAAGATATGGTCTTACGTTTTGTTGGGGCCCAGTATTCTTCGTAAACCTTGTTCATGTAGGAGATTTTTCTCTCTCTCAGTTTATGTGTCTTCAATGTTTTCAGTTCCCTGAGAGATGAGCAGGCAGGAGAGGAGAGATCTTCTCAAACCAGGAGCCAGGAGCTTTCTCAGTTCGAAATCTGCTTTTCCAGTTTAAAACTCCCCTAGTTGGCCAGCAGGTGGTCACGTGACTGACTGGTTTGCCCAGGTCTCTTCTGTGTATTGGTGGCAGGGACTGGTTCCCTTTGTTTCCACATTATCTGGTACTCTGTAAATGTCTATCCAGGCAGGGGCTTTCAATTTTTAAGTTTTAATGTTCATGTGGCGAAATTATGTGTGCCTCAATCTTGGCAAGTGGAGGGTTTGCCTGACAACAGTTTGGGAAATTCAGAAATATTTCTCAGAAAACCAGAGATGTTTGAGAACGATGTAAATTATTCCGAGCATATCTAGATTGGAACATTTTCAGGAACTGAAGACCACTTAACTGAACACTTTTTTGTCCCTTTTTCACAGATCAACCCTACCTACATGCCTTTTCAAAACATCTCTCAATCCCCTCTTCACAAACAGACCCAATTATTTATTGAACCCAATTGTACTCCTATAAGTTTCACCCTGGTATTTGGGTGAAAATGTTCTACCTGACTTCCGTACTTGCTTCCAATTTTTAACCTTGGCCCCGATATTTGAATGCTTTGCCGTGGTAAACAATTTGCCTGTTTCAGCTTTGTCCAGTAAAAGTTACTAATGTGTTTACATTGCTGTAGTTCACACAATAAATGTTCTGAGATGCTTTATGGGTTATGGGCAATGGTCAGCAGAGTAGGAAGTAGAGAAGATTGATTGGAATTATAGAATCATAGAATCTTACAAAACATAGCTCATTCAGCCCACTGTGTCTGTGCCTCTTCTTTGAAAGAGCTATTACAAATTTTCCTTTTTAACTATTTATTCAATTCCCTTTTACATATGAACATACGAATTAGGAGCAGAAGTAGGCCATTCGGCCCCTTGAGCCTGCTCCACCATTCAATAAGATCATGGCTGATCTGTTTGTGTTTTGAATTCAACACTCTCATCTACCCCAAATAACTTTTGATTCCCTTGCTTAACAAGAATCTATTTACCTCCACCTTAAAAATATTCAATGACCCTGCTTCCACCACCTGCTAAATATCCTCAGTGTGCTAAGAATTACGCTGACAGCCAATTTAAGATTGCCAGTCGGACTCGCAGTGTGGCACATTTGTGCTTACTGGAAGTTACATATAATAACACACAGGGCCCTGTTCTTTACAGACAGAAAGAACAGGTATGCACATTGTGCCTGTTTCAGCTAAACAAAATAAGTGACAGTTGGTTCATTCCTCAGGGCAATGCCTTGACCAATCAGAGTCAAGCTGCCTGGTTTAAATTCTCAAACAAAGCTTGGCAGTTAACTGTCAGTCATCGTAAACTGGTGCATTCTCCATGGCACCACACCTCTCTTCTTATACAGTATAAATCCATTGTTTCCCTTACATTGGCATTCTTGCGAATTGTTCTGATGAGTGCAAGACAAAAAGCTTTGACAAAATGCCTATTTTCAGCAATACTCAAGTTCTGTACTACCATATAACTATTTAATACAGCTTAGAATGAGAATTCCAGAAGTCAGGGACTTACTGAAGTCAACTTGTTCAGTAATTGTTGTTTAAATTGTTTAAGAGTTACCGACTCTGGTTAGATGTAGCCTGGAGGTTTCATCACATGACCTCCTGCCTCCAATAGCTCCATCCAGTGCTCTATATTTCTCCATCTCTAATATTTTTATATCTACTTAATAAATAATCAAAGAAAATGAAAACCATATACATTTTTTATGCCCCTATGAGTTTTATGCTGGATTGCTCACAGCAGTGTTCTGAAGATTAATCTTCAATTTCTGGAGACTTCAGGGCAATCCTGGTGGGTTGGTAACTCTATAATAAGTTTTATTGGCATCTTTCAAAATAGAGTTTCAAATGTTTCTTATTTGCAGACAAGTCAGGTTATTAGAATCATAGAGTTATTTACGGCACAGAAGGAGGCCATTTGACCCATTAAGTTCATGCCGGCTCTCCACAGAGCTATCCAGTCAGTCCCAGTCCCCCGGTTGATCCCCGTATCCCTGCAAGTCTATTTCCTTCAAGTGACCATTCAATTTCCTTTCGAAGTCATTGATTGTCTCCGCTTCCACCACCCTTGTGGGTGGTGAGTTCCAGGTCATTACCACTCACTAGGTAAAAAAGTTCTTCCTCACATTCCCCTGCATCTCTTGCCCAAAACCTTAAATCTGTGCTCCCTAGTCCTTGTACTATCCGCTAATGGGAACAGTTTTTCTTTTCCCACCTTATTGAAACCTGACATAATCTTGTACAACTCTATCAAATCTCCGCTCAATCTCCTTTGCTCCAAGCATAACAACCCCAGCTTCTCAATCTAACCTCTTAGCTAAAATCCCTCAAACATGGAACCATTCTGGAAAATCTCCTCTCCACCATCTCAAGGACCCTCTTGTTCCTAAAGTGGTGACCAGAACTGGATGTAATACTGTAGTTATGGCCTACCAGAGCTTTATAAAGGTTCAGCATAACTTCCCTGCTTTTGTACTCAATACCTCTATTTATGAAGCTCAAGAACCCATATGGCTTCGCTAACTGCTTTCTCAATATGTCCTGCCACTATCATAGATCTATGCACATCAACCCCCAGGTCCCTCTGCATTACCTCACACTTCTATCTATTGCATTCCATCTGCCTCTGGTATGCCCATTCTGCTAGCCTATCCTTGCCCTGTTGCAGTTGATTGCTATAATACTCACTATCTGCCACACCTTCAAGTTTGGTATCATCGACAAATTTTGGACTTTTGCTCAGTATTCCAACATCCAAGTCATTTATATATATATATATATATATATCAGAAGAAGCAGTGGTCCTAGAACTGAACCTTGGGAACACCACTGTCTACCATCCTCCAGTGACGCAGTGGTTAGCACTGCAGCCTCACAGCTCCAGCGACGCGGGTTCAATTCTGGGTACTGCCTGTGTGGAGTTTGCAAGTTCTCCCTGTGTCTGCGTGGGTTTCCTCCGGGTGCTCCGGTTTCCTCCCACATGCCAAAGACTTGCAGGTTGATAAGTAAATTGGCCATTGTAAATTGCCCCTAGTATAGGTAGGTGGTAGGGAAATATAGGGACAGGTGGGGATGTGGTAGGAATATGGGATTAGTGTAGGATTAGTATAAATGGGTGGTTGATGGTCGGCACAGACTTGGTGGGCCGAAGGGCCTGTTTCAGTGCTGTATCTCTAAACTAAACTAAACTAATAAGAGTGTCACATTTACCACTCTCCAATCCTCTGGCACTCTTCCCATACCTAGGGAAGATTGGAAGATTATGGCAAGCCCTTCCGCTATCTTCACTCCCACTTTCTTCAGCAATCTGGGAAGCAAGCCAGGTGACTTATCCATTCTAAGCATAGCCAGCATTTCCAGTACATCCTGCCCATCAATTTTCACCCCATCCATTACCTCTAGCATCTCCCCTTCTACCGATATTTTGTCAGTATCCTCTTCCTTAGTAAAATCTGATACAAAGTACTCATTAATTATTCCAGCCTTGCCCTGCACCTCTTACTACCCATTTACTATTTATAAGACAGTAGAGGATTTTTGGGTTCCCTTTTATTTTAACTGTCATTCTATTCTCATGTTCTCTCTTTGCCAGTCTTATTTTCCTCTTCATGTCCCCTCTCAACTGTATTTGGCCTGGTTCTCAGTTAAAGAATTCACCTGACGTGCATCATACACCCTCTTTTTGTTATTTCATCATATTCTCTATTTCCCTCGCCATCCAAGGAGCCCTGGCTTTGGTTCCCTTACCTTTCACCCTTGTTGGAATGTACCTAGTCTGTACCTGAAACATCTCCTCCTTAAAGAACGCCCATTGCTCTGTTACAGTTTTCCCTGTCACTCTTAAGTTCCATTTTACCCTGACTAGATCCCCTCTCATCCCATCGAAGTTAGCCCTCTTCCAATTTGGAAGTTCTATTTTAGATTGCTCCTTGCTCTTCTCCACTACTAATCTAAACCTCATGATACAATTATCACTCTTACCCAAGTATTCCCCCACGGACACCTGGTCCACCTCATTCCCCAGCACCAAATCCAGCAATGCCTCCTTCCTAGCTGGACCAAGAACATACTAGCCAAGGAAATTCTCCTGAAGATATTTCAGAAATTCCTTATCCTTTACTCAACATTATCCAAATCGATATTTGTGTAATTAAAGTCCCCCAATATCACCACACTCTTGTTCTTGCACATCTCTAATTTCCCTGCAGATTTGCTGCTCTATTTCTCTCATTATTTGGAGGCCTATAGAATACCCCCAGTGATCCTCCTCTTTTTGCTTCTCAACTCTAACCAAATGGATTCTGTCTTTGCCCCCTCGAGGACATCCTCCTTTTCCAACACTACAAAGTCTTCCCTAAGCAATTATGCCACCCCACCTCCTATTTTCCCTTCCCGATCTTTTCTGAAAACTTTGTATCCTTGACTATTAAGTGCCCAGTCCTAACCATTTTTAAGGCACTTTTCCATTTTTGCCACTACATCATATTCCCACACAATTACTTGTGTTTGTGGCTCACCAACCTTATTCACCACACTTTGTGTATTTATATACATGCATGTATTTATATACATGCCTGCAACGAATTTGGCCTAACCATCAGCCTCAAGAAAACGAACATCATGGGACAGGACATCAGAAATGCTCCATCCATCAATATCGGCGACCACGCTCTGGAAGTGGTTCAAGAATTCACCTACCTAGGCTCAACTATCACCAGTAACCTGTCTCTCGATGCAGAAATCAACAAGCGCATGGGAAAGGCTTCCACTGCTATGTCCAGACTGGCCAAAAGAGTGTGGGAAAATGGCGCACTGACACGGAACACAAATGTCCGAGTGTATCAAGCCTGTGTCCTCAGTATCTTACTCTACGGCAGCGAGGTCTGGACAACGTATGTCAGCCAAGAGCGACGTCTCAATTCATTCCATCTTCGCTGCCTCCGGAGAATCCTTGGCATCAGGTGGCAGGACCGTATCTCCAACATAGAAGTCCTCGAGGCGGCCAACATCCCCAGCATATACACCCTACTGATGCAGCAGCGCTTGAGATGGCTTGGCCATGTGAGCCGCATGGAAGATGGCAGGATCCCCAAAGACACATTGTACAGGGAGCTCGTCACTGGTATCAGACCCACCGGCCATCTATGTCTCCGCTTTAAAGATGTCTGTAAATGCGACATGAAGTCCTGTGACATTGATCACAAGTCGTGGGAGTCAGTTGCCAGTGATACAAAGAACAAACAAAGAACAGTACAGCACAGGAACAGGCCATTCGGCCCTCCAAGCCTGCGCCGATCTTGATGCCTGCCGAAACTAACCAGAGCTGGCGGGCAGCCATAAAGGCAGGGCTAAAGTGTGGCGAGTCGAAGAGACTTAGCAGTTGGCAGGAAAAAAGACAGAAGCACAAGGGGAGAGCCAACTGTGTAACAGCCCCGACAACCACTTTTATCTGCAGCATCTGTGGAAGAGTCTGTCACTCTGGAATTGGCCTTTATAACCACTCCAGACGCTGCTTCACAAACCACTGACCACCTCCAGGCGCTTACCCATTGTCTCTCGAAACAAGGAGGCCAAAGAAGAAGAAGATACATGCATTCTAAACCTATCTTTGTCCTGGATGATGTCGAGTTTCTTGAGTGTTGTTGGAGCTGCACTTGTATCTTGTAGATGGTGAACAGGCTTTGGGGAGGCAGTAGGTGAGTTACCCGCCACAGAATTCCCAGCCTCTGACCTGCTCTTATAGCCACAGTATTTATATGGTAACCCTCAGGATATTGATGCTGTGGGATTCAGCAATGAAAATGCTGTTGAATGTCAAGGGGAGATGATTAGATTCTCTCTTGTAGGAGATGGTCATTGCCTGGCACTTGTGTGGTGCGAAAATTACTTGCCACTTATCAACCCAAGCCTGAATGTTGTCCAGGACTTGCTGATTTCTTCAGTATCTGAGGAGTCACGAATGGTACTGAACACTGTGCAATGCTCAGCAAATATCTCCACAGAATCACAGAATTGTTACACTGCAGAAAGAGGCCATTTGGCCCATCATATCTGCACCGGCTCTCTGAAACGGCAACTCCCGCAGTTCCATTTCCCTGCCTTCTCCCCATAACCCTTCACATTCCTCCTTTTCATATAACTGTCTAATTCCTTTTTGAATGCATCAATTGAAGCACCACGTTCTCAGGCACTGCATTCCAGACCTTAACCACTTGCTGTGTGAAAGTTTTTCTTCATGTCACTTTTGCTTCTCTTACCGAATACTTGAAATCTGTGCTCTCCTGTTCTCTATCCTTTTACGAGTGGGAACAGTTTCTCTCTATCAGCTCTGTCCAGAGCCCTCATGATTTTGAATACTTCTCTCAAATCACCTCTCAGCCGTCTCTTCTCCAAGGAAAACCGTCCTAACTTCTTCAATCTATCTTCATAACTGAAATTCCTCATCCCTGCAACCATTCTCGTGAATCTCTTCTGTATTCTCTCCAATGCCCTCAACTCTTTCCTCAAGTGTGGTGCCCAGAATTGGACGCAGTACTCCAGCTGAGGATGAACTAATGTTTTATACAAGTTCAACATAACTTCCTTGCTCTTGTACTCTATGTCTCTATTAATAAAGCCCAGGATACTGTATGCTTTATTAACTGCTCTCTCAATCTGTCCTGCCACCTTCAATGACTTATGCACATATACACCTAGGTTCCTCTGCTCCTGCAGCCCCTTTAGAATTGTTCCCTTTATTTTATATTGTCTTTCCATGTTCTTCCCACCAAAATGCATCACCTCACACTTTTTTGCACTGAACTTCATCTGCCACCTGTCTGCCCATTCCATCAACTTCTCTATGTCCTTTTGAAGTTCTACACTATCCTCCTCACAGTTCACAATAGTTCCAAGTTTCGTATCATCTACAAACTTTGAAATTGTGTCCTGCATACCAAGGTCTAGGTCATTAATATATATCAGGAAAAGCAAGGGTCCCAACGCTGATCCCTGGGGAACTTCACTACAAACCTTCCTCCAGCCCGAAAAGCATCCATTAACCACTACTCTTTATTTCCTGTCACTTAGCCAATTTTGTATCCATGTTGCTACCATCCCTTTTATTCTATGAGCTACAAGTCTGCACACACGTCTGTTGTGTGGCACTTTATCAGATGCCTTTTGAAAGTCCATGTACTCTCCCCACTTCTAATCTTATGATGGAGGGAAGGTCTCATTGATGAAGCAGCTGAAGGTGGTTGAGCCTAGGATACTACCCTGAAAAACTCCTGCAGTGATCTCCTGATGCTGAGGTGATTGGCCTCCATTAACCACAACCATCTTCTTTTACATAAGAACATAAGAACTAGGAGCAGGAGTAGGCAATTCAGCCCCTCGAGCCTGCTCCACCATTCAATACGATCATGTCTGATCTCATCTCGGCCTCAACTCCACTTTCCTGCCCGTTCTCCAAAACCCTTCAACCCATTACTAATTAAACATCTGTCTATCTCCTCCTTAAATTTACTCAATATCCCGGCATCCACCGCATTCTGGGGTAGTGAATTCCATAGACTCACGACCCTTTGAGAGAAGTAATTTCTCCTCATCTCTGTTTTAAATCTGCTACCCCTTATCCTACAACTATGACCTCTTGTACTAGATTGCCCCAACAGGGGAAACATCCTCTCTACATCTACTTTGTCAATCCCCTTAATCATCTTATATACCTCAATTAGATCTCCTCTCATTCTTCTAAACACTAGAGAGTAAAGGCCTAAACTGCTCAATCTCTCTTCATAAGACAAATCCCTCAGCTATGGAATAAATCTAGTGAACCTCCCCTGAACTGCCTCCAATGCAACTACATCCTCCTCAAGTAAGGGGACCAAAACTGTACGCAATACTCCAGATGCGGTCTCACTAATGCCTTGTACGGTTGCAGCAACACTTCTCTACTTTTATACTCTATTCCTTTAGCCAAAATTCCATTTGCCTTCCTTATTACCTGCTGCACCTGCATACTAGTTTTCTGCGATTCATGCAAGAGGACACCCAGATTCCTCTGCACCAAAGCACTCTGAAGTTTCTCTCCATTTAGATAATAATTTGCCTTTCTATTCTTCCGACCAAAATGGATAACCTCACACTTATCCACGTTAAACTCCATCTGCCGAATTTTGGCCCATTCACCTAACATATCCATATCCATTTGTAAATTTCTTATTTCTTTATTGCAACTTACTATCCCTCCTATTTTAGTGTCATCTGCAAATTTGGCTATAGTACCTTCTATACCTGCATCCAAGTCATTTATATAGATTGTAAATAGTTGGGGCCTGAGGACTGAACCCAGTGGCACCCCAGTAGTTACAACTTGCCAACCAGAAAAGGACCCATTTATCCCGACTCTCTGTTTTCTGTTGGTTAGCCAATATTCTATCCAAGCTAATAAATTGCCCCTCACCCCATGTGATCTTACCTTGTGTATTAACCTTTTGTGCGGCACCTTATCAAATGCCTTCTGGAAGTCCAGATGTACTACATCTACAGGATCCCCATTATCCACTTTACTTGTTACATTTTCCAAGAACTGTAGCAAATTAGTCGAATATGATTTACCTTCATAAAACCATGCTGACTCTGGATTGCATTTTGACTTTCTAAATGTCCTGTTATTACTTCCTTAATAATGGATTCTAACAATTTCCCAACGACAGATGTTAAACTAACTGGTCTATAGTTTCCTACTTTCTGCCTCCCTCCTTTTTTGAATAAGTGCGTTATATTAGCATTTTTCCAATTCACTGGAACCTTTCCTGCATCCAGGGAATTTTGGAATATTATAACCAATGGATCCACTATCTCTGCTGCCACTTCCTTTAAGACCCTAGGATGTAGGCCATCAAGCCCTGGGGACTTGCCTGCCTTCAGTCCCAATAGTTTGCTCAGTACTTTTCCCTAGTGATGATGATTGTTCTAAGTTCCTCCCTTTCTATAACCTCTGCAATACTTGTTACTATTGGGATGGTACTAGTGTCCTCCACCGTGAAAACTGAGGCAAAATGCTGATTTAGTGTCTCCGCCATTTCTGTGTCCCCCACAACTAACTCCCTAGTCTCATCCTCCAAGGGACCAACATTCACTTTAGCTACTCTCTTCCCTTTTATATACTTATGGAAGCGTTTGCTGTCCGTTTTTATATTTTGCGCTAGTTTTCTTTCATCATTTACCTTTGCTCTTTTTGAGACTCTTTTAGTAACCCTTTGTTGATCTTTAAAAGTTTCCCAGTCTTCCAGCCTTTGCAATATGGTATGCCTTAGTTTTTGTCTTTATGTTATCCTTAACTTCTTTGCTTAGCCATGGATGTTTTTCCCCCCTCTTAGAATCTTTCTTCCTCTCTGGAATATATTTTAGTTGGGAGGAATTGAATATCTCCTTAAACATCTGCCACTGCTCATCAACTGTCCTACCTTCAGTCTTCCTGCCCAGTCCACTAGGGCCAAATCTGTCCTCGTGCCTGTGTAATTACCTTTGTTTAACTGCAGAACGCTAGTGTGGGACTCCAGTTTATCCCCCTTAAACTGAATTTGAAATTCTAGCATGCTATGATCACTCTTCCTTAGAGGATCCTTACCTATGAGATCATGAATTAATCCCACCTCATTACACAATGCCAAATCTAGAATAGCTTGCTCTCTGGTTGGTTCCACAACATATTGCTTCAAAAAACAATCTCTAATATATTCAATGAACTCTCCCTCGAGACTACCCTTGCCAATATGATTAATCCAGTCTATATGCATATTAAAATCACCCATGATTACTGTCATACCTTTCTTACAAGCCCCCAGTATTTCCTGGCTTATACTGTGCCCCACTGTGGAACTACTGTTTGGAGAACAATAGATTATTCCCACCAGGGTCTTCTTCCCCTTGCTATTTCTTATTTCTACCCAGACTGATTCTACATCTTGATCTCCAGTGCCTATATCATTTCTCACTACAGCACTGATCTCTTCCTTTACTAACAAAGCTACACCACCTCTTTTTCCTTCCTGCCTATCCTTCCAAAATACTGAGTACACTTTTGTGCTAGGTATAACTCCAACCAGTAGAGAGTTTTCCCCTGCTTCCCATTGACTTCAATTTTGCTAGGGTTCCTTGGTGCTACACTCAAGTCAAATGCTGCTTTTATGTCAAGGGCCATCACTGTCACCTCACTTCTGGGATTTAGCTCTTTTGTCCTTATTTAGACCAAGGCTACAATACAGTCTGGAGCCGAGTGCCCCTAGCGGAATCCAAACTGAGCATCGGTGAGCACGTTATTCCTGAGTAAGTGTCGTTTGATAGCACTGTCAGAGTAACCTATGTGTTCTACTGACTTACCTCTTGAAGAGCCTCGTGCACATTCAAACTAGACAGTTTTAATCAGTATTAGAAAATATGTGGGTGTAATCGAGCTACAACTGGGGAACAGACGTGCCGATGACCAGAAAGATCAAATACAATGAAGTCGGGTGAACGCAGTGCTGAACTCACTGATGTTCAAGTCTTAAAGAGCACTGGTAACCTAATATCAGAAAGTGCAGTGGAAATCTGGAACTCTCTCCCTCAATATGCGAATGAAGCTAAGTCAATTGAAAATTTCAAAACTGAGATTGTTAGATTTTTGTTAGGCAAGGGTATTAAGAGTAATGGAACCAAGATAGGGAAAAGGACTTAAGGTACAGGTCTGCAATTTCCAAATGAAGACTCATGTGGCATCACTCTACATTTTGAAGCAGTGCACCTTTAATTGTTAACTTATTTTTCTGGCTCCTTTCATCAAGTTTACAGAAATTACAGCAGTTCAATATCTTTTCAAGTGCCACAAGAATTTTATTGTAGTTTTTACCAACTATTAAAAGTAATAAAGTTTCACAACAATAGAAATCTTCCAGTACAATTAAAAGCATTTATGAAATTGCACAACAGAATATATTTTTCATAATATTTCACAGTAAATTATCGGAAGGAGAATGCTCCTGATACAAGTTGTGTAAAAAATTACTCACTGAACAGGAACTGCAGAAAACTGGTTCAAGTTATGAATTATGACTGCAGCAAAAAAAGTATGCGAATAACCATATTCTGATTTACCTCATGTAAGTGGTAGATATCCATAAAATATTTATTTCCTTTCTCCTATCTTTTAACTGCCGCCCTCTAATTAAAATTTCTACATAACCCCCTCCCCTCCCTTCCCTCCAAGTGATTCTCTTTACCTTTCTGGCTTCTCATGTCACACACATTTCCCTATCAGTGAGGAGATGACCCTTCCCCAAGGTTCTCCCAACTGTAATGTAGAGCCAGTTAATTGGAAGAAGGTGATCTCTTCTTGATGATAGCACATTGAGATAAGGAATTCAAATTCAACTCCTCTGACTGCTGATCTTGCATTCTATCACTTTGACTTTTGTTTTTACTAGCTGTTCTTTCTCATGTTCTTTAGTGTATGTGAAAACATCCTGCTCTCATGAAGCTAAAAGAAATAACTGCATTTGGATTTGTGCACTTGTATTCTTTAATACAGGTGAACTCACTGGGCACTTTATGTTATGGTGTATTAGTGGTTAACATACAAGTCACTGAAGTCATAATTAAGGATGAAGGCCTACAGGAGAATAAGATTTTTCTAAACTTTTTTTTTGCTATTCATCAAGGCAAGTGATGTTAATAAATAGTGCATTTTTTTATTTTGGGCATCCAATGTCTACACATTGCATGCCCAGATCAGGGATAGAACAGGTTACGTGAAGAGCAAAACTCCCTCTACTGTGCGTCAACAAGATACCTCATCCAAACCTCAGAAAGGCACCCTTCCCTGTTTCAGCATCACATCTTTCCAATTCTCTAAGTGGGATTGTCAATCTAATGCCTAATTAGTGTGATGTACACCTTATAGAGATTAGACTAAGACCATACATTTTGGAATAGGCTTGAAGGACTGAATGGCCTACTCCTGTTCCTATGTTCCCAAAAGTTACTTCACCTAGGATCCTTGTAGCTAGCAGTCAGAGGAGATTTTTTTTATCTTATTTGGTCTAGCCAGATTTAAACTTGGGTTTCAGAAATGAAGGGTCAGGGTCTTGCAAGGAACTAGGCAATGAAAATTTGACCAGTGAAGAAATCTAGGAATAACCCAAGGCTAAGACAGGCAGCAGTAACTGGAGATGTAAACAGAAAATCTCACTACTGGCCTTGTAATCCACTGACAGGAAAATGCAATTTTATATTTTCTGACCAGAAACAAGAACACTCCCAGTGTTTCCAACCTGAGACCAGTGCAATATTCAGCCCCTAACTCAGAATAGCTACAGATCCCAGAAAAAATACATTCTACTGCTTTAACATCAGTGGGCAGAAAACAAAAAAAAAATCAGAAGCCTGACAGAAACTCATCGTCTTCTGGAAACGGGGCTGTTCTATAAGAGCAACTGCTCATAGGCCTGAAACTCTTGGGCTGATTGGTGGGCTGACGGACTAATGGGAGGGGGGCCACAGTAGCTTTAATTTTACTTTGGTATGGCCTGTTCTGTTGCTGGAGAAGAAACAAAAAGAAGAGTTGATTAATAGTGGAACACCATCACAAAATAATCACCTTTCCTGTTGGCATCTACGCCATTACTTTCCCATTGATTGAGAGGCCCCCAGGTACAATTTCCAATCTGTGCTGTGCTTGCTGATCTATGCCAGGGCAATGATAGGAGCACAATTAACCTCTGTGCTAATGAACGAGATGGGGGGTGTGGGGAGGGGGGGGGGAGGTGGGTGGGGACGGGGCGGGATGCGCTGGGTATATCAGCAGCGCTATCACTGTCCAGTAATCCCACCCCACCACCCTCCACTCCTGGTAGGCAAGGGTGTTCTGGCTTTATGTGGTGACAAATGAGACTTGACTCTAGTGTCATATAAGGTTAATTAACCTGCCAAAAAACAACTTGCATTTATATAGCACCTTTAACATCCCAAGACACTTCACAAAAGTGTTATCAAACAGAATTTGACACCGACCCACATAAGCTTGGTCACAGAGGTAGGTCTTAAGAAGCTCGACACCATCCAGGATGAAGCAGCCCACTTGATTGGTATCCCATCCACCACCTTCAACATTCACTCCCTTCACCACCGACAGACAGTGGCAGCAATGTATACCATCTACAACCAAAAGCGTGGTCATAGAGGTAGGTGTTAAGGAGTGTTTAAAGGGCAAGAGAGAGCTATAGAGGTGTAGGGAGGAAATTGCAGATTTAGGGTTTAGGTCGCTGAAGGCACAGCCATTGATAGTGGTGCGATGAAGATCACACTCACAATCTAGACTCCGACATGGTACTGGAGTCAGTGTCCATGGAAACATAAATCAGCAAGAATTAGCATTTTCAAGAGAAGACCGGAGAAATACTTTGTGAAGACTGACAAAAATCTTTTTGTTTTAATTTTATTTTGATGGTGGTCTCTTTTAAGTGCAGTCATAATACAACTTAATTGAATTCTTTGAGGAAGTGACAAAGTTGATTGATGAGGGAAGGGCTGTAGATGTCATATACATGGACTTCAGTAAGGCGTTTGATAAGGTTCCCCATGGTAGGCTGATGGAGAAAGTGAAGGCGCATGGGGTCCAAGGTGTACTAGCTAGATGGATAAAGAACTGGCTGGGCAACAGGAGACAGAGAGTAGCAGTGGAAGGGAGTTTCTCAAAATGGAGACGTGTGACCAGTGGTGTTCCACAGGGATCCGTGCTGGGACCACTGTTGTTTGTGATATACATAAATGATTTGGAGGAAAGTATAGGTGGTCTGATTAGCAAGTTTGCAGACGACACTAAGATTGGTGGAGTAGCAGATAGTGAAGGGGACTGTCAGAGAATACAGCAGAATATAGATAGACTGGAGAGTTGGGCAGAAAAATGGCAGATGGAGTTCAATCAGGGCAAATGCGAGGTGATGCATTTTGGAAGATCCAATTCAAGAGTGAACTACACAGTAAATGGAAAAGTCCTGGGGAAAATTGATGTACAGAGAGATTTGGGTGTTCAGGTCCATTGTTCCCTGAAGGTGGCAACGCAGGTCAATAGAGTGGTCAAGAAGGCATACGGCATGCTTTCCTTCATCGGACGGGGTATTGAGTACAAGAGTTGGCAGGTCATGTTACAGTTGTATAGGACTTTGGTTCGGCCACATTTGGAATACTGCGTGCAGTTCTGGTCGCCACATTACCAAAAGGATGTGGATGCTTTGGAGAGGGTGCAGAGGAGATTCACCAGGATGTTGCCTGGTATGGAGGGTGCTAGCTATGAAGAGAGGTTGAGTAGATTAGGATTATTTTCATTAGAAAGACGGAGGTTGAGGGGGGACCTGATTGAGGTGTACAAAATCATGAGAGGTATAGACAGAGTGGACAGCAAGAAGCTTTTTCCCAGAGTGGGGGATTCAATTACAAGGGGACACGAGTTCAAAGTGAAAGGGGAAAAGTTTAGGGGGGATATGCGTGGAAATTTCTTTACACAGAGGGTGGTTGGTGCATGGAACGCTTTGCCAGCGGAGGTGGTAGACGCGGGCATGATAGCGTCTTTTAAGATGTATCTAGACAGATACATGAATGGGCAGGAAGTAAAGATATACAGACCCTTAGAAAATAGGCGACAGGTTTAGATAGAGGATTTGGATCGGCGTAGGCTTGGAGGGCCGAAGGGCCTGTTCCTGTGCTGTAATTTTCTTTGTTCTTTGTACAAGAGCCTAAAAGCCTATTTAATCAATCAAAAATCCATGAGGTCCTAGTAACTCTTTTCTGAATATTAAAGTTCCAATCAGTTGGCCTACTTTCAAATTTCAAACCGACTAAATGCAGTTTCAATCCTCACAGGAAGGTTAGTAAAGACCTGGAAATAAAACAGAAGACCCATAACATGAAATTTATAAATTACTTCTGGCACTTAACCTTCTTTTCCTGTAATTTTTTAACCACGTGATGATATTCTGTTATGAAGATAGTCATTCCTACACATGTACATTCACAAAGTTTTTTTTATTCTTTCATGGAATGTGTGCATCGATGGCTAGTCCAGCACTTACTGCCCATCCCTAATTGCCCTTCAGAAGGTGGTGGTGAGCCGTCTTCTTGAACCTCTGCAGTCCATGTGGTGTATGTACACCCACAGTGCTGTTAGGAAGGGAGTTCCAAGATTCTGACCCAGAGACAGTGAAGGAATAGTGATACAATTCCAAGTCAGGATGATGCGTGGCTTGGAGTGATACTTGCAGGTGGTGGTGTTCCCATGCATCTGCTGCCGTTGTCCTTCTAGGTCGTGGGTTTGGAAGGTGCTGTCGAAGGAGCCTTGGTGAGTTGCTGCAGTGCATCTTGTGGATGGTACACATTGCTACCACTGTGTGCCGGTGGTGAAGAGAGTGAATGTTGAAGGTGGTGGATGGGGTGCCAATCAAGCGGGCTGCTTTGTTCTGGATGGTGTCGAGCTCCTTTAGTGTTGTTGAAGCTGCACCCATCTAGGCAAGTGGAGAGTATTCCATCACACTCCTGTCTTGTGCCTTGTAGATGGTGGACAGGCTTTGGGGAGTCAAGAGGGAAGTTACTTGCCACAGATGGTCAAGATGTTGATAGTCGGGGATTCAGCGATGGTAATGCCATTGAATGTCAAGTGGAGATGGTTGCATTCTCTCTTGTTGGAGATGGTCATTGCCTGGCACGTCCTAGGCATGAATGTAACTTGCCATTTGTCAGCCCAAGCCTGAATGTGGTCCAGGTCTTGCTGCTTGTGGACACAGACTGCTTCAAAATCTGAGGAGTCACAAATGGTGTTGAACATTGTGCCAATCATCAGCAAATATCCCCACTTCTGATCTTATGATGGAGGGAAGGTCATTGATGAAACAGCTGAAGATGGTTAGACCTAGACCCTGAGGAACTCCTGCAGTGATACAATATTTCATTAAGATCTCAAGTATCTTCCTCTGGTAATTTGTTTTGCTGCATTTATATTTATTTTGGAGTCTGTAGTCATGCTAGGACCCCACCTGCCAAGAATGAGGCACATTAATTTTGTCATGAACATTGATTTTAAACTGTTGCTGCAGCGAGGAAATGACTTGTTAAACAGACCAGCCATGGCTGGGAAAGACATTTGCATATTAACAGACAGTGCTTGGAAGGACAAAGCACCATTCCCTGACACAGTCAACCCCCAAGAGCTGTCTATAATCAAAGACTCTACAGCGAGCTGCAAACACAGTAACAGTAACAAGAAACCCCTTTCAGAGTCTGCCTCAAACCTCTCTACTTTATTTTTCTTCTGCTCTTTTCTGTCCCTATTTGCATGTGTGCATCGCGTGTGCAAGCCAGTGTGGGCACGTCGTGTATCCGTAGGTATTAACCGAGTTAGAGTTTAAGTTTTAATAAAATTTCACTTTTCTTCTTTAAACTTAAGAAAGCCTATTTATGCTAATTTCTTTGCTTTATAATTGAAAAGTGGTGAACGAGGATTCACCAAAGGGGAAGCTCAAAACACAGTGTGTTTAAAACTAAACCCTGTTACAATAAGAACAGGTGAAGACAGTAAAAGACCCCTAGACACCTTTCTCACCGTGTCGTAACTCCAAAAGCTAGGAAACCCGAAATCCTAAAACTTGTGGACAACTATTTTGCATTTGAAACTGAAGAACACGAGATAGGCTTAGAACCAGAAACAGACAGGGTAATGTTAGCTAAGATACAACTAGAACAGAAGAGACTAGAATTAGAATTCTAGAGAGAGAAAGAGCAGAGACAGTGTTAAGAAAGGGAAAAACTAAGAGCTTTCCAAAGCGAGTTAAGGCACTAACTAGGAGGAGACCCAATACACCCAGTGAAGGCATAGCTAGTTTAGAGAGTTTTAGTTTTAAAACTGAAAAGGATTCCATAGATGCTGGACTTGGTGTTTTTTTTTAAAAAGAGATCATCGGAAGGTCTTTTGGCCTTGGCTTGTAATCAACCCTTACTGGAAGTCACCTGTCTTCAGATATGTACCCAGTGGGGGCTTTTTGACCTGCAGAGGATGTTTACAGAGAAGTGACAGGTCAAGATTTATAGGGGTCAGGAGGCTTGACTCTTGAGATATTGTTTTGGTTTCACTTTATACAGTCAATTGGGGTGTGGACAGTGTTCTGAAAGGAGTAAAAAAAAAAATCAACCTTCCAAGGACAAAACCCCACCTCAGACTTTTCTATCTCTTGGAAAAGCCTGCCAGATTTTCCATCTCTTTTATAAGCCCTTAGAAGCGAGTGTAACAAATAAAGAAATTGGTGCTGCATTCGCCCTGAAAGCCCTGCTAGAAACCCTTGCTGCTGCAGTTTTAAGGAAAGCCTGCCAAGCTGATGATCAACGTCGCTGGTGTAGGAGGGAGGGTTTCAGATATCTGGATCATTGGAATCTCTTCCAGGACAGGTGGGACCTGTACAAGAAGGACGGGTTGCATCTAAACTGGAGGGGCACAAATATCCTGGCTGCGAGGTTTGCTAGCGTCACTTGGGAGGGTTTAAACTAGTGTGGCAGGGGGGTGGAAACCAGAGCAGTAGGACAGCAGGAGAAATAACTGAGGGGGAACTAGTAAATAAGGCCAGTAAGACTAAAAGGAAGAGCAGGCAGTGAGATGTTGCTGAGCACAGCGGGACTGGTGGTCTGAAGTGCATTTGTTTCAATGCGAGAAGTATAACAGGTAAGGCAGATGAACTTAGAGCTTGGATTAGTACTTGGAACTATGATGTTGTTGCTATTACAGAGACTTGGTTGAGGGAAGGACAGGATTGGCAGCTAAATGTTCCGGGATTTAGAAGCTTCAGGCGGGATAGAGGGGGATGTAAAAGGGGTGGGGAGTTGCATTACTGGTTAAGGAGAATATCACAGCTGTACTGCGGGAGGACACCTCGGAGGGTCATGCAGTGAGGCAATAGGGGTAGAGCTCAGGAATAGGAAGGGTGCAGTCACGATGTTGGTAGTTTACTACAGACCTTCCAACAGCCAGCGGGAGGTAGAGGACCAGATATGCAGACAGATTTTGGAAAGATGTAAAAGGGTTGTATCGGTGGGTGATTTTAACTTCCCCCATATTGACTGGGACTCACTTAGTGCTAGGGGCTTGGATGGGGCAGAATTTGTAAGCAGCATCCAGGAGAGCTTCTTGAAACAATAGTCCAACTAGGGAAGGGGCCGTACTGGACATGGTATTGGGGAATGAGCCCGGACAGGTGGTCGAAGTTTCAGTTGGGGAGTATTTTGGGAACAGTGACCATAATTCTGTAAGTTTTAAGGTACTTGTGGATAAGGATAAGTCCTCGGGTGAAGGTGTTAAATTGGAGGAAGGCTAATTATAACAATATTAGGCAGGAACTGAAGAATTTAGATTTTGGGCGGCTGTTTGAGGGTAAATCAACATCTGACATGTGGGAGTCTTTCAAACGTCAGTTGATTAGAGTCCAGGACCGGCACGTTCCTGTGAGGAAGAAGAATAAGTTTGGCAAGTTTCGGAAACCTTGGATAACGAGGGATATTGTGAGCCTAGTCAAAAAGAAAAAGGAAGCATACGTAAGGGCTAGAAGGCTGGGAACGGATGAAGCCCTTGAGGAATACAAAGAAAGTAGGAAGGAACGTAAGCAAGGAGTCAGGAGGGCTAAAAGGGGTCATGAAAAGTCATTGACAAACAGGATTAAGGAGAATCCCAAGGCTTTTTATACCTATATAAAGAGCAAGAGGGTAACCAGGGAAAGGGTTGGCCCACTCAAGGACAGAGGAGGGAATCTATGTGTGGAGCCAGAGGAAATGGGCGAGGTACTAAATGAGTACTTTGCATCAGTATTCACCAAACAGAAGGACTTGGTGGATTATGAATCTGAGGAAGGGAGTGCAGATAGTCTCAGTCATGTCGTTATCAAAAATGAGGAGGTATTGGGCGTCTTGCAAAGCATTAAGGTAGATAAGTCCCCAGGGCCTGATGGGATCTACCCCAGAATACTGAGGGAGGCAAGGGAAAAAATTGCTGGGGCCTTGACAGAAATCTTTGTATCCTCATTGGCTAGAGGTGAGGTCCCAGAGGACTGGAGAATAGCCAATGTTGTTCCTTTGTTTAAGAAGAGTAGCAAGGATAATCCAGGAAATTATAGGCCAGTGAGCCTTACGTCAGTGGTAGGGAAATTATTAGAGAGGATTCTTCGGGACAGGATTTACTCCCATTTGGAAACAAATGAACGTATTAGCGAGAGGCAGCATGGTTTTGCGAAGGGGAGGTCGTGTCTCACTAACTTGATTGAGTTTTTTGAGGAAGTGACGAAGATGATTGATGAAGGAAGAGCAGTGGATGTTATCTATATGGACTTCAGGAAAGCCTTTGACAAGGTCCCTCATGGCAGACTGGTACAAAAGGTGAAGTCACACGGGATCAGAGGTGAGCTGGCAAGATGGATACAGAACTGGCTCTGTCATAGAAGACAGAGGGTAGCAGTGGAAGGGTGTTTTTCTGAATGGAGGGTTGTGACTCGTGGTGTTTCGCAGGGATCAGGGCTAGGACCTTTGCTGTTTGTAGTATATATAAATGATCTGGAGGAAAATGTAGCTGGTCTGATTAGTAAGTTTGCGGACGACACAAAGGTTGGTGGAGTTGCGGATAATGATGAGGATTGTCAGAGGATACAGCAGGATATAGATCGGTTGGAGACTTGGGCGGAGAAATGGCAGATGGAGTTTAATCCGGACAAATGTGAGGCAATGCATTTTGGAAGATCTAATACAGGTGGGAAGTATACAGTAAATGGCAGAACCCTTAGGAGTATTGACAGGCAGAGAGATCTGGGCGTACAGGTCCACAGGTTACTGAAAGTGGCAACACATGTGGATAAGGTAGTCAAGAAGGCATACGGCATGCTTGCCTTCATTGGTCGGGGCATAGAGTATAAAAATTGGCAAGTCATGCTGCAGCTGTACAGAACCTTATTTCGGCCACACTTGGAATATGGCATGCAATTCTGGTCGCCACACGACTAGAAGGACGTGGAGGCTTTGGAGAGGGTGCAGAAGAGGTTTACCAGGATGTTGCTTGGTCTGGAGGGCATTGGCTATGAGGAGAGGCTGGATAAACTCGGATTGTTTTCACTGGAACGACAGAGGTGGAGGGGCGACATGATAGAGGTTTACAAAATTATGAGTGGCATGGACAGAGTGGATAGTCAGAAGCTTTTTCCCAGGGTGGAAGAGTCAGTTACTAGGGGACATAGGTTTAAGGTGAGAGGGGCAAAGTTTAGAAGGGATGTGCGAGGCAAGTTCTTTACACAGAGGGTGGTGTGTGCCTGGAACTTGTTGCCGGGGGAGGTGGTGGAAGCAGGTACGATAGCAACGTTTAAGAGGCATCTTGACAAATACATGAACAGGATGGGAATAGAGGGATACGGTTCCCGGAAGTGCAGAAGGTTTTAGTTTAGACAGGCATCAAGATCGGCGCAGGCTTGGAGGGCCGAATGGCCTGTTCCTGTGCTGTTCTTTTGTTCTTTGTTTGTCGCCTGAAAAGAACTGTTCTAGAAAGATCCCACGTACAGCAGTCTACATGTATCTGGGATTCCAGAATAAAGGGATAACTGACATCTTTCCACATCTCTTTTTTTCTTCACGAGTTAGCGAGTATTTGGCCAAAGTATTCATTTTTGTCTTTTTTTGTAACAGAGCTCTAAAAACAAAAATCTCTTTGTTTTTCTGTTAACCGGTTTGTGTGTGTGTGTGTGTGTTTACGTATGTGTGTGAGGGACTCAGGTAAAAAGGGAACTTTCATAATTCAATCTGTATGTTAATGCTTTGGTTCATTACTGGTTAAGTCTTGTTTTATAATAAACTGATAATTTTGTTGTTTATTAAAGAAACCTGGTTGATGTATTTTATTCTGGGATAAAAATAGAGTCTATGATTGACCGTATCGGTAACTGGGTGAACATTTAAATATATGATGTGACCTGTGGAGAAATGGAACTAGAAAAAGCAGTTATTCTTCCCGCCTCGGTTGTAACAGTGTTAATGAATGATATTGTTGGGCGGTATATGCCCATACCTTTATACCAGGTGCACCTGGAGTGTGACCTTGTTTCGGGACCAGTAACCATGAGGATTGTCCCTAGTCTACTGGTGGACGTGGTCGACTTGCTTCTGGGCAATGATCTGGTGGGACAAAGGTGGTAGCTTCCCCAGTGCTTTTAGAGAGACCGTGAGAGGTCAGGGAGACAGAGCAGTTGCAGGAGAAGATCCCCGGCATTTTCCCTGACTGTGTGATGACTCGGTCCATGGGCAAACAAGCTCCATCAGAGGAGGCTGAACCGACACTGCAGACAGATGACCCTACTGTCTGGTTACCTGAACCCTTTTTGGGGAAGTTAGAGGACCCAAAGGATGGGTTAAACAAAACTTCCCTGGCCGAGGCTTAGCATTAGCATTAGTATTAAAAAGGTTAGTGCAGACTGCCCAAACCAAAGCTGAAGGAGAGGGACTCCCAGAGTGCTACTATTTAAAGAATGAGGTGCTGATGAGGAAGTGGTGACCTCCTCACACACCTACAGATGAAGAGTGGACTGTGGTTCACCAGATAGTGGTGCCGACAAGATACCGCAAGGAAATACTAAGAATAGCCCATGAACTACCAATGGCTGGACATGTCGGTGTACGAAAAACCTAAGCCCGCATAAGACAGCATTTTGACTGGCCAAAACTCCACAAAGATGTGGTAGAGTTCAGTAAAACCTGCCACATGTGCCAGATTGTGGGGAAGCCTCAACCTGCAATAAAAGCTGCACCCCTAATTCCCATACTAGCTTTTGGGGAAGCTTTACAGCAGAGTGCTGGTGGATTATGTGGGACCCCAGCCGAAAACAAAAGGGGGCTACCAGCATCTTCTCATCATCATGGATGTGGCGACTTGATTCCCAGAGGCCATTCCCCTAAGAAGTATCTCTGCCAAGGTAGTGGTGGAGGGGCTAACCCAATTCTTTACCAGATATGGGCTGCCTGCTGAGATCCAGTCAGATCAGGACACGAATTTCATGTCTGGGATCTTTCAAAAAGTCCTGGGTAATCTGGGCATAACCCAGCTAAAGTTCTCAGCCTACCACCTACAGTCACAGGGGTTTTGGAACAGTACCACCAGACCCTAAAGACAATGATCAGGGCATACTGCTACGAGTACGCCCCATGACTGGGACAAAGAGCTGGGATTTCTCCTTTTTGCCACTAGGGACTCACCCAATGAGTCCACTGGCTTTAGTCCCTTTGAATTAGTTTATGGACATGAGGTGAGAGGTCCTCTTAAAATAATCAGAGAGGTTTTTGGGACCCAGGGATGAGTCTTCCATATTAGACCACATCCATGTTCCAGGAGCGGCTCATGAAAGCCTGTGCAGTGGCTCAGGAGCACCTAAAAACTTCCCATACAGCTATGCAAAGGCAGGCAAACATGTCAAGGCCAGAACATTTCGGCCTGGGAGACCATGTATTGGTACTGTCATGGCCGTGCAGTTTTTTTTCTGGGAACATGCAGTTTGCCTTTAAGGCTTGCAAAGGATCAGAACTGCTTTTAGAACAAGCAAGTCTCAGGAGTTAGAGAAAATGCATTTTCAGTTGCCATTGTATACAACCATTAGGGCTAAATTGTGGCGAGTCGAAGAGACTTAGTAGTTGGCAGGAAAAAAGACAGAGGCGCAAGGGGAGAGCCAACTGTGCAACAGCCCCAAGAAACAAATTTCTCTGCAGCACCTGTGGAAGAGCCTGTCACTCCAGAATTGGCCTTTATAGCCACTCCAGGCGCTGCTTCACAAACCACTGACCACCTCCAGGCGCGTATCCATTGTCTCTCGAGATAAGGAGGCCCAAAAGAAAGAAAAGAAAGATATAGTCAGTATATAGCGATACATTTGTTACAATTCAATTTTGAACTGGCTTTTTAGTTGAAGACAATCAGTTGTGACAATCTTTTATCCCTCAAAAACATTAGTCAGATTGATTCTATTGAAAGTGTTCGCAAAATGTTTATTGTTGAAATCCATCGCTGAAGAAGGAAGCATCACTTACTGCTGAAGTTAGATTACAGACTGTGGAAGAACCTTTTTTCCCATCGGAATGCTGTGAGGACTTCAAGCAACATTGGACTGTAAATTTGCTAGGACTCTGCTTTGACTGGAGTGGTCGGTTGTAACAGTACTAATCCCAATTCAGGGTGAACCCCTGGAAGACCGGTTCAGTGGCCCGTACCAAGTGGAAAAAAGGATTAGCCGGGTAAGTTATTTAGTTGACACCCCAGACCGAGGGAAAAAACAAAGGCTGTGCCACATTAACATGTTGAAACAGAATCATAGCCGGGAAGGGGACTAGCAAGCACAGGTCAGTCAGATAGTCAGGAAGGAAGGGGACAACAAGGACAGTGAGGAAATGTTAGAGGAGGGCCAGGAGGATTCCCAAATTGAGCTCCTTTCTGATCAGTTAACCAACCCTGAAATGTTAGGAAAATTCGACCCCACACTCCCCTATTTAAATGCAGGACAAAAGAGAAACCCTAGGAAGGCTGCTAAGAACCTTTACAGAAATCTGCAGGGACAAGGAAAGTTCCCAAAAAGGTAAACCAACAGTGAGGGAGATGCCTCACCTAGTTGAAGCGCCGCAGGGGGTTGCAGTGAAAGCAGGACAGACACCTGCGAGTAGTAATGTCCCAGAGGACATACGGCAGATTAGACAAAAGACCCACCTCACAGTAAAGGGAAAAGAGAAGGGAAGGGAGAATGCCCTAAAGCAAATAGCACTTGTGTAATTCACCAGAAAACTAAAAGTGAGGTCAGTGTGGAGCTATTCACTGAAGAACCCAATGATCATGTCCCAAATCCAAAGCTAATCAAACCCAACAGTTTCAGTTCAGAACTCAGCAAGAACAAGGGCCCAGGGGAAAACTCAGACACCTCACGGGGGCTAAAAAAACAGAGTAGATAGAGAGAAATTGTTCCCACGCGTGAAAGGATTGAGAACGAGAGGGCACAGATTTAAAGTATTTGGTAAGAGAAGCAAAAGTGACATGAGGAAAAATGTTTTCATACAGAGAGTGGTTAGGGTCTGGAATGCGCTGCCTGAGAGTCTGGTGGAGGCAGGTTCAACTGAAGCATTTAAAAAGGAATTAGACTGTTATATGAAAAGGAAGAATGTGCAGGGTTACGGGGAGAATACAGGGGAATGGAATTGAATGAATTGCTTTTTCGGAGAGCTGGTGCAGACACTATGGACTGAATGGCCTCCTTCTGCACTGTAACCATTCTGTAATTCTGTGAAAACAATTTATTACCCACTGTCACCATAGAGAGGAAAATTATCAAGGTGCTGGAACATGAATGGTTAAAGCCATGTGTTGCAGAAACGGCAGTTAAAGAGTTAGTTTGTACATACAGGAGGACTCGCCACGAGCAGTAATGGATATTTGCATACCCCATGCTTCACCAACAACCACATGTTTATTGAGATGCACATTCCCAGGGTATCACCAATTGAGGCTAGGGGAACGTTAATCCTATTTGACAACACGTAACCTAACACAGAACCATCCCAAACAAAAATTAAACCAGAATAGCTGTTGCAGACCACACCAGCTGCAGCAATTCTAGGATCAATGTGTAAACTTGGAAAGTGAATGTTTGAGAATGAATGTGTGTGATTTTTTTCTGCAACCTTGTAATGAAATGTTCCTGTGGTCACATTTCATTCTTGCTATGCCAAAGGGGCATTTTTAAATTCATCGATTGGAAACCTACATTAAACTTTTAATGAAACAGAAAGAGCTGGGATTCTACAGTTAACTTTTTAAAAAAGCTGGCAGCCAAGATGGCCACCGCAATTTGCATTTGAACACCTGGCACATTCCAAGGCCTCAAAGAGGAGACACAGCTGGCAGGAAAACAGGTAGATGAACAATGGGCTACCTTCAAAGAGATAGTTCGGGCACAGTCAAGGTATGATCCACTGAAGGGGAAAAGCAGGGTAAACAAATCCAGAGCTCCTTGGATGATAAAAGAGGTAGCGACTAAGATAAAGAAGAAAAAGTGTGCTTACGACAGGTGCCAGTTGGAAAATACTATTGAGAACCAGGCTGAATATAGAAGGTCCAGAGGGGACATGATAATGCAAATAAGAAAAGCAAAGAGAGAGCATGAAAAGAGACTGGCAGCTAGCAATAAAGGAAATCCCACAGTTTTCTATAGGCATATAAATAGTAAAAATGGTGGTAAAAGGAGGACTGGGGCTGATTAGGGACCAGAAAGAACAAAGAAAATTACAGCACAGGAACAGGCCCTTCGGCCCTCCAAGCCTGCGCCGATCCAGATCCTTTATCTAAACATGTCGCCTATTTTCTAAGGGTCTGTATCTCTTTGCTTCCTGCCCATTCATGTATCTGTCTAGATACATCTTAAAAGACGCTATCGTGCCCGCGTCTACCACCTCCACTGGCAACGCGTTCCAGGCACCCACCACCCTCTGCGTAAAGAACTTTCCACGCATATCCCCCCTAAACTTTTCCCCTCTCACTTTGAACTCGTGACCCCTAGTAATTGAATCCCCCACTCTGGGAAAAAGCTTCTTGCTATCCACCCTGTCTATACCTCTCATGATTTTGTACACCTCAATCAGGTCCCCCCTCAACCTCCGTCTTTCTAATGAAAATAATCCTAATCTGCTCAAGCTTTCTTCATAGCTAGCGCCCTCCATACCAGGCAACATCCTGGTGAACCTCCTCTGCACCCTCTCTAAAGCATCTACATCCTTTTGGTAATGTGGTGACCAGAACTGTACGCAGTATTCCAAATGTGGCCGAAACAAAGTTATACAACTGTAACATGACCTGCCAACCCTTGTACTCAATACCCCGTCCGATGAAGGAAAGCATGCCGTATGCCTTCTTGACCACTCTATTGACCTGCGTTGCCACCTTCTGGGAACAATGGACCTGAACACCCAAATCGCTCTGTACATCAATTTTCCCCAGGACTTTTCCATTTACTGTATAATTCACTCTTGAATTGGATCTTCCAAAACGCATCACCTCACATTTGCCCTGATTGAACTCCATCTGCCATTTCTCTGCCCAACTCTCCAATCTATTTATATTCTGCTGAATTCTCTGACAGTCCCCTTCACTATCTGCTACTCCATCAATCTTAGTGTCGTCTGCAAACTTGCTAATCAGACCACCTATACTTTCCTCCAAATCATTTATGTATATCACAAACAACAGTGGTCCCAGCACGGATCCCTGTGGAACACCACTGGTCACACATCTCCATTTTGAGAAACTCCCTTTCACTGCTACTCTCTGTCTCCTGTTGCCCAGCCAGTTCTTTATCCATCTAGCTAGTACACCCTGGACCCCATGCGACTTCACTTTCTCCATCAGCCTACCATGGGGAACCTTATCAAACGCCTTACTGAAGTCCATGTATATGACATCTACAGCCCTTCCCTCATCAATCAACTTTGTCACTTCCTCAAAGAATTCTATTAAATTGGTAAGACATGACCTTCCCTGCACAAAACCATGTTGCCCATCACTGATAAGCCCATTTTCTTCCAAATGGGAATAGATCCTATCCCTCAGTATCTTCTCCAGCAGCTTCCCTACCACTGACGCCAGGCTCACCGGTCTATAATTACCTGGATTTTCCCTGCTACCCTTCTTAAACAAGGGGACAACATTAGCAATTCTCCAGTCCTCCGGGACCTCACCCGTGTTTAAGGATGCTGCAAAGATATCTGTTAAGGCCCCAGCTATTTCCTCTCTCGCTTCTCTCAGTAACCTGGGATAGATCCCATCCGGACCTGGGGACTTGTCCACCTTAATGCCTTTTAGAATACCCAACACTTCCTCCCTCCTTATGCCGACTTGACCTAGAGTAATCAAACATCTGTCCCTAACCTCAACATCCGTCATGTCCCTCTCCTCGGTGAATACCGATGCAAAGTACTCGTTTAGAATCTCACCCATTTTCTCTGACTCCACGCATAACCTTCCTCCTTTGTCCTTGAGTGGGCCAATCCTTTCTCTAGTTACCCTCTTGCTCCTTATATATGAATAAAAGGCTTTGGGATTTTCCTTAACCCTGTTTGCTAAAGATATTTCATGACCCCTTTTAGCCCTCTTAATTCCTCGTTTCAGATTGGTCCTACATTCCCGATATTCTTTCAAAGCTTCATCTTTCTTCAGCCTCCTAGACCTTATGTATGCTTCCTTTTTCCTCTTAGCTAGTCTCACAATTTCACCTGTCATCCATGGTTCCCTAATCTTGCCATTTCTATCCCTCATTTTCACAGGAACATGTCTCTCCTGCACGCTAATCAACCTCTCTTTAAAAGCCTCCCACATATCAAATGTGGATTTACCTTCAAACAGCTGCTCCCAATCTACATTCCCCAGCTCCTGCCGAATTTACACATGGAGGCAGAGGGCATAGCTGAGGTATTAAATGAATATTTTGCATCTATCTTTACCAAGGAAGAAGATGCAACCCAGGCAATGGTGAAAGAGGAGGGAATTCAGACACTAGCAGGGTTTAAAGTTGATAAAGAGGAAGTATTAGATAGGTTGGCTGTACTTAAAGTGGATAAAACACCAGGACCAGATGAGATGCATCCAAGAATACTGAGGGACGTGAGGGTGAAAATCGCAGAAGCATTGGCCATAATTTTTCAGTCTTCCTTAGACTAGGGGGTGGTGCCAGAGGACTGGAGAATTGAAAACGTTAAACTCTTGTTCAAAAAAGGGTGTAAAAATAAGCCCAGCAGCTACAGGTCTGTCAGTTTAACTTCAATGGTGGGAAAACATCTAGAAAAAATAATTCGGGACAAAATCAATAGTCACATGGACAAATGCATGATAATTAAGGAAAGCCACATGGATTTCTCAAGGAAAATCATGTTTAATCAACGTGCTGGAGTTTTTTGAGCAGGTAACAGAGAGGGTTGATGAGGGCAATGCTGTTGATGTGGTGTACACGGACGTTCAAACGGCATTTGATATAGCGCCACACAACAGACTTGTGAGCAAACCTGTAGCCCATGGAATAAAAGGGATGGTAGCAACATGGATACAAAATTGGCTGAGTGACAGGAAGCAAGCAGTAGTGGTTAATGGATGTTTTTTGGGCTGGAGGAAGGTTTGTAGTGGAGTTCACCAGGGATCAGCGTTGGGACCCTTGCTTTTCCTGATATGTATTAATGACCTAGACCTTGGTGTACAGGGCACAATTTCAAAATCTGCAGATGATACGAAATTTGGAAGCATTGTGAAAAGTACAGATGCGAGTTGGTGGAATGGGCAGACAGGTGGCAGATGAAGTTCAATGGAGAGAAATGTGAAGTTATTCATTTTGGTGGGAAGAATGTGAAGAGACAATATAAAATAAAGGGAACAATTCTAAAGTGGGTGCAGGAGCAGAGGGATCTATGTGTATATGTGCACAAATCATTGAAGGTAGCAGGTCAGATTGAGAGAGCAGTTAATAAAGCATACAGTATCCTGGTCTTTATTAATAGGGGCATAGAGTACAAGAGCAAGAAAGTTATGTTGAACTTGTATAAGACACTGGTTCGGCCTCAGCTGGAGTATTGCGTCCAGTTCTGGGTGCCACACTTTAGGAAAGACATTTGGCCATTAGAGAGAGTACAGAAAATATTCACGAGAATGGTTGCAGGGATGAGGAATTTCAGTTATGACGATAGATTGGATAAGTTAGGACTGTTTTCCTTGGAGAAGAGACGGCTGAGAGGTGATTTGAGAGAGGTATTCAAAATCATGAGGGCTCTGGATAGAGCTGATAGAGAGAAACTGTTCCCACTCGTGAAAGGATAGAGAACGAGAGGGCACAGATTTAAAGTATTTGGTAAGAGAAGCAAAAGTGACATGAGGAAAAACTTTTTCACACAGCGAGTGGTTAAGGTCTGGAATGCGCTGCCTGAGAACATGGTGGAGGCAGGTTCAATTGAAGCATACAAAAGGGAATTAGACAGTTATATGAAAAGGAAGAATGTGCAGGGTTACGGGGAGAAGGCAGAGAATGGAACTGAGGGAGTTGCTCTTTCAGAGAGCCTGCGCAGACATGCTGGGCTGAATGGCCTCCTCCTGCACTATAACGATTCTGTGACATGTCTGACGAACCAGTACCTAAAACAATGGCCTGCTCTATTGAGTGAACCACAGGAGACTGCTTTAATTAGCAGGACATTCAAAGCCATCCTGGCACATTAACCTTGAAAGGGCCAATCCTTCCAGGTGTAAACGTTAATATCCTGAGGCCTGAGGGACTGAAATTCCAAAGCTTGAACCTCATTAGAAGGTTGAGGCAATACACCGAGGCAGTCATGTGACCGTCTGTCCATCTCTGTGAAAGCTGGGAGTTTTCTCTTGGACAAAGGAGACAAGCCAGTGCCTGATTCTGGGCAGAAGCCAGAAGGTGTCTCTCTCTCTTTCCAGAAGACCTCTCGTGGGGGTGTGCAAAGCCTAGCTGCTGGTTGCTGGATCCAAGACAAAGACACCAAGGGAAGAAAGCCAGCTACAATTCTGTCTACAAGAAAAGCCAACCAGGTTGCACATCTATTATCCAAAGACCTCAAGAACAGAACTTCAGCTGGAAGACAACAGAATCACCCACCCCCACAGGCTGTGTATTAATTTTTATTTAGTCTGGGTTCGAATCCAACCACAAATCTACCCCCCATCACTCTGTAATCTATTTGTGCGAGTGTGTGATTCTCATTTGAGTGCATGTGTGAATATGTTGCGTAATTTTATTTTTTAGATCGGGTTTAGATTGTTAAGTATAATAAACTCACCTCTTTCTTGTTTAAACTCAAGAAAACATGTCCGATTGGTTCTTTTACAATCACAACAAAGGTAAAAGATAAAATACTTACTGAAGTAAGAAGCACATTTACTGTTTAAAGAGGAATAAACCATGTTGCGGTCAAATAAGAGGAAGGACAAGAGGGGAGACTTGTGACCACTCCTCACCTGATCGTAACACTCATAAGATAACCCTCTCATCCCAGGAATAAATAGTGTGAACCTTCTCTGAACTGCTTCAAATGCAATTATATCCTTTCTTAAGTAAAGGAGACCAAAACTGTACACAATAGTCTAGACATGGTCTCACCAATGCCTTGTACAACTGTAGCAAAACATCTACACTTTTATATTCCATTCCCCATGCAATAAACGACAACATTGCATTTGCCTTTTTGATCACTTGCTGTACCTGCATTTTAACGTTTTGTGTTTCGTGTACGAGGTCATGCAGATCCCTCTGCATCTCAGAGATCTGCAATCTCTCTCCATTTAAATAATATGTTGCTTTTTCTATTTCCCACTTTCCCACATTATACTCCATCTGCCAAATCTTTGCCCAGTCACTTAACCCATCTATATCCCATTGCAGACTCCTTATGTCCTCGTCACAATTTACTCTCCTACCTATCATAGAATCATAGGAAATAGGAGTGGGAGTAGGCCATTCAGCCCGTCGAGCCTGCTCCACCATTCAAACTGATCATGGCTGATTATCTACCTCTACGCCATTTTTCCCCACTATCCCCATATCTCCTGATGTTGTAAGTATTCAGAAATCTATCAATTTCTGTCTTGAAACTGCTCAACGATTGAGCTTCCACTGCCCTCTCCGGTAGACAATTCCACAGATTCACCACCCTCTGAGTGAAGAAATTCCTCCTCATCTCAGTCTTAGATGGCCTGCCCCTTATTCTGATACTATGTCCCCTTGTTCTAGACTCACCAGCCAGAGCAAACATCCTATCCACATCTACCCTGTCACGCCCTGTAAGAATTTTCTAAGTTTCAATGAGATCACCTCTCATTCTTTGAAGCTCTAGAGAATACAGGCCCAGTTTCTGCAATCTCTCCTCATAAGGCAATCCCACCATCCCAGGGATTAGTCTGGTGAACCTCTGTTGCACTCCCTCTATGGCAACATGTACATAAGGAGACCAAAACTGGACACAATACTCCAGGTGCAGTCTCACCAATGCTTTATACAATTGAAGCAATACATCTTTACTCCAGTACTCAAATCCCCTTGCAATGAAGGCCAATATACCATTTGCCTTCTTAATTGCTTGTGCACCTGCATACTAGCTTTTAGTTACTCATGAACAAGGACACCCAGGTCTCTTTGGTCATCAACACTTCCCAACCTCTCACCATTTAAGAAATACTCTGCCTTTCTGTTTTTTCCAACAAAGTGGATCATCACACTTATTCACATTATATTCCATCTGCCATGTTCTTGCCCATTAATTTAGCCTGTCAAAAACCCATTGAAGCCTTCTTGCATCCTCCTCACAACTTACATTCCCTCCAAGTTTTGTGTCATCCGCAAATTTGGAAATATTACAATTGGTCCCCATATCCAAGTCATTTATATAGATTAAAAACAGATGTAGCCCAAGTGCAGTACCCCACTAGTAACAGCCTGCCATCCTGAGAATGTCCCATTTATTCCTACTCTCTGCTTTCTGTTAACGAATTCTCAATCCATTGCAGTATATTACCCGCAATCCCATGTGCTCTAATTTTGTTTACTAACCTCCTGTGTGGAACCTTATCAAAAGCCTTCTGAAAATCCAAATACACCACATCCACTGGTTCTCCCTTACCTATAAGAACATAAGAACTAGGAGCAGGAGTCAGCAATTCAGCCCCTCGAGCCTGCTCCACCACTCAATACAATCATGGCTGATCTCATCTCGGCCTCAACTCTACTTTCCTGCCTGTTCTCCATAACCCTTCAACCCATTACTGATTAAAAATCTGTCTATCTTTAAATTTACTCAATGTCCCGGCATCCACCATACTCTGGGGTAGTGAATTCCAGACTCACGACCCTTTGAGAGAAGCAATTTCTCCTCATCTCTGTTTTAAATCTGCTACCCCTTATCCTAAAACTATGACCTCTCATTCTAGATTGCCCCACCAGAGGAAACATCCTCTCTACATCTACTTTGTCAATCCACTTAATCATCTTATATACCTCAATTAGATCTCCTCTCATTCTTTTAAACTCTAGAGAGTAAAGGCCTAAACTGCTCAATCTCTCTTCATAAGACAAACCTCTCATCTCTGGAATCAATCTAGTGAATATCCTCCAATACAACGACATCCCCCTCAAGTAAGGGGACCAAAACTGTACGCAATACTCCAGGCACGGTCTCACTAATGCCTTGTACGGTTGCAGCAACACTTCCTTACTTTTATATTCTATTCCTTTAGCAATAAATGCCAAAATTCCATTTGCCTTCCTTATTACCTGCTGCACCTGCAAACTAGTTTTCTGCGATTCATGCACGAGGATACCCAGATCCCTCTGCACCGAAGGACTCTGAAGTTTCTCTCCATTTAGATAATAATTTGCCTTTTTATTCTTCCGACAAAAATGGATAACCTCACACTTATCCACGTTAAACTCCATCTGCCAAATTTTGGCCCATTCACCAAAACTATCCATTTTTTTTTTCATTCATTCATGGGATGTGGGTATCGCTGGCCAGGCCAGCATTTATTGCCCATCCCTAATTGCCCTTGAAAAGATGATGGTGAGCTGTCTTCTTGAACCGCTGCAGTCCATGTAGGGTAGGTACACCCACAGTGCTGTTAGGAAGGGAGTTCCAGGATTTTGACCCAGTGACAGTGAAGGAACGGCGATATAGTTCCAAGTCAGGATGGTGTGTGACATGGAGGGGAACTTGCAGGTGGTGGTGTTCCCATGCATTTGCTGCCCTTGTCCTTCTAGTTGGTAGAGGTCGTGGGTTTGGAAGGTGCTGTCTAAGGAGCCTTGGTGCGTTGCTGCAGTGCATCTTGTAGATGGTACAATATAAGGCAAAGAAACAAGAACAAACAGGCTTTCTCAGGTTTAAAGAAGAAATGTGAAATTTATTAAGCCTTAAACTTAAACGCTAGTACGGTTAACGCCTATGGATATACGATGCGCCCACGCTAGCATGCACACGCGATACACACATGCAAATAGGAACAGAAAAGAGAAGAAATTATAAGGTGAAAGGTTTGGGGCAGTCTCTAACAATTTTTTTTTTTACTGTGCTTCGAGCTCACTTGATTAGGTTGTCTTGCTGTTCATTGGGGCCCAGTGATCTTCTTAAACCTTGTTCACGTAGGAGACCTTGCTCTCTTTGAGGGTCATGTGTTTTCACAAGATTCAGTTCCATGGGAAAGAGATGGAAGCAGGCAGACGGAGAGGGGCGGCAAGCCAGCCATGAGAGATCTTTTCAGTGCAGGAGCAAACAGCTTTCTGAGGTCAAATCTGTGGCAAGTTCAAAAAACCAACAGCCAGCTAATCATGTGACTAAAATTGGTCTGACCAGCAAAAGACTAGGTCCCTTTGTTCCAATACTGTCTGTTACTTTGCAAATGTCTTTCCAGTCAGGGGCTTAAAAATTTAAGTTTTAATGTTCATGTGGCAAAAATCATGTGTGCCTCAGTCTTGGCAGGTGGGGTGGGGGGGGGGGGGGGGGTGCGGTTTGCCAGCCAACTTAATAATAGATTCCACCATTCTCCCTATAATAGATGTTAAGTGAACTGGCCTGTAGTTTCCTCCTTTCTTGAACAGCAGAGTTACATTTGCTATTTTTCAATCTGATGGGACCTTTCCAAAAATAAAAACAGAACGTATGACTTACTCTGAGGACTGAATTACGTCTGTGTGCCTTGGTCCAACTATTCCATGCCCTCTAGCCCTGCTTTACCTGAAGAGTACATTTGTTCATAAATTCACCATTTATAATACCAGAGGAACTCTCCTCATTGTAATAAAAGGCCCTCCTTTCCAGCCAAATTCTTTTGTCTTTCCTCCTCTCCTGCAAACCCAGAATGCACCAGACTAGCTGAGATCTGTTATCTCAGCACAGACTGGGGTCAAATCTGGGAGCTTCCCGGGCAAATGCTTGTGAATCTTCTAGGTTTATTAACATTACTTTGAATATTCCAGCTTCCATCCTAGGATGCAGAAGTTGAAAATGTAGTTCATTTTTATGACTATTCGATAGTAGTAAACACCAAAATTAATAACAGGACACTTGAAAGGTGACAGAAAAATGTTGCCAATATTATTTTATGCTTCATTACTGTGATCAAGGACCGCAATATTTTAGTTTGTGCTTTGGCATCCACACCAAGACACCTTTTGTTTTCCTGGGATGCTTCAAAGGCAACCTTGTCCAGCAGTGCCTTTTCGCACTTCCAGTTAAATATTAAATAAAAACAATGATTTACTTAGCAAAAGAGACTGGATCACAATGAAGTCTCTAGTGTCGTCTGTGATAAAGGAAGTATACATACAATACACCATGGTATTTCTTTTGGGCCAGGCAGGTATCTGACATACACAAACCAATCATTTTGCTGAACAGTATTTCAATCAGGCCATCAAGAAATCCACACAGGTAGAGTTTCTGTTTGCCTAATACAGAATGCAGTTTCTGTCTGATACTACACTTGGCACTGTTGCTAAATTATCAGACTGTTTATCTGACATCCAATAATGGATGAGCATAAACTTCCTCCAATTAAATATTGGGAAGCCCGAAGCAATTGTTTTTGGTCCCTGCCCCAAACTCTGTTCCTTAGCTACCAACTCCATCCCTCTCCCTGGCAACAATCTGAGATTAAACTAGTCTGTTTGCAACCTTGGTGTTACATTTGACCCCGCGATGAGCTTCAGAATCTCATCTAACATATTTGACAAATGGAATTCTATAGCTATTTCTTCCACAAGAGCCAGTGTTTTGGCAGCCAGGGTACTTTTAACAACCCTTTTTATTTTCTTAGCTGCCCAAGCCAAGAATCAGGTCGTCTACGAATAATTTAGCACCAGGTTCCCCACGAACATGCTGTGCGTTAACAGGAGACAGGCGGTTGCAGCAGCTTTGACAGAAGCGGAGGTGCGGAGCGAACTTGCAGCTGGGAGCTTTGACAGAAGCGGAGGTGCGGAGCGAACTTGCAGCTGGGAGCTTTGACAGGAGCGGAGGTGCGGAGCGAACTTGCAGCTGGGAGGTCAGTTTCAGTGTAAGTTAAAGTTAATTCCCTTTTGTTTTCGGAGGACCAGGGGACTGCTGGGTAAGTAAAAACTATATATTTGGGCGGTTTAAAATCACTTTCTTTTGGTTGCAGCAGCTTTGACAGAAGCGGAGGTGCGGAGCGAACTTGCAGCTGGGAGCTTTGACAGGAGCGGAGGTGCGGAGCGAACTTGCAGCTGGGAGGTCAGTTTCAGTGTAAGTTAAAGTTAATTCCCTTTTCTTTTCGGAGGACCAGGGGACTGCTGGGTAAGTAAAAACTATATATTTGGGCGGTGGAGGGGGTTATTGAGAGGAGTTATAGGGAGGCAGTCACACCTCAGGTAAAAGAAGTAGGTAGATGGGTTACCGTCAGGGGAAGGAGAGGGAACCAGCAGGCAGTGCAAGGATCCCGTGGCCGTTTCCCTCAACAACAGGTATACCGTTTTGGATACTGTTGCAGGGGACGACTTACCAGGGGTAAGCAATGGGGTACAGGTATCTGGCACAGAGTCTGTCCCTGTTGCTCAGAAGGGAAGGGGGAAGAGGAGCAGAGCATTAGTCATTGGGGACTCCATAGTTAGGGGAACAGATAGGAGGTTCTGTGGGAACGAGAGAGACTCACGGTTGGTGTGTTGCCTTCCAGGTGCCAGGGTTCGTGATGTCTCGGATCGTGTTTTTGGGATCCTTAAGGGGGAGGGGGAGCAACCCCAAGTCGTGGTCCACATAGGCACCAACGACATAGGTAGGAAGAGAGATGGGGATTTAAGGCAGAAATTCAGGGAGCTAGGGTGGAAGCTTAGAGCGAGAACAAACAGAGTTGTTCTCTCTGGGTTGTTGCCCGTGCCACGTGCTAGCGAAGCGAGGAATAGGGAGAGAGAGGAGTTGAACATGTGGCTGCAGGGATGGTGTAGGAGGGAGGGTTTTGGTTTCCTGGATAATTGGGGCTCTTTCTGGGGTAGATGGGACCTCTACAAACAGGATGGTCTTCACCTGAACCAGAGGGGTACCAATATCCTGGGGGGGAGATTTGCTAGTGCTCTTCGGGGGGGTTTAAACTAATTCAGCAGGGGAATGGGAACCTAAATTGTAGTTCCAGTGTACAGGATGTTGAGAGTAGTGAGGTCAGGGATAAGGTTACAAGGATGCAAGAGGGCACTGGCAAGCAAGAACTTGGTTTAAAGTGTGTCTACTTCAACGCCAGGAGCATCCGGAATAAGGTGGGTGAGCTTGCAGCATGGGTTGGTACCTAGGATCTCGATGTTGTGGCCATTTCGGAGACATGGGTAGAGCAGGGGCAGGAATGGATGTTGCAGGTTCCGGGATTTAGATGTTTCAGTAAGAACAGAGAAGATGGTAAAAGAGGGGGGGGTGGGTGTGGCATTGTTAATCAAGGAGAGTATTACAGCGGCAGAAAGGACTTTTGAGGACTCGTCTACTGAGGTAGTATGGGCCGAGGTTAGGAACAGGAGAGGAGAGGTCACCCTGTTGGGAGTTTTCTATAGACCTCCGAATAGTTCCAGAGATGTAGAGGAAAGGATAGCAAAGATGATTCTCGACAGGAGCGAGAGTAACAGGGTAGTGGTTATGGGGGACTTTAACTTTCCAAATATTGACTGGAAATACTATAGTTCGAGTACTTTAGATGGGTCAGTTTTTGTCCAGTGTGTGCAGGAGGGTTTTCTGACACAGTATGTAGACAGGCCAACCAGGGGCGATGCCACATTGGATTTGGTACTGGGTAATGAACACGGCCAGGTGTTAGATTTAGATGTAGGTGAGCACTTTGGTGATAGTGATCACAATTCGGTTAGGTTTACCTTAGCGATGGGCAGGGACAGGTATATACCGCAGGGCAAGAATTATAGCTGGGGGAAAGGAAATTATGATGCGATTAGGCAAGATTTAGGATGCGTAGGATGGGGAAGGAAACTGCTGGGGATGGGCACAATCGAAATGTGGAGCTTATTCAAGGAGCAGCTACTGCGTGTCCTTGATAAGTATGTACCTGTGAGGCAGGGAGGAAGTTGTCGAGCGAGGGAGCCGTGGTTTACTAAAGAAGTTGAGGCACTTGTCAAGAGGAAGAAGAAGGCTTATGTTAGGATGAGATGTGAAGGCTTAGTTAGGGCGCTTGAGAGTTACAAGCTAGCCAGGAAGGATCTAAAGGGAGAGCTAAGAAGAGGACACGAGAAGTCATTGGCGGATAGGATCAAGGAAAACCCTAAGGCTTTCTATAGGTATATCAGGAATAAAAGAATGACTAGAGTTAGATTAGGGCCAATCAAGGATAGTAGTGGGAAGTTGTGTGTGGAATCAGAGGAGATAGGGGAAGCGTTAAATGAATATTTTTCGTCAGTATTTACAGTAGAGAAAGAAAATGTTGTCGAGGAGAATACTGAGATTCAGACTACTAGGCTAGATGGGATTGAGGTTCACAAGGAGGAGGTGTTAGCAATTTTGGAAAGTGTGAAAATAGATAAGTCCCCTGGGCCAGATGGGATTTATCCTAGGATTCTCTGGGAAGCCAGGGAGGAGATTGCAGAGCCTTTGTCCTTGATCTTTATGTCGTCATTGTCGACAGGAATAGTGCCGGAAGACTGGAGGATAGCAAATGTTGTCCCCTTGTTCAGGAAGGGGAGTAGAGACAGCCCTGGTAATTATAGACCTGTGAGCCTTACTTCGGTTGTGGGTAAAATGTTGGAAAAGGTTATAAGAGATAGGATTTATAATCATCTTGAAAAAAATAAGTTCATTAGCGATAGTCAGCACGGTTTTGTGAAGGGTAGATCGTGCCTCACAAACCTTATTGAGTTTTTCGAGAAGGTGACCAAACAGGTGGATGAGGGTAAAGCAGTGGATGTGGTGTATCTGGATTTCAGTAAGGCGTTTGATAAGGTTCCCCACGGTAGGCTATTGCAGAAAATACGGAAGTATGGGGTTGAAGGTGATTTAGAGCTTTGGACCAGAAATTGCCTCGCTGAAAGAAGACAGAGGGTGGTGGTTGATGGCAAATGTTCATCCTGGAATTTAGTTACTAGTGGTGTACCGCAAGGATCTGTTTTGGGGCCACTGCTGTTTGTCATTTTTATAAATGACCTGGATGAGGGTGTAGAAGGGTGGGTTAGTAAATTTGCGGATGACACGAAGGTCGGTGGAGTTGTGGATAGTGCCGAAGGATGTTGTAGGGTACAGAGGGACATAGATAGGCTGCAGAGCTGGGCTGAGAGATGGCAAATGGAGTTTAATGCGGAAAAGTGTGAGGTGATTCACTTTGGAAGGAGTAACAGGAATGCAGAGTACTGGGCTAATGGGAAGATCCTTGGTAGTGTAGATGAGCAGAGAGATCTTGGTGTCCAGTTACATAAATCCCTGAAAGTTGCTACCCAGGTTTATAGGGCTGTTAAGAAGGCATATGGTGTGTTAGCTTTTATTAGTAGGGGGATCGAGTTTTGGAGCCACGAGGTCATGCTGCAGCTGTACAAAACTCTGGTGAGGCCGCACCTGGAGTATTGCGTGCAGTTCTGGTCACCGCATTATAGGAAGGATGTGGAAGCTTTGGAAAGGGTGCAGCAGAGATTTACTAGGATGTTGCCTGGTATGGAGGGAAGGTCTTACGAGGAAAGGCTGAAGGACTTGAGGTTGTTTTCGTTGGAGAGAAGGAGGAGGAGAGGTGACTTAATAGAGACATATAAGATAATCAGAGGGTTAGATAGGGTGGATAGTGAGAGTCTTTTTCCTCGGATGGTGATGGCAAACACGAGAGGACATAGCTTTAAGTTGAGGGGTGATAGATATAGGACAGATGTTCGAGGTGGTTTCTTTACTCAGAGAGTAGTAGGGGCGTGGAACTCCCTGCCTGCAACAGTAGTAGACTCGCCAACTTTAAGGGCATTTAAGTGGTCATTAGATAGACATATGGATGAAAATGGAATAGTGTAGGTCAGATGGTTTCACAGGTCGGCGCAACATCGAGGGCCGAAGGGCCTGTACTGTAATGTTCTAATGTTCTAACATTTTCCATTCGCGCCCATCAGAAATAATATGAAACCAGCTGCACTTTGAATACCCATCAGGAAGATTAGTATGTGAAGCATCACTAAAAATGACAAGCTTTATGTTCTTCGGGTCATCGAAGGATGAAAGCTTAAGTACTCTTTCCTCCAGATTTAACTTTCTTAATGTTTTATTTGCCCTTAAAACATTATCTATGTAGGGCGTTTTATCGTAGTACTTAACTCCAACACACCAAAACTAGCAACTGGTCTAGGCTGAATGCACAACCAGTTCAACTGACCAATCAAGCTTTGCAATTGCTCTGTCTCTTCTTTAGATATAACATCACCTTTCTGTGATGACCTAGCACAATTAACTGGGAGTAACACTCTAAATAGGATTGTTCAAAGTTATTCCAGACCTACTTTGCTTAATATCTAAACTAATATATTTAAAGGCCCCACAAGACTGACTCCCAATTTTAAATTCTGCTGTAATCTTATTAATAACACGTCAGGAAAACCCTATATGCCAAATGGGAAATATTAATTTCATCGGTTAGAAATTTACCTTATGCTTTTAATGGAAAAAAACTCTCCGAGTAATTTTAAAAAACTAGCAGACAAGATGGCCATTGCCATTTACATCTGAAATACCAGGAGATTGGACTGGAGACAAAAATTGTAACAAGAAGCCCAGCCAGGACAATGGCTTTCTCTATGTGATTGAATTACTTAGAGTGGCTTCAGTAGCAAGGCAGTCAAGGCCATCCCCGCTCATTGACTTTGAAAGAGACAAACCCCTCCAAGTGTGAATGGACACCCTGGGACATGGAGAACCTTGAATTTCATTAGAAGATTCCAGAAAAACCTAATTGGAAACAAAGGGGATTGAGTAGAACCATGTGACTGCCTGTTCATCTCTGAAGAAACAAGTTTTGTTACACAGCAAAGAGACAAGCAGAAAAGGTAGTAACTGAGTGGCAGCAGCTGAGAAGACTACTGCTCTCCTGTCTCTCTCTCTCTCCCCAGAAAACATCAAGTGAAAACCGTCTGTGACTGGGGGATCCTCCAAGCCTACAGACTGCTACAGCCAGCAACAAGGGGAAGAGAGCCAAATGCAATTCTGCCTTCAAGCAACCCTGGCAAAGTAGGCCAACCAAAGTGCACTTTGACCAGTGAGGGCTTCAAGAATACAGCTTCTGATTTGAAGACTGTAGTGAAGTTCCATTTATTCATGACTTTAATCCAACTACCAAATCTATTTTCCCTCCTGTAATCTGAGTGTGTGATTCTCGTGTGAATGTGTGCGTCAATGTGTAGTATATTTTTTTTAGTATTTTTATATCGGGTTAGAGTGTTAAGTACAATAAACTTATCTTTAAACTCAAGAAAACCTGTCCAATTGGTTCTTTCACGATCTCAGTAAAAGAAAAAGGTAACACACTCACGGAGGTGGTAAGCACAACCACTGTTTAAAAGGAATAAACCTTGTTGCAGTTAAATAAAAGGAAGGGGCAAGAGGGGAGCCTGAGACTCCCTCCTCACCTGGCCGTAACACACATTTCTCAAATCCACAGCACCACCCCGTAAGAAATCATGAAGGTGCATAAAAGTTTTCCTTTATGGTACCAATAAAACATTATGGGATCTGCTTTTAGTTGAACAAAATCTATTTTCAGCAAAACAGAGCTCATTGAAAAATACCACTCTCTGGAAGCATCATTCAGGCCATAGAAGCATTTGTTTAGTTTCCATGGATTTCCTTCTGCATCTGCTGTCTCTCTGGGTGGTTTCAGAAACACTTGTCTCTGAAAAATATTGTCATGCAGAAATGCAACTTTTTTGTCAATTGACCTACACTCCCATGAATATATGGCCAAAAGAGCTAAAAAGATTTTAAAGATTACTTTCCTAGCTGTGGGAGAATCCACTCTAACATCTGTATCAGCCAATCGCTCTTTAAAACAACTAGCAACTTATCTCGCTTTAGACTTATAAATCCCATCTGCTTGGACCTTTCCGTGCAAATCCCACTATCTGACTCCCTTGTTTTGCCTCTTTTATTAGTTATCCCCAAGTTTATTGGCAGCAACCAAAACTTCACAATCATTATAATTTCTGCTTCATGTTCTGTGACAAGACTGCTCTATATTCTTTATTGCAGTATCTAATTTATTTAAGCTATGGCTTCTACTTCCACTTTTACGTCTGCCGGACTACCACTGCGAGATTGACTTCTGGCATTCTTGAAGGTTCTTTCCCTGGTACATGATCGTTTTCTGACTCAAGAGTCACTTCTGGACTGACGATCAGTACTTGCACTACACTTTCTTACTTTCCACTCTTTTAAACTGTCATGCTAGGCCCCCACCTGCCAAGAATGAGGCACATGAATTTTGTCATGAACATTGATTTTAAACTGTTACTGGAGTGAAGAAAGGACTTGTTAAACAGATCAGCTGTGACTGAAAAGACATTTGCATATCAACAGACAGTGTTTGGAAGGACAAAGCAGCCATTCCCTGATATATTCAACCAGGTGACACAGTGTTAGCACCACAGCCTCACAGCTCCAGCGACCCGAGTTCCATTCTGGGTACTGTCTGTACCAAGTTTGCAAGTTCTCTCTGTGACTGCGTGGGTTTTCGCTGGGTGCTCCGGTTTCCTCCCACAGCCAAAGACTTGCAGGTTGATAGGCAAATTAACCATTGTAAATTGCCCCTAGTATAGGTAGGGGGATGTGGTAGGAATATGGGATTAGTGTAGGATTAGTAAAAAAGGGTGGTTGATGGTCAGCACAGACTTGGTGGGCCGAAGGGCCTGTTTCAGTGCTGTATATCTAAATAAAAAAAAATTGACTTTTGATCACCAAATGTTGAAGGTGGGGGAGCTTGCATTCCAGGTTGACTGCTAAGATGGCTGAATACACAAACAGACATAGTCAAACCAGCTTGTCACATGACTAACCTGCTGGCAACCTGATTTTTTTGAATTTTTACAAACAGTTTGGGCAGAAAACAGAATGCTCCTGGATTGAGAAGATCTCTCCTGGCTGGCTCGCCACAGCCTTTCCTGTTTGCCTGCTCCTATCTTTTTTTCACGGAACTCCAAATCCACTTAAAAGACATGAACCTCAAGAGAGAAAAATCTCCTACAGCGAACAAGAATAATACTGGGCCCCAACGAAAAGCAAGATCTACCTACAATCAAGGACTCTACAGTGAGCTCGAAGACCCGTAACAATAACCCTTTTCTGATATTGCCTCAAACTTTTCCACTTTATTTTTCTTCTGCTCTTTTCAGTCCCTATCTGCATGTGTGTATCGCGTATGCATGCTACTATGGGCACGTCGTGTATCCGTGGCGTTAACTGAATTAGTGTTTAAGTTTAATAAATTTCAACTTTTCTTCTTTAAACCTAAGAAAGCCTGTTTGTGCTGGTTTTATTTGCCTTATAATTGGAAAGCGGTGAACAAGGATTCACCAAGGGGAGGCTAAAAACATGGTGTGTTTAAAAATTAAACCCTGTTACAGTAAGACCAGGTGAAGGCTGAAAGGAAACCATAGACCTCTTTCTCACCTGATCGTAACAACCCCATTCTGCCAGTCCACGGACCTTGCTTCTTGGCAATCATCCTGAACATTCAACCAATATTTAAATTTTTCAGCAGCTTTTCATGCATGGATCACAATTATCAGATCCCTCCATTCACTAGCCCCTCTGGAATATATGCTACCTGAATACCCACTCTGGACAATTGACATGTGAATGTGATAGCTTTGCCATGTGTCATGATCACTCACATTACACTATCCAGCCCTTGATCTACCAATTCCTGTTTCTCAGGACCCTCTTCACAAAGCACATGAGCATTTGAGCTACAATGTGTCTCATTACTTGTATCAGCTGCTCAGAGTCTGACATTTTGTAATTAATTTCAAATAATCATGAGGAATGAACCTTAACAATTCAATTGACATGTTTGATAAGTACTGTCTTACCAGCACAAACTATTATCTTACCAGGGCCTTTCCATTCCTTATGACCCTCTCTTATACTGGATTGAACTCTGTCTCAGATGGTCTGCTACTCTGAGATCTGTCTTGATGAAAGTCTGACTCCCTGCATGCAATCATCTGGAGTGAATTCTTTGCATGAACTGCCCATGGTGGTTGTCAACTTGCAGTCTGTTGATCGGCTAAAATTGTTTGCAGCATTTCATCGATCACCACATGATTCCTTTTACAAAGTCTATTTCTGAAAGGACTTTCAGCTGCGGTATTCATGACTATGATGTTCATATTTTCACACATGTCTCTGAACTTGTCATTGACAAACTCCCCTCCATTATCAGTCAGAAACTTTGCTGATGTCCTAAATCTAGTACTTAACGATTTCTCCATAATTTTATTTATAATAACCCTTTTGTTCTTATTCTGCATTATTGTAGAAAGACTAAATCTGGTTGCCAGGTCAAAAAAATGTAGGATGAAAATACTTCTGTCTTTGTCCCATACTTTTAGATCCATGGCAACTACCTGGTTAAAGTCACGTGCCAATGGAAGGCTTATGATAGGATGTTGCAGAGTCCTCCAATATGTTTTACAGGTTTCAAATTCTCATTAATCTCTTCTATTAGTATTGTATACTCTTCATCAACTACACCTGTATCTATTTGCAGGATTTTTAACTTTTGACAAGTAGGGTGAGGAACTTGTCTATGTAACTTTATAACAATTTGTCTTTTTTTCTCTCTGATTTTTATCAATTGATGCCAGTAAAACTTGTCTAACACGCTGATGAGAAAATCAGGTTTTGTTCATTTAAAATCAGTTAAATCAGTTATAAAATTTGGAATTTCCTGTTATGATCTGACTGGGTAAACTGAAGATCAGCTCACTTTCCAAAAATAATTGCCTTAGCATGCTCCATGTCAAGTTTCATTTGTGCTCTTTTCATAGAACGTTTAACTCAACATCATAGGTAGCTCACTAGAAGCTACATCAGTACTTATAAAATGGCTTAGTCCAGCTATTTTACATGGAAGTGCCACTCTTTTTAGTGAGCTCAATGTCTTGGCATCACCAAACCTAAAGCAAGCAGTGCTTTTATATTCTGTAATCTTTTATCGATCCTCACTATTCAGCCAATCAAGATTACGCTTTAATGTTTCTTAGAACAATACGTTGCAGAACCTACCCGGGAACAGGCTATTTTAGATTTGGTAATGTGTAATGAGGTAGGATTAATAAGAGATCTCGTAGTTAAGGATCCTCTAGGGGGAAGCGATCATAACATGGTAGAATTTCAAATTCAGTTTGAGGGTGAGCAACTCACGTCTCAAACCAGTGTCTTCAACTTAAACAAGGGCAATTACAGAAGTATGAAGAAAGAGTTGTTGAAAGCGGGCTGGGAAATAGACTAAAGGGAAAGTCAGTAGGTGAGCAGTGACTTTTAAGCAGATATTTCATAACACTCAGCAAACATTTATTCCAGTCCCTGTGGATAACAAAGGAAGTTAAAGAGAGTAACAAATCAAAAACAAAGCGGCGAAAGCTAGTGGTAAGGCCTGTGGATTGGGAATTTTTTAGGAACCAGTAGTGGATGACTAAAAAACTAATAAAGAGGGAGAAAATTGATTATGAGAGTAAATTGGCAAAAAATATCAAAACAAACAGGAAGAGCTTCTACGGGTATATAAAAAGGAAGACAGCAGCTAAGGTAAGTGTGGGACCCTTAGAGGATGAGACGGGGGAATTAATAACAGGGAACAGGGAAATAGCAGATAAATTAAACAAATATTTTGCATCGGTCTTCATGGTGGAGGACACTATAACATTCCAACAATATTAGATGAGCAAGGTGTAAATGAGATATGGGATTAGAATAGTTGGGTGCTGGATGGCCGGCACAGACACGATGGGCCGAAGGGCCTGTTTCTGTGCTGTATAACTCTATGAGAGAGAGGAACTTGTAACAATCTCTATCACGAGGGAAAAGGTGCTTGACAAACTGAAGAGACTAAAGGCAGGCAAGTCACCAGGACCTGATGGCCTGCATCCAAGGGTTTTAGAAGAAGTGGCTGCAGAGATAGTGGAGGCATTCGTCGTAGGGTACCAGCGGATTGGAAAACCGCTAATGTGACGTCCCTATTCAAGGAAGAAGGGAGACAGAAAACAGGAAACTATAGACCAGTTAGTTTAACATCTGTCATTGGGAAAATGCTAGAGTCCATTATTAAGGAAGAAATAGCAGGACATTTAGAAAAACATAAAGCAATCAAACAGAGTCAACATGGTTATATGAAAGGGAATGTTTGACAAATTTGTTACAGTTCTTTGAGGATATAACAAATAGAGTGGATAAAGGGGAATCGGTAGATGTAGTGTATATGGATTTTCAGAAGGCTTTCGATAAGGTGACACATAAAAGCTTATTGCACAAAATAAGAGCTCAGGGTATTGGGGGTAATGTGTTGGCATGGATTGAGGACTGGCTAACACACAGAAGGCAGAGAGTAAGGATTAATGAGTCTTTTTCAGGTTGGAAAGCTGTAACTAGTGGGGTGCTACAAGGATCGGTCCTAGGGCCTCAACTATTTACTATCTATATTAATGACTTGGAGGATGGGACAGAGTGTAGTGAATCCAAATTTGCTGATGATAAAAAATAGGTGGGAAGGCATGTTGTGACGAGGACACAAAGAATCTGCAAGGGGATATAGATAGGTTAAGTGAGTGGGCAAAACTTGGCAGATGGAGTTCAATGTGGGAAAGTGTGAGGTCATCCACTTTGGTAGGAAGAATAAAAAGGAAGATTATTATTTAGATGGAGAAAGACTATAAAATACTACAGTAGAGAGGGATCTGGGTGTTCTTGTACATGAAACACAAAAAGTTAGCATGCAGGTGCAGCAAGTAATTAGGAAGGCAAATGGAATTTTGGCCTTTATTGCTAGGGAGTTAGAGTCTAAAAATAGGGAAGTACAACTGCGTACTGTTTTGGTCCCCTTTTTTAAGGAAGGATATACTAGCATTGGAGGCAGTTCAGAAAAAGTACACTAGGCTGATTCCTCGGATGAAGGGGTTGTCTTATCAAGAACGGCTAAACAATTTAGGCCTTTATTCATTGTAGTTTAGAAGAATGAAAGGTGATCTTATTGAAACATATAAGATTCTAAGGGGGCTTGACAGGGTAGATGTTGAGAATATGTTTCCACTGGTGGGGGGAATCTCGAACTAAGGGACATAGCTCCAGAATAAGGGGTCACACATTTTAAACTGAGATACGAAGGAATTTCTTCTCTCAGAGGGTAGTGAATCTCTGGAATTCTGGTAGATTTGTAGAGGCTAGGTCACTAAATGTATTTAAGGAGGAGGTAGATAGATTTTTGAAATCTCGGGGAGTCGAGGGTTATGCGGAGCAGGCCCAAAAGAGGAGTTGAGGACTGGGACAGAACAGCCATGATCTTATTGAATGGCGGGGCAGGCTTGAGGGGCTGAATGGCCTACTCCTGCTCCCATTTCTTATGTTCTTAATCAATTTGTCCCATATACTGTTGAAGTCCAAGCATTATCTAGTACCTTACAGTTAAAGGAGTTCGCAACTAACGTATTCATCACAGGACTAAAACTCCTTGTGACCAGTACAATTGAATGCTCTTCATCATGTGTCATTTCAAGGACCTGCCTCTTCGCTTTAAGCACTGCATAATGATACTTCAAGTCATACCTGAAGCCTAACTGTTCCAAGGGCATTCCTGGAATTCATTCCGCCAATTATTGTTCCAATTTATTTTTCCAGGCTAAAACATGCCTGTCTTTGATCCTTCTGTCATATTGCCGCCTGTGTCTGATATCTGGACTATTTCGAAATCTGCGGCACAGTGGCGCAGTGGTTAGCACCGCAGCCTCACAGCTCCAGGGACCCGGGTTCAATTCTGGGTACTGCCTGTGCGGAGTTTGCAAGTTCTCCCTGTGACCGCGTGGCTTTTCGCCGGGTGCTCCGGTTTCCTCCCACAGCCAAAGACTTGCAGGTGATAGGTAAATTGCCCCTAGTGTAGGTAGGTGGTAGGGAATATGGGATTACTGTAGGGTTAGTATAAATGGGTGGTTGTTGGTCGGCACAGACCCGGTGGGCCGAAGGGCCTGTTTCAGTGCTGTATCTGTAAATAAATGAATCTTCTATTCTTTGTGTCAACGCGTAATGTTTCATTTGTTCTCTGAAGGCTGAAGGAAATGACTGTTTCCCTAGGAATGTTTTAAAGGCACAGACATCTGATCCAATAGCATCTCCTTCTCTAAGAATTGACCCGCAGTTAGAACCAGTTGCCTGTCCATATCAGCTACCTTAGCACACTCTTATAATTTAAATACTGGCACTGTTTCATGGATTCCCAAATTGAATTTTGTCAATCTTTTATACAATCTGTTCAAGTCCATGACATATTCTTCCATGGAATGATCATCTGTTTTCCATAATCTATCAAATTCTGAACATGCTTTATAGGCTTTTAACAGATCATCTTTCTTGTAGATTTCATCCAAGAACTCGAATAGAAGTTTCGAATCTTCATCAGTATCCATCTCATGATTAGGCAACCATCCTCTGCTACCATATTACAGTAGATAGACAGGTGATGAAGGATAGAACTGGACCCAATATTTGCATAGTTTTACAAACTTTTATTTACAAATATACACATCATTTACTTCACCTCTTAACCCAGCTACTACAGTTTCATTCTGCTCCTCTTTATAGGAGCACAAGTGAATCCTGAGTTAATGCCCACCACCTACATAATAACTAAACACAATTAATATAAAATTAACAGCCCTTGTAACTCCATCCTTCCCACTGTCCAAGGCCCCAAAAACTCCTTTCAGGTGAAGCAGCGATTTACTTGTACTTCTTTCAATGTAGTATACTGTATTCACTGCTCACAATGTGGTCTCCTCTATACTGGGGAGACAAAACACAGATTGGGTGTCCTTTTTGCAGAACAACTCTGTTCAGTCCATAAGTGTGACCCCGAACTTCTAGTGGCCTGTCATTTTAATTCTTCACCTTGCTCCCATTTTTCTGTCCTTGGCCTCCTGCAGTATCCCAATGAAGCTCAATTTAAGCTTGAGGAAGAGTACCTCATCTTTTGATTAGGCACTCTCCAGCCATCCGAATCAACACAGAGTTCAACAATTTCAGATTGCAACCTCTGCCCCCATTTTGTTTCCTTTTTTGCTGGTTTTTATTTTTTTTCTCTTTTATTCCTTTTTTTGCTTTTGGATGACATCATGCTTCTGCCATTCACACCTCCTCTAGACACGTTTTTTCTTTACTTGTCCCATTATCACTGCCTTTGGCCTTACATCATCAATTCTTTTTGTCATTTAATCTCCCTTTTGTTCTTTTACCCTGCCTCCCCCCTTTCATTTGCTTAAAACTTACAAAGTAATTCATGACAACGCTACTTCATCGGAGAACGTCATCAGGATGCGCCACAGTGCGCACATGCGCAGACAGTCTCATGCCCCCTGCGCATGCGCTGCGGTCCGACTTACCAGGACCGCTTTGCGCATGCGCAGACGTCACGGTACGCGCATGCGCACACAGTCTCTTCATCTCTGCGCATGCGCTGCGGTCCGACCTGCCGGTAAGGTTGTGCGCATGCGCAGATGACGTCATCGCGTTATTTCGTCTTCCTCGCCGACGCGCCAGTTTGGCCTCTGCGCATGCGTCAAAGCGACGGCGCGACTTTTTGAAAGTGGAAGGAGGGGAGGTGTCGTCGGGCATTTTATCTGAATTATTTATTCGTTTTGGAGACTTGCTTCATTTTTATTTGACACAGGAGATTGTTCCAAGGTAAGTTGCTCTGCCTTTGTAAGTTGCTCTGAAAACATTTCCATTGTCTGGGCCACCGCATGTTCTCCAGTCCCTGTTGTGAGTTGCTCTGAAAACATTTCCATTGTCTGGGCCACCGCATGTTCTCCAGTCCCTGTTGTGAGTTGCTCTGAAAACATTTCCATTGTCTGGGCCACCGCATGTTCTCCAGTCCCTGTTGTGAGTTGCTCTGAAAACATTTCCATTGGCTGGGCCACCGCATGTAGCAGGATGAAGGCACAGTGACTGTGATTTCTGGCGCCAAACAGTACACACTGCAGATACATGATGGCCAGGCTACCTGCAGCTGCATCTTCTCCATTCAGACTTTGTTGCCCTGCAAACATGCTGTTGTTGTGCAGAGGCATCTGGGTCTGCCTTTGGACAGGCTCGCCCCCAATTGTCGCTGGCGTGCATCTCAGACACCAACGACGACAGGCATGGCTGCTGCCATTGTGATTACAGAGGAACAGCCAAGGCCCCTCAGCCACAATGAAAAATACCGCTTGCTTTCAGATCAATTGTACCAGCATCAACAGGCCGTTCTGCAGAGTGGAACGGCAGCATTCATGAGGAGACTGGACTGGCTGCGGCAACAGACTCTCCGCTGGCAGCAAGGACTGGCTGATGAGATGGAGCCATTTACTATGCCCAACAATTGCCCGGAAGCACCTTCGGATGGAGGTGGCCGCGCGCTGGACATCAGTCACGTGTCACAAACCCTGGATCCTGAGCGTCTCACCCCCTGGCCTAATGATCTGATGGACCATACATATGCCTACCTGTTCAAATCTCCACTTCCCCTACCTGCGGTACCCTGTCCTTGCTGCTCAGTTACACAGTCACCTGCTCCTACACCCATCAGGGCAGTGCACATGGACACACAGTTACCTGCTCCTACACCCATCAGGGCAGTGCACATGGACACACAGTTACCTGCTCCTACACCCATCAGGGCAGTGCATAGCAGAGACTCGGCCTGTCTGCCTAACGGGAATGCTGGACACAACACTCGTGTATCCATGCACAGCAGTTCCTCGGATACTTAATGAACTTAATAAAACTTTTCAATAATTAAACCCAGAATTGTTGAGGTTTTGTTTTGCATGCTATTTCCCCGACTTTGCAACTGCACTTCAGATATTCAACTATGCTGGGGGGGGTAGAGGGAGGGGTGTTTGAAGAGGGGGAGGGATGGGGAGTGCGGGGAGGGGTGGGGAGAGGGAGCATGCAAAATGCAGGGACCAAACAGTTGCAATGCCTGAAGTACTGAGGAGAAGTAGAGAAAGCAACTGGGTAGGGGAGAAAGCAACTGGATTGGGCATCCGCAGCTGGAGGGAACGGCTGAATGGAGAGGGCCGGAAGCGAGAGGCCGTAGAGAGCCGCGGGGAGCGAGCGTGCGAAGACCTTGGTGTCACCGGGTCCAGGGACTGGCCAGTAAGTCTTTTGCTGTTGTGTTTATGGCGCATGCACAGAAAAAGGCACTCCTCTTCCGTTCCGCTGCTCCCCCCCCCACTCTCTCCCCTTCCTCCCTCTCCCCCCAGCTCTCCCCCTCCCCCCTTCCTTACCCCTCCCTCTTTCACCCCCCTCCCCCTTTCTCTCCCTCTTTCTCCCCCCTCCCTCTTTCTCCCTCCCTCTCCCTCTTTCTCCCCCTCCTCCCTGCCTGACCACTCCCTCTTTCTCCCCCTCTCCCCTCCCTCTTTCTCTCCCTCTTTCTCCTCCCCTCCCTCTTTCTCCCCCCCTCCCTCTTTCTCCCCCCCCCTCCCCGGCACCGCTACCGCTGGTCTCCCCGCGCTGCTGTCCCCGGCCCCCGCGCTGATCTCCACGGCCCCCGCGCTGATCTCCACGGCCCGCTCCACTCTCTCACTCCGGCCATTGATTTCTGCCACGCGTTTGTTCGGTTTCATCTCTGTGATTTTTTGAGCAGCGCCATCTTTAGTCCTGGCAGCTGCAACAGTCGCAGGCTGTGACGTTTTCGTGGCACATGCTGTATCTGCGCATGTGCCAAAACAGCGCCACCTACCGATCGCGTTGTCAACAATTGCGGTCTAAAACTTATTAGATCTCTAACTTTTCCCAGTTCTGAAGAAAAGTCATGGACCTGAAATGTTAAGCAGGATTTTCCCATGGTCTTTGGGACACTGACATCAGGACCAAATGGGGTTCCCAAGACTGCACTCGCCCGGAGCCATTTCCCCTCCGCATCACCATCCTATTAAGAACAGCAGGTGGGCTCCTGATGCTGCCAGCCCAATCACAGGGGCTGGAGCCTCAGCAGCCCCACCGGGAGAGGTGGGTGCTGCTGAGGCAGGTCTGAGAATTGGAAGCACCCTCAGAGGTGCAAAAATAAATATTTTAGGAGGAAAAGGCAGCAGGACACTCAGATTTGCAGGGAAACACCTCCAGTTGGATCATTGGGGCTATAGGAGTTGCTTTTCCTGTCTGCGACCTCCTCTTTGGGGGATGGAGCCTTTGATAGTCCTCTGGACTGCTGCAAAGTCACCTCTAATTGGGGCCTTAACTATTGAAATTGCCTGCCAGCCTCCATGCAGCAGGCATCTCCTGGGAAACATCCCCATGTGGTGGGAATGCATCGGGGAGCCATCTCGATGTGACTCCCCTCTGTTTTCCCAGCAACCCCACCTCCACTCCCGCCACGATGGGGCCAGGAAAATTCAGCCCATTAACTCTCGTCGCAGGTGCTGTCAGACCTGCTGAGCACTTCAACCATTTTTTGTTTTTATTTCAGATTTACAGCATCTGTAGTAGTTTGCTTTTGTAGATAGATTTTTGTTGGATATGGAGCAAAAATGGGAAAATGTAGTTGAGGTACAGATCAGCCATGAACTAATTGAATGGCAGAGCAGGCTCAAGGAGCTGAATGGCCTATTCCTGTTTTTTATTCATTGTTGGGATATGGGTGTCGCTAGCAAAACCAGCATTTAGCTCCAACCTCTAAATGCCCTTGAGAAAGTGTGCTTAGCCTTCTCTTTGAACCACTATTCATCATGTTACTATGTTACTAAGTTCTTCTCTGCACTACTTTAATGCAGGCATTAAGCCATTTAAATTTTTTTTTTTCCCAAATAGGGACACAAAGTCTAAAAAGCCTAAGCAAGGGTTGGCAAGAGCCAGAGTTGGGGACTCCCAAGTGGTAGGAGAATTGAGGGAAGGTGGGGAGGTGGTGGAGAACATGGCATTAATGTAGAATTAGTATAAATGGGTGGCTGATGGTCAGCACAAACTTGGCGAGCCGAAGGGCCTGTTTCAGTGCTGTATGACTCAAACATCGTCTGACTTCACTCTGCCTCAGCTCATCTGCTGTTGAAACCCTCATCCATGCCTTTGGTACCTGTAGACTTGACTATTCCAACACACTTCTGGCATTCCACATTCTACCTATCATAAACTTGGTTATTCAAAACTCTGCTGCCCATGTCTTAACTTGCATCAAGTCCCCTTCACCCATTCCCCCTGTGCTCACTGACCTACATGGCTCTCGGTTAAACAACGCCTTGATTTTAAAATTCACATTCTTGTTTCCAAATCGTCGATTCTCTCTCCCCTCCCTATCTCTATAATAGTTTGCAGCCCCACAAGCCTCCAAGATACAGGTGCAGCAGCCAATTAAGGCGGCAAATGGTATGTTGGCCTTCATAGTCAGACGATTCGAGTGAAGGAGCAAGGATGTCTTGCTGCAATTATACAAGGCCTTGGTGAGACCATATCTGGAGTATTGTGTGCAGTTTTGGTCTCCTTATCTGAGGAAGGATGTTCTTGCTATGGAGGGAGTGCAGCGAAGGTTCACCAGACTCCCAAGTGCATGCAGTGTACTGCTGGATTTTAACCATGCATGGAGCATTGGTAAGCATTCCACTTTGTATCCAGAGAGCACTACAATGATTGGGTGAGGAGCATTCTAATTCCCATTGATGGGTCTACTCCTAATGAGCCAAGTTGGCTGGTCAAATATCAACTGTACCTTGAATTAGTGCAGGTCTTTCTGACTTAGGATCAGTGGGGGTGAAATTGCTCTGCTGCAGGTAACACCTTCTCGTAGCTGACATTGCAACTTTCAGAATTTTCTAATCAATTACACAATGGACATCTGCTTTCGGTATGGTGGAATGAATTTCGCAGGACATATTGCAATGTTTTGATGTCTTGATGGTCTGACCATCCAAGTTCAAAGGAAAAGACATTCTGACAAAACATCTGATCCTGGCAGAATAATAATTTCAGAGATTGGCAATTTGCCCGCTATAATGTGAACTCCAAATAGAAATTACAACACGCAACTAGGGCAGTCAGCCCATCCAGTCCATGTTGGTGTTTATCCTCCATATCAGGAGTAGTTCTAATCCCAGGTGCTTTCTCTGCTTCCATATTCCTTTATGAATCAATTCATATTATTTTATGACTCTTTTTAAATCTAAATAAAGTGCACTCTATTTTCAAAGAATCAAAAGCAGGTTGGGGGCAGACAAGATTGATGGGGGAACTACATTACATAGGGGTGAGGGATTAGAGTTATGATCAGAGACTTGAGAAGTTAGGGCATTCTTCACTAAAGCTGAGAAGGTTAAAGGTTGAACTGATGGAGGTCTTCTAAGATTATGAACAGTTACAATAAAGTAGATAGTGATAAATTGTTCCAAATGTGAGATTGCAACAAGAGGAGGTAATCACAAAAATAATTAAACGGGAAATAGAAAAGGTCCTGGTCAATATATCCATTACCCAATATCACTAAATAATCTGGCCAATATCTCACTGTGGGACTTTACTGTGGGAAAATTATCTGCTGTGTTTCCTATGTTACAACAGTGACACAATTTCAAAAGTACTGCATTAGCTGTCAAGAGCTTTGGGAGATCCTGAGGCTGTGAGAAGTGCTATGTAAATGCAATTTCTTTCTCTCTTTCTTGCTTTATGCAGAGGTTGGTTAGAATGTGAAATTCACAGCCACAAACTTTGGTTGAAGTAAAAATTCTTTTAAAAGTGATTTAAAGTGGAAGAAGAGTATTAAAGGTTATTCGAGTGTGAGCAGATTAGTCTAGATGCTCATGTGGAGAAAACGGCAGACTTGATGGGCCAAATGGTTTGTTCTGTGCTGTTGCTGTCACAGTCTACAATTCTACAAACAATTTAGCATTTTACTATTATAAAGGATTTCTGAGACATTGGCCTAGAAAATCAGCAGTGCAACACCAGATTAATCAACTAAAAAACGGGTGCTGAAAGATCTGATGCGGCAAGCGCTCATTCAGTCTGTGCCAGAAAGTGCTCAACACATCATATTCCTATTTTCAAATCCCTCTATTGTCTCACCCTTCCCACTCTGCGGCCTCCTTCAGCTTTAAACCTTCTAAGAACTCTGTTTTCCTCCAATTTTGACCTCTTACATATCTGATTTTTTTCACTCCACCAATGACAACCATGCTTTCAGCCATCCAGACCCCAAGCTCTGGAATTCACTCTCTAAACCTCTCCACCTATCTAGTTCCCGCTCCTCCTTTAAGGCGCTCCTTAAAACCTACCTCTTCAACCAAGCTTGTGGTCATCTGTTCTAATATCTCTTTGTGTGGCTTAGCGTCATTATCAAACAAAATTTGACACTATGAGGTACCTTCTGTTTTTATTTAATCAAGAATCTAAGGCCATTTAAGCCAATTCTCACACCCCAACTACTGGCTCAGCTAACCCAACACAATACGGGCTGAATTTGAGAAATTTCTGGTCCATTTGGCTTAGTTTGATGTAATTTGGTTATCAGTGTTAGCATAAATATTGTTAGACAATATTTTGGATTAAAAATGAAAACAAGTAAGGCTTTGACTAAATATCTGATCCTGACTGAACATAAATTTCCCCTATTTTGACTATCTAATGCTAGCACTAGTAATGGGCAATATTTCCTTGATGAGAACGTGTGCTATTTAAAACTGATACGAAATTAACTGGCATTTGGAAACGTATGGGATAATAAATGAAAGTCAACAGATTTGTTAAAGGAAATTGGTGTTTGACTAACTTGATTGAGTTCTTTGATGAAGTAACGGTACTGCAGTTGATATAGAGTCATACAGCACTGAAACAGGCCCTTTGGTCCACTGAGTCTGTGCTGACCAACAACCACCCATTTATATTAATCCCTTACTCCCTACCAAATCCCCACAATTCTCCTACCACCTACCTACACTAGGGGCAATTTACAATGGCCAATTTACCCATCAACCTGCAAGTCTTTGACTGTGGGAGGAAACCGGAGCACCTGGCAGAAACCCATGTGGTCACAGGGAGAACTCGCAAACTCCGCACAACCAGTACCCAGAACTGAACCCGGGTCAATCTGGATTTGGTTATACAGGGCGTAATTTAAACTAAGAGACCTGAGGGTTTATGTACACAAAACTTTGAAGATGGCAGGACATTTTGAAAAAGCTGCTAAAAAGGCATATGGGATCTTTGGCTTTATAGAGACAGAGTACAAAAGCAAGGAAGTTATGCCAAGCCTGTCTAACTGGTTAGGTCCCAGCTACCGTATTGTGGCCAATTCTGGGAACCACGGTTTAGGAAGGATGTCAAGGCCTTAGAGAGAGTGCAGAGATTTACTGGAATGGTAAAGGTTTCAGTTACGTGGAGAGACCAAATAAACTAGCAAACTAGTACAGCACAGAATCTTAATAACATATTTATATAGCACCTTTAAGTAATTAAAACATCCCGAGGTGCTTCACAAGAACATTATAAAACAAAATATGACACCACACCACATAAGGTGATATTAAGTCAGATGATCAAAAGCTTGGTCAAAGAGGGAAAGTGACGTGAAGAGCTTTAGGAAGGGTATTCCAGAGTTGAGGGCCGAGATAACTGAAGGAGTGACCAGCAATGGTGGAGTGATCAAAATCGGGGATGCTCAAGAGGCTAAAATTAGAGGGTTGCGGGGCTGGTGGATTTTACAGAGAAAGGGAGGGGGCAAGACCCTGGAGGGATTTAAAAATAAGGATGAGTATTTTAAAATAAGATGTTACTTGACCAGGAGCCAACGTAGGTCAGCGAGCAGAAGTGATAAGGGAACAGGTATGTGTTAAGACAGGGGCAGTGGAGTTCAGATGACCTGAAGTTTATGAAAGATAGAATGTGGGAGACCAGCCAGGAGTGCACTGGAATAGTCAAATCCAGAGGTAACAAAGCCATCAGTGAGGGTTTCAGCAGCACATGAGCTGAGACAGGGTAATGTTACAGAGGTGGAAATAGGCGGTCTTTGTGCTGGCTCGAAATGAGTTGGAAGCTCATCTTGGGCTCAAATGTGACACCAAGGTTGTGAACAGGCTGGCCTAATCTCAGACTACTGGTCAGTGAGATGAGTGCCTCCATTTTCTTTGTTAAATTTTGAGGATTTGTGTTTTAAAACTGAAAAAAGATTCCAGAGATGCTAGAACTTTTTTTTTAAAAAAAAGAGGTCATCAGAAGAGCTTTTGGACTGAGCTTGGAATCAAGCCTTTACTGGAAGGTAGATAATTGTCTTCAGGTAATTAGCCGGCAGGGTTTTTTTTGATTTGGGTAAAGATGTTTACAAAGAAGTGACAGGTCAAGATTTATAGGGGTCAGGAGGCTTGATTCTTGTGACATTGTTTTTGGTTTCACATTGGACAGTGAATTGGGATGGACAGTGTTCTGAAAAGATAGTTGCAGAAAACTTGCCAAGGGAGCAGATCCCCAACTCAGCTTGTTCCATCTCTTTGAAAAGCATTCCAGTTTTCCATCTCTTTGAGAAGATCTGAACTCCATTTGACCAAAGCATTCTTTTTTGCCTGTTTTTTTTTGTAACAGAGATCTAAAGAGTCAATCGCTTTTTTTTTTCTGGTGTGTGTGTGTGTGTGTGTGAGGGGCTAAGGTAAAAAGAGAACTTCTATATTTCAATCCGTGTGTTAATGCTTTCATTGCAGCAGCTTATTCGGAAGCAGAGAGTGCGAGCGAGTGATCAGCTGGGAAGGTCAGTTTCAACTTAAACTTAATTTCCTTTTGTTTTTGGCGGACCAGGGGGCTGCTGGGTAAGTAAAAAGCCTATATATTTGGGCCGTTTCTGAACCCGAGACACTACACGTGTCGTGTCTCACACCTGCCCTCCTCCTCTAACCAAAAAAAAAAAGGACTCGGTGGTGTGAAGATAAGGTAAGGCTTTTTCTATTTCTCGTTTTTTTATCGTGTGATTGGTAAAAACTTTGTTCCTTTTTGATTTATCTAAGTTAAGACTAAGTTAAGCTTAAGATTAAAAATGGCAGGAGACCTCAGACCTCTGTTATGCTCCTCTTGCTCAATGTGGGAGCTCAGGGACACAGCTGATGGCCCTGACTCCTTCACGTGCAGGAAGTGTGTCCAGCTGCAGCTCTTGTCAGACCGCATGATGGCTCTGGAGCTGCGGGTGGACTCACTTTGGAGCATCCGCGATGCTGAGGAGGTCGTGGATAGCACGTTTAGCGAATTGGTCACACCGCAGATTAGGATTGCTGAGGGAGCAAGTAAATGGGTGACCAAAAGGCAGAGAAAGAGCAGGAAGGCAGCGCAGGTGTCCCCTGCGGTCATCTCACTCCAAAACAGGTATACCGTTTTGGATACTGTTGAGGGAGATGGCTCACCAGGGGATGGCAGCAGTAGCCAGGTTCATGGCACCGTGGCCGGCTCTGCTGTTCGGAAGGGAGGGAAAAAGAGTGGAAGGGCTATAGTCATAGGGGATTCGATTGTAAGGGGAGTAGATAGGCGGTTCTGTGGTCGAAAACGAGACTCCCGAATGGTATGTTGCCTCCCAAATGCACGGGTCAGGGATGTCTCAGATCGGCTGCAGAACATTCTGAAGGGGGAGGGTGAACAGCCAGTTGTCGTTGTGCACATAGGCACCAATGATATAGGTGAAAAATGGGATGAGGTCCTACAAGCAGAATTTAGGGAGTTAGGAGCCAAGTTAAAAAGCAGGACCTCAGAGGTAGTAATCTCAGGATTGCTACCAGTGCCACGTGATAGTCAGAGTAAAAATGAAAGAATAGTCAGGATGAATGAGTGGCTTGAGAGATGGTGCAGGAAGGAGGGGTTCAGATTTTTGGGACATTGGGACTGGTTCTGGGGGAGGTGGGACTATTACAAATTGGACGGTCTACACCTGGGCCGGACTGGAACCAATGTCCTTGGGGGTGCTTTTGCTAACGCTGTTGGGGAGGGTTTAAACTAATGTAGCAGGGGGATGGGAACCAAATGAGGAGGTCAGTGGACAGTAAGGAGGTAGTAACTAAAGCCTGTAAGGAACTAGATAATGAAGTCAGCGTGACTGAGGGAACGAGTAGGCAGGGAGCAGATGATGAACGCAAAGGGACTGGTGGACTGAGGTGCATTTGTTTTAATGCAAGAAGTGTAGTAGGTAAGGCAGATGAACTTAGGGCTTGGATTAGTACCTGGGAGTATGATGTTATTGCTATTACTGAGACTTGGTTGAGGGAAGGGCATGATTGGCAACTAAATATCCCAGGATATCGATGCTTCAGGCGGGATAGAGAGGGAGGTAAAAGGGGTGGAGGAGTTGCATTACTGGTCAAAGAGGATATCACAGTTGTGCTGAAGGAGGGCACTATGGAGGACTCGAGCAGTGAGGCAATATGGGCGCAGAACTCAGAAATAGGAAGGGTGCAGTAACAATGTTGGGGCTGTACTACAGGCCTCCCAACAGCGAGCGTGTGATATTTGTACCTCTATGTAAACAGATTATGGAAAGATGTAGGAGCAACAGGGTGGTGGTGATAGGAGATTTTAATTTTCCCAACATTGACTGGAATTCACTTAGTATTAGAGGTCTAGATGGAGCAGAATTTGTAAGGAGCATCCAGGAGGGTTTTCTAGAGCAGTGTGTAAATAGTCCAACTCAGGAAAGGGCCATACTGGACCTGGTGTTGGGGAAATGAGCCCGGCCAGGTGGTTGACGTTTCAGTAGGGGACTACTTTGGGAATAGTGATCACAATTCCGTAAGTTTTAGAATACTCATGGACAAAGACGGGAGTGGTCCCAAAGGAAGAGTGCTAAATTGGGGGAAGGCCAACGATACCAAAATTCGGCAGGATCTGGGGAATGTAGATTGGGAGCAGCTGTTTGAAGGTAAATCCACATTTGATATGTGGGAGGCTTTTAAAGAGAGGTTGATTAGCATGCAGGAGAGACATGTTCCTGTGAAAATGAGGGATAGAAATGGCAAGATTAGGGAACCATGGATGACAGGTGAAATTGTGAAACTAGCTAAGAGGAAAAAGATAGCATACATAAAGGTCTAGGAGGCTGAAGAAAGACGAAGCTTTGAAAGAATATCGGGAATGTAGGACCAATCTGAAACGAGGAATTAAGAGGGCTAAAAGGGGTCATGAAATATCTTTAGCAAACAGGGTTAAGGAAAATCCCAAAGCCTTTTATTCATATATAAGGAGCAAGAGGGTAACTAGAGAAAGGATTGGCCCACTCAAGGACAAAGGAGGAATGTTATGCGTGGAGTCAGAGAAAATGGGCGAGATTCTAAACGAGTACTTTGCATCGGTATTCACCGAGGAGAGGGACATGACGGATGTTGAGGTTAGGGACAGATGTTTGATTACTCTAGGTCAAGTCGGCATAAGGAGGGAGGAAGTGTTGGGTATTCTAAAAGGCATTAAGGTGGACAAGTCCCCAGGTCCGGATGGGATCTATCCCAGGTTACTGAGGGAAGCGGGAGAGGAAATAGCTGGGGCCTTAACAGATATCTTTGCAGCATCCTTAAACACGGGTGAGGTCCCGGAGGACTGGAGAATTGCTAATGTTGTCCCCTTGTTTAAGAAGGGTAGCAGGGATAATCCAGGTAATTATAGACCAGTGAGCCTGACGTCAGTGGTAGGGAAGCTGTTGGAGAAGATACTGAGGGATAGGATCTATTCCCATTTGGAAGAAAATGGGCTTATCAGTGATAGGCAACTTGGTTTTGTGCAGGGAAGGTCATGTCTTACCAACTTAATAGAATTCTTTGAGGAAGTGACAAAGTTGATTGATGAGGGAAGGGCTGTAGATGTCATATACATGGACTTCAGTAAGGCGTTTGATAAGGTTCCCCATGGTAGGCTGATGGAGAAAGTGAAGTCACATGGGGTCCAGGGTGTACTAGCTAGATGGATAAAGAACTGGCTGGGCAACAGGAGACAGAGTAGCAGTGGAAGAGAGTTTCTCAAAATGGAGACGTGTGACCAGTGGTGTTCCACAGGGATCCGTACTGGGACCACTGTTGTTTGTGATATACATAAATGATTTGGAGGAAAGTATAGGTGGTCTGATTAGCAAGTTTGCAGACGACACTAAGATTGGGGGAGTAGCAGACCGTGAAGGGGACTGTCTGAGAATACAGCAGAATATAGATAGACTGGAGAGTTGGGCAGAGAAATGGCAGATGGAGTTCAGTCAGGGAAAATGCGAGGTGATGCATTTTGGAACATCCAATTCAAGAGTGAACTATACAGTAAATGGAAAAGTCCTGGGGAAAATTGATGTACAGAGAGATTTGGGTGTTCAGGTCTATTGTTCCCTGACGATGGCAACGCAGGTCAATAGAGTGGTCAAGAAGGCATATGGCATGCTTTCCATCATCGGACGGGGTATTGAGTACAAGAGTTGGCAGGTCATGTTACAGTTGTATAAGACTTTGGTTCGGCCACATTTGGAATACTGCGTGCAGTTCTGGTCGCCACATTACCAAAAGGATGTGGATGTTTTGGAGAGGGTGCAGAGGAGGTTCACCAGGATGTTGCCTGGTATGGAGGGCGCTAGCTATGAAGAGAGGTTGAGTAGATTAGGATTATTTTCATTAGAAAGACGGAGGTTGAGGGGGGACCTGATTGAGGTGTACAAAATCATGAGGTATAGACAGGGTGGATAGCAAGAAGCTTTTTCCCCCAGAGTGGGGGATTCACTTACTAGGGGTCACGAGTTCAAAGTGAGAGGGGAAAAGTTTAGGGGGGATATGCGTGGAAAGTTCTTTATGCAGAGGGTGGTGGGTGCCTGGAACGCGTTGCCAGCGGAGGTGGTAGACGCAGGCACGATAGTGTCTTTTAAGATGTATCTAGACAGATACATGAATGGGCAGGAAGCAAAGAGATACAGACCCTTAGAAAATAGGCGACAGGTTTAGATAGAGGATCTGGATCGGCGCCGGCTTGGAGGGCCGAAGGGCCTGTTCCTGTGCTGTAATTTTCTTTGTTCTTTGTTACTGGTTAAGACTTGTTTTATAATAAACTGATAATTTGTTGTTTTTTTAACCAAAGAAACCTGGTTGGTGTATTTTATTCTGGGATGAAAATAGAGTCTATGATTGGCTGTATTGGTAACTGGGGAAAAAATTAAATATATGTTGTGACCTGTGGAGAAGAGGAACTAGAAAAACAGTGCACTCCTCCCATCTTGTTCATCACAAATAACTGGGGGCTCTTTGTGGAATAACCCAACACCGACGACGTGCAATTATAAGTGGGGTAATAATAATTGTAAAGAGGAAAAGGGGAAAAAAGGTATCTTGTGCAGTAGTTTAAAGGTTACTCTCCCGGAATGTCTTTATCAGTTGCTGCAACCTTTCTGGGGAAGGAGGATGTGTCCCCGAGTGATTTGAGAAACTTAACCATGGTTAAACTAAGGGATTTGGCTGAACTGTTGGTGTTAAAACCAGGACTAAGAAAGCAGACATAATTTAAGTAACAGCACACCATTTGAAATTGGAAGAACAAGAAAGCAAACCAAAGGGTAGTGCAGTTGAATTAGCTAAAATTCAGCTACAGATGAGGCAGCTTGAACAGGAAATAGAAAAACTTAAGCTTCGACAGGAAAAATAAAAAGCAATAGAATTGAAAAAAAAAAACTGAGCTGAAAGAGAAATGGCAACGAGTTCGAAAAAGAGGAAAGGAAAAAAAAGAGAGCATTTCAGAGAAAGAAGGGAATTTGAAGTTAAAAAGATGGAACTTAGACAAAGACGTGGTCTTGACTCCAGTGAAAGTTCTGTTGAGAAAAGATCTGACTCCATACCAGGACCCAGTGAAGAACTATTTAAATTTGTGCAAGCCCTCCCTACATTTGAGGAAAGGGACATAGAGGGATTTTTCATTTCTTTTGAAAAGATAACCATACAGATGAAGTGGCTAAAGGAAAGCTGGACACTGCTTATGCAAAGCAGGTTGATGGCAGAGCTCAGGAAGTTTATGCCAAGCTTTCTGAGGGGGGTTGTGCAGATTATGAGATGGCAAAAAAGGCTATTCTCGCTGCGTATGACTTGGTCCCTGAAGCTTACCGGCAGAAACTTTGGAGCCTCTAGAGACTGTTTGGACAGACGTAAAGCGAATTAATTTTAATTGTTAGATGCGGACACTAAAGGTAGAGGCCACGTATGAGAACCTTAGGGAACTAATTCTCCTGGAAGAATTTAACAATTCACTCTCTCCGTTGGTAAAAACTCATGTAGAGAACCAGAAGGTTTCAATGGCCAGACAGGCAGCAGAAATTGCTGATGATTATGAGCTTATTTATAAGCCCAAACCATTTGTCTGTCACCCCCCCCCCCACAAACTTGAGAAGGATAGGAGGTGGGAGGATGAAAGGAAGGCAAGTAGCTGGGGCAAGAGGGGGCAGTTGGAAACGCCCTGAGATCTCCTCAGGCCAGAAAGAAAGAAGCTGAGGGTGGAAGTGAGGTCCGCAAGCCTAAGTGTTCCCATTGTCACAAGGTGGGGTGGCGCAGTGCTTAGCACTGCAGCCTCACAGCTCCAGTGACCCGGGTTTGGTTCTGGGTACTGCCTGTGCTCAGTTTGCATGTTCTCCCTGTGGGTTTCCACCAGGTGCTCCGGTTTCCTCCCACAGTCAAAGACTTGCAGGTTGATAGGTAAATTGGCCATTGTAAATTACCCATAGTGTAGATAGGTGGTAGGAGAATGGTGGGGATGTGGTAGGGAATGTGGGATTAATATAAATGGGTGGTTGTTGGGCGGCACAGACTCGGTGGGCTGAAGGGCCTGTTTCAGTGCTGTATGATCTTCATGCAGAATGCTGGAAGTTGCAGGGCCAACACATGGGATTTATTGGGGTACACAAAGCCAATGCAGATAGAGGGACCAAGACTGAGAGTACAACAGATCAGGCTGCAGCTGTAAGGCCAAGTACAAAAACCACTTTGAGTGCAGGGGTCGCGAATAAGATACCTGAGTGTTATAGGGAATTCTTGTCAAAAGGAAAAGTAACTCCTTATCCCTCAATTGAGGAAGGTAAACCTATAGTTATACTTAGGAATACAGGAAACTCTTTCTGGGAAAAAGCATAATTTTTCCACTAGATAACACACTGAATGCCAAGGTTTTAGTGAATGGTATTGGCAGGGAGTATATATCCATACCTTTATATCGGGTGCACCTAGAGTGTGACCTAATGTCTGAAATGGTAACTGTAGAAGTTGTCCATAGTTTGCCAGTAGACAGAGTTGACCTACTCCCGGGGAATGATTTAGGTGGAGCAAGGGTAGTAGCTTCTCCAGTAGTCACGGGAATACCAAGTGAAGTGAAAGAGACAGAACAGTTGCAGGAAAAGGTTCCAGAAATTTTTCCTTCAAGTTCAGCGACCCGAGCAATGGCTAAATAAGTTCCATTGTGGGAAGTATAATTGGCACCACATTCAGATAGGTGAATATCTGAAATTTTCTTTGGGGATTTGGATAATCTGAAGGAAATGTTTAATAAGTCTTCTCTGATCAAGGTTCAGCAAGCCGATCCAGAGTTAAATAAAGTGGCACAATCAGCTTTAACTGAAGCTGAGACAGAGTTCTGGAAGGATACTATGTTAAAAATGGGATTCTGATGAGGAAGAGAAGACCTCCTCACAGACCTGTGGACGAAGAATAGACGGTTGTTCACCAGGTAGTGGTACCACCCAAGTATCGCCGGGAACTATTAAGGATAACCCATGAAATTCCTCGAGCAGGACATGTGGGGATCTGGAAGACCCAATCATGTATAGGTCAACATTTTTACTGCCCAGGTCTTTCCAAGGATGTGGTGCAGTTTTGTACAACGCGCCAGATGTGTCAGTTTGTTGGAAAACCGCAACCTGCTATAAAACCAGCACCTCTAATTCCCATACCAGTTTTTGGGGAACCACTTAGTAGGGTGTTGGTAGACTGTATAGGACCTTTACCGAAAACAAAAGCAAGACACCAATATATTCTTGCTATCATGGATACGGCTACACGGTTCCCAGAGGCAATTCCCTTGAGAACAATTTCTGCTAAGGTAGTGATAGAGAAGTTAACCCAGTTCTTCACTAGATATGGATTACCGTTTGAGATTCAGTTGGATTGAGGTTCCAATTTTATGTCTAAATTTTTTAAGGAAGTTATAGGCAATTTGGGTATAACAGTTAAAGTCTTCAGCATACCACCCACAGACACAAGGGGCTTTAGAAAGGTACCATCAGACACTCAAAACGGTGATCAGGGCATACTGAAATGAATATCCCCATGATTGGGATAATGGCTTAGAATTTCTTTTGTTTGCCACTAGGGATTCAACTAATGAGTCTATCAGTTTTAGTCCATTTGAATTAGTTTATGGACACGAGATAAGAAGTCATCTAAAACTAATTAAAGAAAGGCTTTTAGAACAGAAGAACAAATCTTCTGTGCTAGATTATGTATCTGTGTTCCGGGGATGGCTCACGAGAGCCTGCAAAGTGTCTCAAGAATACCATAAAGCTTCCCAAACAACCATAAAGAAATGGGCAGACAAGCATGCCAAGTCCTGAACATTTCAACCAAGGGATAAGGTGTTAGCATTATTGCCTTTACAGGGTGAACCATTGAATGCATGGTTCAGTGGTCCATATAAAGTGGTCAAGAGAATTGGTCAATTATTTGATTGACACCCCAGATCGCCGGAAAAAGAATTGGCTGTATCTTATCAATATCATTGCTGGGAGGAGGATAATCAAGCACATAGGTATGTCAGGTAGTAGGGACAGTGAAGGATGAAAGGGATAGTGAGGATGAGGCAGAAAGAAGCCTAGACAATTCTCAAATTGAACCTCTTACTATCCAGTTAGCTAATACTGAATTGTTAGGGAGATTGGACATTATGCTTCCATATTTAGATGCAGAATAATGAGAAGACCTAACAACTCAGCATTTAAAAGAGTCTGTAGGAACAAGCCAGGATGTAAAACCTTAGCCAGACATGATGTGGATGTAGGGGCATTCTTTCCTATAAAACAGCATCCTTATCGCTTAAGTCCAGATAAACAGGCCCAGGTAAAAGCAGAAATCCAACACATGCTGGAAAACCACCTAGCTGAACCCAGTCAAAGCAGCTGGAGTTCCCCAGTGGTGTTAGTGCATAAACCTGATGGTTCAACTAGACTCTGCATAGACTACAGAAAGGGTAATACAGTAACAAAGGCAGACTCCTACCCAATTCCTCACTTGGAAGACTGTATTGACAGTGTGGGCAATGCCACATTTCTTACAAAAATAGATGTGTTTCAGGGATACTGGCAAGTTCCTTTAACACCCTGAGCTAAAGAAATATTGGCCTTTGTCACACCAGACGATATTTTCCAATGCCACGCGATGCCATTCGGGTTAAAAAATGCCCCAGCAACTTTTCAGAGACTAATGAACACGGTGATAGCCAGTGTTCCTAACTGTGTGGTTTACCCTGATATGTTCTGGTATACAGTGACACTTGGAAGGACCACTTGAAACAACTAGAAGCTCTGTTTAGAAAATTATACTCATCTGATTTAGTAATAAACCTTGCCAAAAGTGAATTTGCAAAAGCCAGAGTAAGCTACCTCAGGCATATAGTAGGGCAAGGACAAGTGTTGCCAAGAACAGCAAAGGTACAAGCATTGGTGGAGTTCCCTACTCCTAGGACTAAGTGAGAAATCATGAGGTTTTTGGGGATGTGTGGTTTCTACTGCAAGTTTGTACCAAATTTTAGTAGTATAGCTGATCCACTGACAGATTTGCTACAGAAAAAGGAAACTAAAGTTGTGTGGTCAGGAGAGTGCCAAGCATCCTTTGAGAGGCTGAAAGCCATTTTGATCAATGAACCAGTGTTAGCTGCTCCAAATTTCACGAAGCCCTTCAAGGTAGCAATTGATGCTAGTGACCTGGGAGTCGGTGCATGTCCTGTTACAAGATGATGAATCAGGTATAGAAAGGTCAGTGGGATACTTTTCCAAAAAGGTAAATCAACACCAAAAAAGAAAAGAAACCCTAGGTTTATTTTTGGCTCTTAAGAATTTTGAAGTCTATATCCGCCACGACTGCGGAGAGACAGTGATATATATTGATCATAACCCCCCAAGCCTTTGTGGAAAAATTTAAAAACCAAAATGCCAGACTATTCCGTTGGCGTTTACTATTGCAACCTTATCACTTAAAGATTATCCACATTGCCGGCAAACATAATGTAATTGCAGACGCTTTATCTAGAATCTAACTTTGCTTTGAGTTATCTGAGTGCAAAGATGGTACAAAACAGAACTGTATTAGCTACAGATAAAGAGTGAAATAGTATGAGTGTGAAAATGTATGTTAAAATTTTTTCATCTTTTTTTTCCTCACTCTGTAATGAAAGATATTTAAAAATGCATTTCATTCCTGCAAGGGTGGAGGTGTTAATAGTTGTCACAGAGCTGTAACAATTTTTCTCCTCGGATTAAACAGTGTGTGTGCCTTTAAGACTTTATTAAAAACAGTGCACCTTTAAGGGAGAAAGTTCTGGAGACACAGTGCACCAGCTGCATTTTGTTACCCTGGGCAACAGCAGGAGAGAGAGGTCATATGGTTTGATGCTTCCGCTTTGACTGAGGGGAGGCAGTGGCGTAGTGGTAATGTCACTGGACTGGTAGCCCAGAGGTCCAGGCTAATGCTCTGGGGACATGGGTTCGAATCCCACCAACGGCAGATGGTGAAATTTGAATTCAATTAATAAATCTGGAAATAAAAAGCTAGTCTAGTGTGACCATGAAACCATTGTCAATTGTTGTAAAAACCCATCTGGTTCACTGGCCTACATGTGACTCCAGACCCACAACAATGTGGTTGACTCTTAAAATGGCCTCTGAAATAGCCACTCAGTTCAAGGGCAATTAGGGATGGGCAATAAATGCTGGCCTAGTCAGCGACGCCCACATCCCATGAACGAATAAAAAAAAATTGGAAACTTGATTGTTGGGATCCAAATATAATGCCAATTATGAAAATAAAAGGAACCAGGTTTCTTGTATAATAAGGTACAGTCTCTACCATCGTAATGACATTCGTAGTTGCAGTAGAGTTTCTGGGTAAGGAGAATGTTTCCCTCAGTGACTTGATAACATTAATGCAGAATAAACTAAAAGAATTGGTGGCAAAATTGGGGTTAGAGTTGAAATCAGGTGCAAAAAAAGCAGTGATAATTGACCTAATAGACCAACATCTGGAATTAGAAGACGAGGAACAGGAAGGTAGAGAGTGATGCAGTAGAATTGGCTAGTTAGAAGTTCAGTCAGAAACGAAAAAACTTGAAACAGAAAAAGAAACAGCAATAGCATTGGAAAGACTTAGACTTCAATTTCAGATAGAAAGTGAAAAAGACGCAAGGGAATTTGAATTAAAAAAGATGGAACTAAGGCAAAGGGGTGGTCTTGACTCCAGGGAATATTCTGGCCAGGAAGAATCTGAATCCAGCCCAGAACCCAGCGAAAAGCTGTCTAAATTTATACAAGCTCTTCCTAAGTTTGAGGAAAGGGACGTAGAGGCATTTTGCATATGTTTTAAAAAAATAGCCAAACAGATGAAATGGCCAAAGGAAAGCTGGACACTGCTTATGCAAAGCAGGTTGATAGGGAAAGCTCATGAACTTTATGCCATGCTTCCTGAAGAGGCTTCAACAGATTATGAGATAGCAAAAAAGGCTATACTCGCAGCGTATGAGATAGTCCCTGAAGCTTACCGTCAGAAGTTCTGGAACTTGAGATTGGCTGGGCAGACGTATGTAGAATTTGAGAGGGTGAAGCAAATTAATTTTGACTGTTGGATACGGACATTAAAGATGGAAACCACATATGAGAACCTTCAAGAGTTGATTCTCTCGGAGGAATTTAAAAATTCCATTCCTTCTGTAGTGAGAACACATGGAGATAACTTGAAAGTTTTGAAAGCTAGGCAAGCAGAGGAAATTGCTGATGATTTTGAGCTTGTGAATAAGCCAATCACCCCCACAAACCCGAGAAGAATAGAAAGTGGGAGAGTGAAAGGAAGACAAGTAGCCGGGGACAAGAAACAGCTGGGAATACCCCAGGATCACCTCCTCAGGCCAGACAGGAAGGTGCTGAGGGTAGAAGTGAGGTTTGCAAGCCGAAGTGTTATCATTTCCACAAGACATCTTCATTCAGAATGCTGGAAATTGCGAGGTAAACCCATAGGACTTTGTTGGGGTATGCAAAGCTAATGCAGAGTATAGCAGACCAGGGGCTATAGCTTTAACGACAGCTGTAAAGCCAGATACAACAACTAAAGAGAGTGTGGGGGTTAAGAATAAGATACCCGACAATTCTAATTAATTTTTGTCAAAGGGGAAAGTAACTCCATATGCTTTAAGTGAGGTAGGAAAACCTATCATTATACTCAGGGATACAGGAGCAACCCAAACACTTGCTGGGGAAAGATATAACATTTCCACCAGAGAGAGCCTTGAATGCTAACATTTTAGTTAATGGAATTGGCGGGGGGGTACATACCCGTACCTTTATATAAAATATGCCTACAGAGTGACTTAATATCTGGGATGGTAACTGTAGGAGTTGTCCACAGTTTGCCACTGGAGGGAATTGATTTACTACTAGGAAATGATTTGGCCGGACCGAAAGTATCAGTTTCTCCTATAATTACAGAGGAACCAAGTGAAATTAGGGCAACGGAGCAATCACAGGAACAAGTTTCAGGAATATTTCCTGCATGCGTAGTCACTGGAGCAATGGCTAAACAGGATCCATTGTCAGAGGTAAAAGTGGCACTACGAACAGATAGCCAAGTATCTGAAACCTTATTTGTGGATTTAGATAATCCAAATGAGATGTTTAACAGATCTTCTATCATTGCAGCATAGCAAGTTGATCCAGAGATATACCAATAGCATAGATGGCTCTGACAGAAGCTGAGGCGGAAGGAGTTCTGGAAGGCTATTATATGGCAAACAGGGTTTTGAGGAGGAAATGAAGACCGCCTCATAGACCTGTGGCCAAAGACTGGACAGTTGTTGAACAGATAGTGGTACCACCTAAATATCGCCAGGGATTATTATCGTTAGCACATGACATTCCTTTTGCAGGACATATGGGAATTCGGAAGACCAAATCACGCATAAGCCAACATTATTGCTGTCCAGGTCTTACAAAGGATGTTAGACAATATTGTAGGACACGCTATACATGTCAAATGGTGGGAAAGCTGCAACCTACCATAAAACCGGCACCACTAGTAATTGAGGAACCATTTAACAGGGTATTGGTGGACTGTGTGTATCAATAGAAGCAGTGGTCCTAGCACTGAACCTTGGGGAACTCCACTGTCTACCATTCTCTGTTTTCTGTCCTTAAGCCAATTTTGTAATCCAACTTAACACTGACCTTCCTATTCGATAAGCTTCAATTTTGTTAACCAGCCTTTTATGTGGTACTTTGTCAAACGCTTTCTCAAGATCCATAGAGACAAAATCCATTGCTTTCCCTTCATCAGCCTTTACTGTTACTTCATCAAAAGTAGTCAATTGGATTCGTCAAGCACTATCTCCCTTTACAGATTCTTGTTAGCTCTGCCTAATTAACTCAAACCTTTCCAAGTGTCTGTTGATTTTTTTCCCTGATTGTTTCGAAAACCTTACACACCACTGGTGTTAAACTAACTGGCCTGTAGTTACTAGGAATGTCCTTACACCCTTTCTTGAATAAGGTTGTCACATTGGCCATTCTCCAATCTTCTAGAACCTCCGCCATACCCAGGGAAGATTGCAAAATGATGGCAAGCACTTCAGCCATCTTCACTCCTAATTCCTTTCGCAACCTGGGATGCAAGCCATCCAGACCAGGCGACTTATCCACTCTAAGCATAGCCAGCCTTTCCAATAATCCCTGCCTATCAATTTTTACCTCAACCATTACCTCTACCATCTCAGCTTCAAATGATATTTTGTCAGTATCCTCTTCCTTAGTAAACACGGATACCAAAGTACATATTAAGTATTCCACCCTTTCTCTGTGCCTCTAAACATCTATGACTCTATATGTCGCCCACTTTGTCCCTAATAAGCCCCACCTGGCCTCTTACCACCTGCTTAGTATTTGCATGCTGGTAGAAGATTTTTGGGCTCCCTTTTATGTCAACTGCCATTCTATTGTCATTTTTTTTTTGCCAGTCGTATTTTGCTCTTTACTTCCCCTCAACCTGTTGTATTTGGCCTGATTCTCGCTTGAAGAATTCTCCTGCCATGCATCATACAGTCTTTTTTGTTTCATCATATTGTCTATCTCCCTAGTCATCCAAGGAGCCCTGGCTTTGGTTCCCTTACCTTTCGCTCGTTAGAATGTACCTAGCCTGTACCTGAAACATCTCCTCCTTAAAGATCACCCATTGCTCTGTTACAGTTTATACTGTCAATCTTTGGTGTATTTTACCCTGACTAGATCCCCTTTCAGCCCATTGATGTTAGTCCTCTTCCAATTTAGAAGTTCTGTTTTGGACTGTTCCTTGCTCTTCTCCATTGTTACATTAAACCTTATGATACAACGATCACTCTTACCCAAGTGTTCCCCCACAGACACTTGGGCCGAAATTTAACATTGAGGCAGTGGCCCTGCCCATCTGTTGAAAAGTCAGGGGCAAGCCCATCACTGCTGCGCCTAGAAGCCAAACTGTTGTGTGATTGCCTTTAAGAGTGATGTCCCTTTCAGATCTTGGTATGCTAATGAACTAAGTGCCAGGACTTGGAGCCAGAGCCTCTCTGTAACTGGAACACCAAGAGGAAGGTCCTGTAAATAGTTAGCTCTGCACTGTATATACTGGTTAGCTGTTAATAAACCTGTTTGTGATCTTCAACAACCTGGACTCCACATATCTCATTTATGTTGCATCAGACAATATAACAACCTTCTCATTACAGCTGCTATATATTGTGTAGCCCAGGCCCTTAATTGGCCTCGGTCAGGGCCTCCACTCCAAAGCTGGCCAATCAGAGGGCCGGCAGCTCTTCAGTCCCGACAGCGCCACTGGGTGCGGTGGCCATGGCTGGGACTGCACCCAGCAAGAAGAGGAAAGATGAACATCGCTCTTCAAAGAGCGAAGTAGGAGTCCTGCCTTGCCGGGGATAATCGGCTAGGCTCCAGCGAGGGGGGTGGGTCGGAGAGCAGGGCAGGGGTTGTAGCTGTAGTGAGGATGACACATGCTGCTGGGTGGGCCCTTTGTGGGGCACAGTGCACCCGATCTGGAGGGACTCCCCCACCAGCCCGCAAGGAGGCCACCTCCTCAGGTGCTGAAGTGCCCGTCTGCTGCTGGTAAAATACCAGTGGTGGTGGGGAGAGGCCCTTGAGTGGCAATTAATTGGCCACTTAAGAGCCACAACTGGCCTGGGGCAGGCGGGCCATTTGCCACCTCCCCCGCTGTTGGTAAAATAGCAGCGGGGGCAGGTATGCGACAGGCATGGCACCCCCCCCCCACCTCCCTCCCACACGATTTTATGCCCCCCACCACCTCTGAGCCTACTCCTGGGGCAGGGGAGGGACATTAAATTCCAGCCTGTGTCTACTTGGCTTCCTTCCCCAGCACCACTGGTCAAGGAAATTCTCCTGAACACATTTCAGGAATTCCTCCCCCTCCTTTGCCTTTACTCTAACATTATCCCAATTGATATTTGGGTAATTGAAGTCCCCTAATATTGCCACTCTATAGTTCTTTCACATCTCTAATTTCCCTGCAGATTTGCTCCTCTAGATCTCTATCTCACTATTTGGAGGCCCCTAGTAGCGTAATCATAACTTTTTTGCTTCTCAACTTTAACCAAATGGAATTTGTCTTTGCCGCCTCAAGGACACCCTCTCTTTCCAACACTACAGTGTCTTTCCTAATCAGTACTGCCATCCCATCCTCCTTTTTTCCTTCCCCATCTTTTCTGAACACTTTTATATTCCTGAATATTAAGTGCTCAGTCCTCACCATTTTTAAGCCACGTTTCCGTTATTGCCACTACACCATATTCCCACATGCCTATTTGTGCTTGCAGCTCATCAATCTTGTTCATCATACTTTGTGTGTTTACATACATGCATTGTATATCTGTCTTTGCATTCCTCATTGTCCTTCTTAGTCTGCTCCTATCCAATATGCTACTACTTCCTTCTCTAGTACTATACAACATTCTCATACCTTTACGCACCTTATTCCACTTTCCTATTTCTATATGCTGGTGTCCATCCCTTTGCCAAATTAGTTTAAACTCTCCCCAACCACAGTAATGAACCTCCCTGTGAGGACATTGGTCCCAGTCCTGTTGAGGTGCAACCTGTCCCTTTTGAATACCTGTCTCCGGCCCCAGAACTGGTCCAAATGACCCAAAAAATCTGAAGCCCTCCTTGCTGCACCACGCCTCAAGCCATGCATCGATTCTCCCCATCATCCTTTTCTACTCTCACTAACACATGGCACTGGGAGTAATCCAGAGATTACAAACTTCGAAGTCCTACTTTTTAAACTTTCTCCCTAGCTCCTGAAAATCTGACTGTAGGATCTCAATGCCTGTTCTCTCTACTTCATTGCTACCGACATGTACCACAACTTCTGGCTCACTCCCTTCCCCCTGTAGAATATTATGCACCCTCTCCATGATGTCCTTTATCCTGGCAACACACCATGCAAGACTCACGATGACGATTACAGAAATGCCTGTCTGTCCCCAGACTATGGAATCTCCTATAACAACTGTATTGTTACTCTTTGCTGTTCCCTTCTGTGCAGTTCCTTGCCCATTGGTGTCATGGTCTGAAACAGAGTCTCTCCCAGTTGTCTCTAAAGTCTAGTACTGGTTTGAGAGTGGCACACCCCCCAAAGACCTCTGCACTTCCTGCCTCTTCCTTCTCTTCCGAGGGCCACTCATCTATATCCTGGACTTACACTGCCTGTGGGGTGACCACCGCCTGGAACTGGCAGCACAGCGGTTAGCACCGCAGCCTCACAACTCCAGGGACCCGGATTAAATTCTGGGTACTGCCTGTGCGGAGTTTGCAGGTTCTCCCTGTGACCACGTGGGTTTTTGCTGAGTGCTCTGGTTTCCTCCCACGTGCCAAAGACTTGCAGGTTGATAGGTAAATTGGCCATTGTAAATTGCCCCTAGTGTAGGTAGGTGGTAGGGAATATGGGGTTACTGTAGGTTAGTACAAATGGGTGGTTGTTGGTCGGCACAGACTCGGTGAGCCGAAGGGCCTGTTTCAGTGCTGTATCTCTAAATAAATATGATCCAGGAAACTCTCTTAATCCCTGATGCTCCAGTGACTGCAGGTGCTCCTTAAGCTTGGAAATCCTGAGCTTGAGCTCAAGCAGCTGGAGACACTTCCTACACACATGGCCACCCAAGACACATGAAGTGTCCTGAAATTCCTACATGGCGCAGGAACTGCAAGCAACAGCTGTCCACCCACCCATGATCTAAATAAAATCTATTTTCTCTTTAATAATCTAGTTCTTTGTTCTTTTTGATCTTTTGGGCCTCCTTATCTCGAGAGACAATGGATACGCGCCTGGAGGTGGTCAGTGGTTTGTATGGAGTGACCTCTCCATGGCGCATGCCTGGGCAAATTTATGGAGGTTGAGAGTTGCCCAGTCGTCAAAACCCCCCTCTCGGCCTTTCTGGTGGGGTCCAAAGGAGTGCAGGACACGACGTTTGGCACCAGTATGGCTGCAGGAACTGCCGGAAACATGCCAAAGGTGACACATGACCGCCTACGGGGTTCCGCTCCGGATTTTCTGTTAGGGTTTACTCCCTTAGCCTTGGTCTCTCCCGAGACGCCCACAAGGCAGTGGGGTTGTTGGGGCCCCTACACAGGTGTAGGATGGTGCCGGTGGGAGGAGGGGATGCAAGGGGGAGGGGTAGAGGGAGGGGGTGGGGGGGGTGGTGCAGGGGAAGGGGGTGCGGGGTGAAGATGGTGCGGGGGGGGGGGCGGGCTGGGACGGGGTTGTGAGGGGGTGAGCTGAGAGGGTGGAGCAGGGAAGGGGGGTAAAGGGGGGGGGGGGAGGGGGGGTGGAATCTGGTGCAGGTAATAAGCCATTTCCTCAGTGCCCACCATCGACGTCCGGAAAGCTCATCTACGTCCTTCGGGAGGTGAAGCATCATTTGGCAGACTTAGAGGTGGTTACATTTGCTAAGGGTTTTTTGCAGTGGTTTAAATAAAGGCATGCAGCATTGCCGACAGTGCGCTGCAGATGCTCTCCGAGCCATCTCCCGCGGGCGCTTTGAAGTTGCGGCCGGGGGGGCCGTTCGTGGATGTTTTGGGTGTTCGGGGCACCTTTTCACAGGACTTCTCTCGGGTCCCGCAGCTCCTTCTTCACCTCAATGGACTTACCGCATGCCGTGGCTGCAGACACTCTGGACTGTGAAGACAGCAGGATCGGAGATTAAAGTATCGGCAGCTGTGCTCGTCAGTTTCATCCGGATCAATTTCATTGAGAAAACAAAGAGCAGGTGTGGCTGGGGGAGGGCAGTGGGCCCAGGTAACATACACTAAACTAACTGTTAACTTTTAGATAGGGCTAAAATGAACTGATTTAAAGAGCCAGGGGAATTTAAACAGTTTAAGAGGGCAGATTGGGGGAGAAAACGTTAGGGATGGGAGCAGATGGCCATGGATAGAGTTGAACAGCAAGGGAGCTTCCTAGGGAGCTTCCAGCCCAGGAGCCATCTTGGAATACTATGTTAGCACTTTGTATAAACTATTAATTTTATTTAAAATGCCTCTAGATCTGCTGAGCTAATACTCTTATTAATTCAGTTACTGTTATTGTCATGCAGATCCCCACCTGCCAAGAATGAGGCATATTAATTTTGTCATATGAACATTGATTTTAAACTGTTGCTGGAGTGAAGAAAGGACTTGTTAAAAAAAATCACCAGACACTTGGCTGGAAAAACATTTGCATACTAACAGATAGTGCTTGGAGAGACAGAGGACTATTCCCTGGACAACTTAACTCAAAATGGACTTCGATCAGACAATGAAGGTGAGGAAGCTCACATTCCAGGATGACTGCTAAGATGGCAGAATCCACAAACAGAAGTGGTCAAACCAGCTAATCACATGACTAACCTGCTGGGCAACCTGGGGTTTTTTGAACTAGCCACAGGACAGTTTGAATTCAGAGGGCAGTTTTGAACTGGAACAAGGAAGCCTCTCTCTCTCTCTGTCGTGTTCGCTTTCTCCCAAGCCACCGGACCCACAGAAGGCACGGAAACCTCGAGAGAGAAAAGACTCTGACCTCAAAACAAGTTGAAGTGTGCACTGGGCCCCAACAAATTGCAAGTCTGACCAGCAACCAAAGACTTCACAGCAAACTCAAAGAACAATAAAATATAAACCCATCTGTTGCCTCAAACATTTTCCCTTTATTCTTTTCTACTCTTCTGTCTGAGTGTGTGTTTATCACATATGCATGCTAGCGTGAGCGTGTCGCATATGCGTAGTCAGTAACCAGATTAATAAACTTCTACATTTGTTGTTAAAAATCTAAGAAAACCTGACTGTTTGATTTCTTTGCCTTACAATTGGAGCAGTGAACAAGGATTCACTAAGGGGGAGCTAAAAACAGTATTTTAAAAATTTATCCCAGTTACGGGTAAACCAGGCAACGGCTGAGAGGGAACCTCTAGACCCCTCTCACCTAGGCATAACAGTTATACTTACCCCGATTTGAATTCTATTAATTAACCTAAGCTATAAATTTAATAGAGTACCTAGTTTCAACAACTACCCGAGATTCAAGAGAAAAAACCCTTAAAAACTCACCAACTAATCTACCTACCTGCTAGCCTCTGATGTCACTCCTTGCATTTTCTGGAAAATGCCGTGAAAGTTTTACTCTTTCCCCGCTCTGATTTATGAGCTGCCACTGTTGCTGCCAGGTCTCGCTGTCTCCCGCTCCCTCACTTGGACCACTCCTTATTTTGGAAAAGACCAGAATAGCACCTCTTCCCTCACTGCGCCAAATTCCCTCACTGACCAAATTCCCCGAGTTACATACTCTGTCGCAGTAGTCACTCCATTGAGCTGGAATTCATGCTAGGATCGAGGGAGCAGGAGGTGGGTCTCATGGACCAGATGAGCTGAGACAGCGCAAGTGGGGAGATAGGAGAGAAACTAGAGAAAGATGTGAGTTCAGGGAGAGCATTAGAGGAAGTTTGACCAGATGGGCTAGTGGAAGAAAGGGACACGGCACAGGCAGTTCATCGGATGGTCTTGATCTTAGTGACAAAGAAGTCTATGAGCCTCCTCACACTTACTGTTCGAGGTGAGATTGCAAGTTGCAGGGGTTTAAGAAGACGATTTTCAGTAGAGAAAAGAAGCCGGGGGTTATCTTTGTATTCTAGGATGATTCTGGAATAGTGAGCAAATTAAGTAGGCAAGAGCAGAACCCAATAGTGCTTTAAGTGGTCCAGCCAGACCTGGTGGTGTCCCTTGGACTTAAGTGAGTGAAGATGAGAGCCATTCCGGCAGAATGGCCAGAGAGAGAGAGAGTAATGATTTTATTGGGACTGGGCATCAAAGGTGGTAGTGAGGGTGCGGATGAGCAAATCAATAATGCAGAAATGTTGCGGTGAACAGAGGGCCAAAAGCTAAACAGTCAGAATTTTGAAAGGAGAGACTTGGTAGAGGTGCTCAAAATCTTGATGCGTTTTGAAAGAGCAAATAAGGAGAAACTGTTTCCAGTGGCAGAAGGGTCACATAATTATAGAATGATTACAGCACAGAAGGAGGCCATTCAGCCTGTTGAATCAACGCCAACTCTCTGCAAGAGCAATATAGCTTGTCCCGCTCCTCTGCCTTTCCCCATAGGCCTGCAAATTTTTTCTCTTCAGGGGTTAATCCAATTCTTTCTTGAAAGCCACAAATGAATCTGACTCCACTACCAAGGATTCTGAGGGAAATATGGGTGGAATGTGTGACGGTACTGACTACAATCTTCCAATACTCCTTAGATATAGGGGTGGTTCCAGAAGACTGGAGGTTTGCAAATGTTACACCCTTACTCAAAAAAAGGGTGTAAGGATAAACCCAGAAACTGCAGGCCAATCAGTTTAATCTCGATGGCGTGAGGAAAATGAGGAGAGGAAGTATAAAATAAAAGACAATATTCTAAAAGGAGTGCAGGAACAGAGGGACCTGGGGGTATATATGCACAAATCGTTGAAGGTGGTAGGACAATTCTCTTTCGAAAGTCTGCTTTCAACCTTCCCTTTTCTATGGAGAACAACCCCAGCTTCTCCAATCTATCCTCATAGCTGAACTCCCTCATCCATGGAACCATTCTCGTAAATCTTTTCTGCACCCTCTCTAAAGCTTTCACATCCTTCCTAAAATGCAGTGCTCAGAATTGGGCTCTATACTCTCGCTGAGGCCAAACCAGAGTTTTATAAAGGTTCTTCATAACTTCCTTGCTTTTGTACTCTATTTCTCTATTTATAAAGCTCAAGATCCCATACACTTTAACACTTTCTCAACCTGCCCTATCACCTCCAACAATTTGTGCATATAAACCCCCAGGTTTCTCTGCTCATGCACCTCTTTAGAATTGTGTCCTTTATTTCATATTACCTCTCCTCATTCTTCTCCCACCACCGAAATTAAACTGACTGGCCTGTAGTTGCTGGGTTTATCCCGACACCCTGTTTGAGTAAGGGTGTAACATTTGCAATTCTGAAGAAGTGACATATCCAACTCGAAACGCGTTAACTCTGTTTCTTTCTCTACAGATGCTGCCCCATGTACTAGTTCAAAGTCCTCCTGACCGCCCTGTTTATCCTTCCTGCTAGGACTCTGGGCCCAGCCCAGTTCAGGTGGAGCCCATTCCAACAGTACAGCTTCTTCCTGGCTCAGTACTGGTGCCAGTGTTCCATGAAATGGAACCCCTCTTTCCCACACCACGTTAGCAAAGTGTTCACCTCCCTAATCTTCTTATCTGCACACCAATTTACACATGGCTCAGGCAATAATCCAGAGATTACAACCCTTGAGGCTCTGTTTTTTCATTTAGCTCCTAGTTCCCAGTATTCTCCATACAGGACCACTTGCCTAATCTTCCCTGCGTTGTTTGGTCTCAACATGAACCACAATGACCGAATTCTCCCCCTCCCTCTCCAATATCCTCTCATGTCCCTTACCCTGGCACCAGGCAGGCAACATATCTGAGACTCTCAATCATGCTTACAAAGGATGTAATCTGCCCCCCTAATTAAGGAATCCGTTACAACTACTCATTACGTCCCCTCCTCCTCCTCCCTTTGGACACATCCAGCTCCAAGGTGCCATGGTCTGCAATCTGGCTATCCTTCTGACAGTCTCTATCCTAATCCTCACAGATAGCGAGTACGTTGTACCTGTCGAGTAGGATCAGTTTCAGTGGATCTTTGTTCTCTATCTTACCTGGGTTCCTGACTATCAGTCACACCAATTCTGAACCTGCACCTCTACAGAGTGTATCGAGGTCTGGTGCAAACTGCCCAGATACTGCTCCCCCTCCCTTATGTGTCAAAATATTTCTAACTCGCACTCCAGATAAATGACTGAGCCGGAGAGAGTCAAGATGGAGATATCGACTTGTGTTCACTCTAGATAGTCTTGCTGACCACAAACTCCCACATACTGCAGTCCAGACACACAACCTGCTCTGCCATACTTTACTCTATTTATACCTACCTACTTTTTAGTTTGCTGTCAGATTCTTTTCTTTTTCTGCACACTAACTTGCACCAAGCACTAAAACATTAGACAAAAATTTTCAATACTTCCTGCCTCAAGCTGACACAAACCGCTACAAGTATTATAAAGGAACAAGCCCCGCACAGTACCTTCCAGGCTGCTGCACGGCTGCACACCCACACAGCTTAGCAGGAACAGTGTGGGATATTAGGAATAAAATGAATATAAATACCTGTCTGTATGGTTGGTCAGGATGATGTTGTTCTTTACGCTGTACTTGCTTTGGTTGCTGACGATAAGGAGTTCTCACCAACGTTCCTCTGAGTTGTTTATACAGATTACTTCTCAGACTCAGTGGGTTATATGTTGATTCTACATCTAACCCGTCCAATATGTCCTACAAAAATACAAAATAAAAGCTTTTGTTTTTATTTTGAATTTGTGGGGTCCTAGTCACCAAAAACATTCAGTGCTCTCCGTATCCCCCTGCACAAGCCCCTCCTCCTGCCACCCTTTCTATCGAAAAACAAATGTGTTGTAAAATGCATGAAGTAGGCTTGTAGAATGTTTACATATTGTATTAATAAAACAGAGCATATCACAACATACTACACAAGTGAAACTGCTCAATTTTTGTATGTACATTGTAATGAATCTGTCGACTTTGCCTCACCCCCTTCTGGCAGTATCTTTAAATGTTAGAATATTTTGATTCAGTGGTTGTATGCAGTTTTCCTTGTTATGGTGAATTTTTAACAAGAACAGGGCACATGCCTCAAAGGCCTGTGCGTTAATCCATCCATCTATATGACTTAGCTAATCAGTTGATAAACTTGCTGCATAAGAAAAGAGTTAATCTTTATATTATAGTAATAGTAGCTTTTTACTTTTGTTAGGTAGAGAAGCATGACTCTTAAATTATTATATCTTAAAATTGTTAGTAGTCACAGACACAGATAAAATAGACAAAATGGAAGGGTGGCATTGGAGATAAGCACTTGCCTGAGAAAGACCACAGTTCTGGAATGTTAGCGAGTATAGTCAAGTTAGAAAGTTATGAATCTATGGCCAAAAGTACAGGACATAATCAAATCAGTTGAATGATAACTATGTAATCCAACTATGAAACGCACTAATTGTTACATAGATGGGGTAATGAAAAAGCTATAAAAAGTGGGTGTTTGAATTTAGAATTCAGCTGAGGTCTGGTTGATCTGCACACTGATCCTGGAATTGCAATGGATTTGAATTCTCTGGTAAAAACTCACAAGGTTTTGTCATAAGCATGGCTGTTAAGTATATGTTTAATTATTGCATGCTTAATCAACCTGTGACACCTGACATTCAATTTTATGAACCTTATTATTTTGAGGAGTAAATTACAAGTAAGAACACAATGGAGTCACACATGGAGTGATTACTGCAAATTCTATATATGAAAGTGTTAACTTACTTCATTTCATTACCTCCTCTTCTTCCCAAGTCCATACGGTTGACCAGCACAGTCACTCACCTCTATTTTGCTTAGAGCTGTTTCTGGTGGATCTTCGGATCTGTAAGGAAGGTCGCAGGGCAAAAGGAGTTCTTGCACCACAACAGGCTTCACCAGGAGAGTCAGTGTGGTGGAAGGCAGTATGGCGTAATAGGAGTCAACATGAACAGACCAAGAGGGTCCTATGACCTGAGGTTCAGAACGAGCTAGAAGCATCCAGTCTCTTTTCTATGAAATAGAAAAGAATAGACTTGCATTTACACCTTGCCAAAGCACTTTGCAGTCAATTAAACACTTCTTGAAGTGTAACCACTGTTGTAATGTAGAAAGCACAACAGCCAATTTGCACACAGCAATGTCCCAAAAACAGCAATGTGTTGATCATCAGATAATCTATATTTAGTGATGTCTGTTGAGAGATAAATTGCCAGGATACGGAAATAATTCTCCAGTTCTTTGTCGAAACAGTGCCATGGGATCTTTTAGTTTGCTATAGGCATATAAATAGTAAAAAGGTGGTAAAAGGAGGAGTAGGGCCGATTAGGGACCAGAAAAGGGATTTACACAGAGGCAGAGGGCATAGCTGAGGTATTAAATGAATACGTTGCATCTGTCTTTACCAAGGAAGAAGATGCAACCCAGGCAATGTTGAAAGAAGAGGTAAGTCAGACACTACAGGGGTTTAAAATTGATAAAGAGGAAGTATTAGATAGGCTGTCTGTACTTAAAGTGGATAAAGCATCAGCACCAGATGAAATGCATCCAAGGATACCGACGGAAATGAGGGTGGAAATCAGAGGCACTGGCCATAATTTTTCAGTCTTCCTTAGACTCAGGAGTGGTGCCAGAGGACTGGAGAATTGCAAACATTACACCCTTGTTCAAAGAAGGGTGTAAAGATAAGCCCAGCAACTACAGACCAGTCAGTTTAACTTTGGTGCTGGGAAAACTTCCAGAAAAAAATAATTCGGGACAAAATCAATAGTCACATGGACAAATGTGAATTAATTAAGGAAAGCCAGCATTTCTTAAGGAAAAATCATATTTAACTAACTTTCTGGAGTTTTTTTGAGGAGATAACAGAGAGGGTTGATGAGGGCAATGCTGTTGATGTGGTGTACAGGGACTTTCAAAAGGCGTTTGATGCAGTGCCACACAACAGACTTGTGAGAAAACTTGTAGCTCATGGAATAAAAGGGAGGGTAGCAACATGGATATGAAATTGGCTGAGTGACAGGAAACAAAGTAGTGGTTAATGGATGTTTTTTGGCCTGGAGGAAGGTTTGTAGTGGAGTTCCCCAGGGATCAGTGTTGAGACCCTTGCTTTTCCTGATATATATTGATGACCTAGACCTTGGTGTACAGGGCACAATTTCAAAGTTTGTAGATGATTCGAAACTTGGAAGCATTGTGAACTGCGAGGAGGATAGTGTAGAACTTCAAAAGGACATAGACAAGTTGGTGGAATGGGCAGACAGGTGGCAGATGAAGTTCAATGGAGAGAAATGTGAAGTGATTCATTTTGGTAGGAAGAACAATATTAAAGACGTTGTAGCAGGGCACTTAGAAAAATTTAAGGTAATCAGGCAAAGTCAACATGGTTTAGTTAAAGGGAAATCATGTTTAACCAATTTATTGGAGTTATTTGAGGGAGTTACATGGGCTGTGGATGAAGGGGAACTGGTGGATGTATCGTACTTAGATTTCCAGAAGGCATTTGATAAAGTGCCACATCAAATGTTATTGCAAAAAATAAAAGCTCATGGTGCAGGGGATAATATATTGGCATGAATAGAAGATTGGCTAGCTAACAGGAAACAGAGAGTAGGCATAAATGGATCATTTTCTAATTGGCAACATGTAACGAGTGGTGTGCCACAGGGATCTGTGCTGGGGTCTCATAAATTTTACAATTTATATAAATGACTTAGATGAGGGACCAAAGGTATGGTTGCTAAATTTGCTGATGACACAAAGATCGGTAGGAAAGTAGGTTGTGAAGAGGACATAAGGAGGCTACCATGGGATATAGATAGGTTAAGTGAGTGGGCAAAAATCTGGCAGATGGAGTATAATGTGGGAAAATGTGAAATTGTCCATTTTGGCAGGAAGAATAACAAAAAGGCATATTATCTAGATGGTGAAAGATTGCAGAGCTCTGAGATGCAGAGGGATCTGGGTGTCCTAGTGCATGAATTGCAAAAGGTTAGTATGCAGGTACAGTATGTAATTAGGAAAGCTAATAGAATACTATGGTTTATCACAAGGGGAATTGAATAAAAAAGTAGGGAGGTTATGCTTCAGCTATACAGGGCATTGGTGAGACCACATCTGGAGTACTGTGTGCAGTATTGGTCTCCTTATTTAAGGAAGGATGTAAATGCATTGGAAGCAGTTCAAAGAAGGGTTACTGAACTGATAGCTGGAATGGGCGGCCTATCTTATGTGGAAGGATTGGACAGGCTAGGCTTGTATCCGCTGGAATTTAGAGTAGTAAGAGATGACATGATTGAAACATATAAGATCCTGAGGGGTCTTGACAGGGTGGATGTGGAAAGGATGTTTTCCCTTGTTTTTTTTTGATTCATTCAGGTTTGTGGGCGTCGCTGGCTAGGCCAGCATTTATTGTCCATCCCTAATCACCCTTGAGAAGGTGGTGGTGAGCTGCCTTCTTGAACCGCTGCAGTCCATTTGGGGTAGGTACACCCACAGTGCTGTTAGGAAGGGAGTTCCAGGACTTTGACCCAGCGACAGTGAAGGAACGGCGATCTAGTTCCAAGTCAGGATGGTGTGTGACTTGGAGGGGAACTTGCAGGTGGTGGTGTTCCCATGCATTTACTGCTCTTGTCCTTCTAGTTGGTAGAGGTCACGGGTTTGGAAGGTGCTGTTGAAGGAGCCTGGGTGCATTGCTGCAGTGCATCTTGTAGATGGTACACACTGCTGCCACTGTGCGTCGGTGGTGGAGCGAGTGAATGTTTGTAGATGGGGTGCCAATCAAGTGGGCTGCTTGGTCCTGGATGGTGTCGAGCTTCTTGTGTTGTTGGAGCTGCACCCATCCAGGCAAGTGGAGTATTCCATCACACTCCTGACTTGTGCCTTGTAGATGGTGGACAGGCTCTGGGGAGTCAGGGGCTGAGTTACTCGCCTCAAGATTCCTAGCCTCTGACCTGCTTTTGTAGCCACGGTATTTATATGGCTACTCCAGTTCAGTTTCTGGTCAATGGTAGCCCCTAGGATGTTGATAGTGGGGGATTCAGCGATGGTAATGCCATTGAATGTCAAGAGGAGATGGTTAGATTCTCTCTTGTTGGAGATGGTCATTGCCTGGCACTTGTGTTGCGCGAATGTTACTTGCCACTTATCAGCCCAAGCCTGGACGTTGTCCAGGTCTTGCTGAATTTCTACACGGACTGCTTCAGGATCTGAGGAGAATCTGGAACCGGGGTCACTGTTTAAAAATAAGGGGTCGCACATTTAAGTCAGAGAAGAGGAAAGTTTTTTTCTCTGAGGGTCACGAATCTTTGGAACTCTCTTACTCAAAAGGCGATGGAAGGAGAATCTTTGAATATGTTTAAGGTAGATAGATTCTTGATAAACAAGGGGGTGAAAGGTTATCGGGGGTACGAGAACTTATTGAGTGGCGGAGCAGGCTCAAGGAGCCGAGTGGCCTACTCCTGCTCCTAATTCGTATGTTTGTACATAGAGGCAATATAGAATAAAGGGTACAATTCTAAAGGAGGTGCAGGAGAAAGGGACCTAGGTGTATATGTGCATAAGTCATTGAAGGTGGCAGGACAGGTTGAGAGCATGGTTAATAAAGCATACAGTATCATCGGCTTTATTAATAGGGGCATACAGTGCAAGAGCAGGGAAGTCTAATGATAACCATGAAACCACTATCAGTTGTATGGGGAGGTGGTGTGTCACTGGACTAGCAACCCAGGGACCCAGGGATTTGCGCTGGGGACATGGGTTTGAATCCCACCAGAGCAGAAGGTAGAATTTGAATACAATTAATAAATGTGGAATTAAAAGCTCGTCTAATATTGGCCATGAAACCACTGTCAATTGTCATAAAAACCCAACTGGTTCACTAATGTCCTTAAGGGAAGGAGATCTGCTGTCCTTACCTGGTCTGCCTAAAGACCCACAGCAATGTGGTTAGCTCTTACACAAAAACGAAAACGGCAAACCCAGCCCTGTTGACCCTGCAAAGTCCTCCTTACTAACATCTGGGGGCTTGTGCCAAAATTGGGAGCGCTGTTCCACAGACTAGTCAAACAACAGCCTGACATAGTCATACTCACCGAATCATAGCTAACAGACAATGTCCCAGACACTGCCATCACCATCCCCGGGCATGTCCTGTCCTACCGGCAGGACAGATCCAGCAGATGTGGTGGCACAGTGGTATACAGTCAGGAGGGCGTTGCCCTGGGAGTCCTCAATATCGAATCCTGACCACATGAAGTCTCATGGCATCAGCTCAAACATGGGCAAGAAACTTCCTGTTGATTACCACCTACCACCCCCCACACCCAATGAATCAGTACTCCATGTTGAACACCACTTGGAGGAAGCACTGAGGGTGGTAAGGGTGCAGGATGTACTCTAGGTAGGGGACTTTAATGTCCATGACCAAGCATGGCTCAGTTGCACCATTACTGACGGAGCTGGCTGAGTCCTAAAGGACATAGCTGCTAGGCTGGGTCTGCGGCAGGTGCTGAGGGAACCAACAAGAGGGAAAGAGATACTTGACCTCGCCCTCATCAATCTGCCTGCCGCAGAACCATCTATCCATGACTGCATTGGTAGGAGTGACCACCGCACAGTCCTTGTGGAGACAAGTTCCCTCTTCACCTTGAGGATTCCCTCCATCGTGTTGATGGCACTACCACCGTGCTAAATGGAATAGATTTTGAACAGAACTAACAATGCAAAACTGGGCATCCATGAGACGCTGTGGGCCATCAGCAGCAGCAGAATTGTACTCAACCACAATCTGTAACCTCATGGCTTAGCATACCCCCAACTCTACCATTACCATCAAGCCGGGGGATCAACCCTGGTTCAATGAAGATTGCAGGAGGGCATGCCAGGAGCAGCACCAGGCACACCTCAAAATGAAATATCAACCTGGCGAAGCTACAACCCAGGACTACTTGCATGCCAAACAGCATATGCAGCATGCGATAGACAGAGCTATGCGATCCCACAACCAATCAGATCTAAGCTCTGCAGTCCTGCCACATCCAGTCGTGAATGGTGGTGGACAATTAAACAATTAGCAGAAGGAGGTGGCTCCACAAATATCCCTATCCTCAATGATGGGGAAACGCAGTACGTCAGTGAAAAAGATAAGGCTGAAGCACTTGCAACAATCTTCAGCCAGAAGTGCCAAGTGGATGATCCATCTCGATCTCCTTCTGAGATCCCCAGCATCACAGATATCAGTCTTCAGCCAATTCCATTCATTCTGCGTGATATCAAGAAATGACTGAAGACACTGGATACTGCAAAAGCTATGGGCCCTGACAACATTCCGGCAATAGTACTGAAGACCTGTGCTCCAGAACTTGCCATGCCCCTAGCCAAGCTGTTCCAATACAGCTACAACACTGGTGGCATCTACTTGGCAATGTAGAAAAATGCCCTGTACACAAAAAGCAGGACAAATGCAACCCAGCCAATTACTGCCTGATCAGTCTACTCTCAATCATCAGTAAAGTGATAGAAGGTGTCATCAACAGTGCAATCAAGTGGCACTTGCTTAGCAATAACCCGCTTAGTGACGCTCAGTTTGGGTTCCGCCAGGGCCACTCAGCTCCTGACCTCATTACAGCCTTGGTTCAAACATGGACAAAAGAGCTGAACTCGAGGTGAGGTGAAAGTGACTGCTCTTGACATCAAGGCAGCATTTAGCAGAGTATGGCATCAAGGACCCCTACAAAACTGGAGTCACTGGGAATCAGGGGGAAAACTCTCCGCTGGTTGGAGTCATACCTAGTGCAAAGGAAGATGGTCGTGGTTGTTGGAAGTCAAACATCTCAGCTCCAGGGCATCACTGCAGGAGTTCCACAGGGTAGTGTCCTAGGCCCAAACATCTTCAGCTACTTCATCAAAGACCTTCCTTCAATCATAAGGTCAGAAGTGGGGATGTTTGTTCATGATTGCACAATGTTCAGCACCATTTGCGACTCCTCAGATAATGAAACAGTCTGTGCAGAAATGCAGCAAGACCCAGACAATGTCCAGGCTCAGGCTGACAAGTGGAAAGAATCATTTGCGCCCCACAAGTGCCAGGCAATGACCACCTCCAACAAGAGAATCTAACCATCTCCCCTTGACTTTCAATGGCATTACAATCACTGAATCCCCCACTAACATCCTAGGGGTTACCATTGACCAGAAACTGAACTGGATTAGCCATATAAATACCGTGGCTACAAGAGCAGGTCAGAGTCTAGGAACCCTGCCAGACTCCCTAAAGCCTGTCCACCATCTACAAGGCACAAGTCAGAGTTATACAGCACAGAAACAGGCCCTTCGGCCCATCGTGTCTGTGCCGGCCATCAAGCACCTAACTATTCTCATCCCATTTTCCTGCACTTGGCTCGTAGCCTTGTATGCTATTGCGTTTCAAATGCTCATCTAAATACTAAGTAAATGTTGTGAGGGTTCCTGCCTGTACCACCTCTTCGGCTTTCTATCTTTTAAACATCTTGCCATCCATGCTGCTACACTCAAAACTTATCAGAAGCAACAACTCATGAAAATACATACATACAACACCCCTCAATATACACAATTAGTTTCTCAGATAATTCAATTAAATTTGTCAGATAGCCCTTATGGGGGGGGGGGGGAAGGAAAGGATAGAGAGAGAAAGAAAGAGAGAGAGAGAAGGGGGGGGGAAGAAAAGAAGGAGAGAGAGAAGGGGGGGGGGGGGGAGGAAGAGAAGAAGGAGAGAGAGAAGGGGGGGGGAGGAAGAGAAGAAGGAGAGAGAGAAGGGGGGGGGGGGGAAAGAGAAGAAGGAGAGAGAGAAGGGGGGGGGGGAAAGAGAAGAAGGAGAGAGAGAAGGGGGGGGGGAAAAAAGAGAAGAAGGAGAGAGAGAAGGGGGGGGGGAAAAAAGAGAAGAAGGAGAGAGAGAAGGGGGGGGGGAAGAGAAGAAGGAGAGAGAGAAGGGGGGGGGAAGAGAAGAAGGAGAGAGACAAGGGGGGAGGGGGAAGAGAAGAAGGAGAGAGAGAGAAGGGGGGAGGGGGAAGAGAAGAAGGAGAGAGAGAGAAGGGGGGAGGGGGAAGAGAAGAAGGAGAGAGAGAGAAGGGGGGAGGGGAAGAGAAGAAGGAGAGAGAGAGAAGGGGGAGGAAAAAGAGAAGAAGGAGAGAGAGAGAAGGGGGGGGAGGAAGAGAAGAAGGAGAGAGAGAGAAGGGGGGGAGGGGGGAGGAGGAGAAGAAGGAGAGAGAGAAGGGGGGGAGGGGGGAGGAGAAGAAGGAGAGAGAGAAGGGGGGGAGGGGGGAGGAGAAGAAGGAGAGAGAGAAGGGGGGGAGGGGGGAGGAGAAGAAGGAGAGAGAGAAGGGGGGGAGGGGGGAGGAGAAGAAGGAGAGAGAGAAGGGGGGGAGGGAGGAGGAGAAGAAGGAGAGAGAGAAGGGGGGGAGGGAGAAGAAGGAGAGAGAGAAGGGGGGGGAGGGAGAAGAAGGAGAGAGAGAAGGGGGGGGAGGGAGAAGAAGGAGAGAGAGAAGGGGGGGGAGGGAGAAGAAGGAGAGAGAGAAGGGGGGGAGGGAGAAGAAGGAGAGAGAGAAGGGGGGAGGGAGAAGAAGGAGAGAGAGAAGGGGGGGAGGGAGAAGAAGGAGAGAGAGAAGGGGGGGAGGGAGAAGAAGGAGAGAGAGAAGGGGGGGAGGGAGAAGAAGGAGAGAGAGAAGGGGGAGAGGAGAAGAAGGAGAGAGAGAGAGAAGGGGGGGAGAGAAGAAGGAGAGAGAGAGAGAAGGGGGGGGGAGAGAAGAAGGAGAGAGAGAGAGAAGGGGGGGAGGAAGAGAAGAAGGAGAGAGAGAAGGGGGGGGGGAGAGGAAGAGAAGAAGGAGAGAGAGAAGGGGGGGGAGAGAAGAAGGAGAGAGAGAAGGGGGGGGAGAGGGAGAAGAAGGAGAGAGAGAAGGGGGGGGGAGGGAGAAGAAGGAGAGAGAGAAGGGGGGGGGAGGGAGAAGAAGGAGAGAGAGAAGGGGGGGGGGGAGGGAGAAGAAGGAGAGAGAGAAGGGGGGGGGGAGGGAGAAGAAGGAGAGAGAGAAGGGGGGGAGGGGAGAAGAAGGAGAGAGAGAAGGGGGGGAGGGGAGAAGAAGGAGAGAGAGAAGGGGGGGAGGGGAGAAGAAGGAGAGAGAGAGAGAAGGGGGGGGAGAGAAGAAGGAGAGAGAGAGAGAAGGGGGGGGGAGAGGAAGAGAAGAAGGAGAGAGAGAGAAGGGGGGAGGAGGAAGAGAAGAAGGAGAGAGAGAGAGAAGGGGGGGGAGGAAGAGAAGAAGGAGAGAGAGAGAAGGGGGGGAGGGAGAAGAAGGAGAGAGAGAAGGGGGGAGGGAGAAGAAGGAGAGAGAGAAGGGGGGAGGGAGAAGAAGGAGAGAGAGAGAGAAGGGGGGGAGAGAAGAAGGAGAGAGAGAGAGAAGGGGGGGAGAGAAGAAGGAGAGAGAGAGAGAAGGGGGGGGAGAGAAGAAGGAGAGAGAGAGAGAAGGGGGGGAGGAAGAGAAGAAGGAGAGAGAGAAGGGGGGGGGGAGAGGAAGAGAAGAAGGAGAGAGAGAGAAGGGGGGAGGAGGAAGAGAAGAAGGAGAGAGAGAGAAGGGGGGGGAGGAAGAGAAGAAGGAGAGAGAGAAGGGGGGGAGGGAGAAGAAGGAGAGAGAGAAGGGGGGGAGGGAGAAGGAGGAGAGAGAGAAGGGGGGGGGGAGGAAGAGAAGAAGGAGAGAGAGAAGGGGGGGGGGGAGAGGAAGAGAAGAAGGAGAGAGAGAAGGGGGGGGGGAGAGAAGAAGGAGAGAGAGAAGGGGGGGGGAGAGAAGAAGGAGAGAGAGAAGGGGGGGGGGGAGAGAAGAAGGAGAGAGAGAAGGGGGGGGGGAGAGAAGAAGGAGAGAGAGAAGGGGGGGGGGGGAGAGAAGAAGGAGAGAGAGAAGGGGGGGGGGGAGAGAAGAAGGAGAGAGAGAAGGGGGGGGGGGGAGAGAAGAAGGAGAGAGAGAAGGGGGGGGGGGGAGAGAAGAAGGAGAGAGAGAAGGGGGGGGGGGGGGAGAGAAGAAGGAGAGAGAGAAGGGGGGGGGGGAGAGAAGAAGGAGAGAGAGAAGGGGGGGGAGAGAAGAAGGAGAGAGAGAGAGAAGGGGGGGAGAGAAGAAGGAGAGAGAGAAGGGGGGGAGAGAAGAAGGAGAGAGAGAGAAGGGGGGAGGAGGAAGAGAAGAAGGAGAGAGAGAGAAGGGGGGGGAGGAAGAGAAGAAGGAGAGAGAGAAGGGGGGGAGGGAGAAGAAGGAGAGAGAGAAGGGGGGGAGGGAGAAGGAGGAGAGAGAGAAGGGGGGGGGGGAGGAAGAGAAGAAGGAGAGAGAGAAGGGGGGGGGGGAGAGGAAGAGAAGAAGGAGAGAGAGAAGGGGGGGGGAGAGGAAGAGAAGAAGGAGAGAGAGAAGGGGGGGGGAGAGGAAGAGAAGAAGGAGAGAGAGAAGGGGGGGGAGAGAAGAAGGAGAGAGAGAAGGGGGGGGAGAGGGAGAAGAAGGAGAGAGAGAAGGGGGGGGGAGGGAGAAGAAGGAGAGAGAGAAGGGGGGGGGAGGGAGAAGAAGGAGAGAGAGAAGGGGGGGGGGGAGGGAGAAGAAGGAGAGAGAGAAGGGGGGGGGGGAGGGAGAAGAAGGAGAGAGAGAAGGGGGGGAGGGGAGAAGAAGGAGAGAGAGAAGGGGGGGAGGGGAGAAGAAGGAGAGAGAGAAGGGGGGGAGGGAGAAGAAGGAGAGAGAGAGAGAAGGGGGGGGAGAGAAGAAGGAGAGAGAGAGAGAAGGGGGGGGGAGAGGAAGAGAAGAAGGAGAGAGAGAGAAGGGGGGAGGAGGAAGAGAAGAAGGAGAGAGAGAGAGAAGGGGGGGGAGGAAGAGAAGAAGGAGAGAGAGAGAAGGGGGGGAGGGAGAAGAAGGAGAGAGAGAAGGGGGGAGGGAGAAGAAGGAGAGTGAGAAGGGGGGAGGGAGAAGAAGGAGAGAGAGAGAAGGGGGGGAGAGAGAGAGAGAGGAGGGGGGAGAGAAGAAGGAGAGAGAGAGAGAAGGGGGGGGAGAGAGAAGAAGGAGAGAGAGAAGGGGGGGAGGAAGAGAAGAAGGAGAGAGAGAAGGGGGGGGGGAGAGGAAGAGAAGAAGGAGAGAGAGAGAAGGGGGGAGGGGAAGAGAAGAAGGAGAGAGAGAGAAGGGGGGGAGGAGAGAAGAAGGAGAGAGAGAAGGGGGGGAGGGAGAAGAAGGAGAGAGAGAAGGGGGGGAGGAGAAGGAGGAGAGAGAGAAGGGGGGGGGAGGAAGAGAAGAAGGAGAGAGAGAAGGGGGGGGGGGAGAGGAAGAGAAGGGAGAGAGAGAAGGGGGGGGGGGAGAGAAGAAGGAGAGAGAGAAGGGGGGGGGAGAGAAGAAGGAGAGAGAGAAGGGGGGGGGGGAGAGAGAAGAAGGAGAGAGAGAAGGGGGGGGGGAGAGAAGAAGGAGAGAGAGAAGGGGGGGGGGAGAGAAGAAGGAGAGAGAGAAGGGGGGGGGAGAGAAGAAGGAGAGAGAGAAGGGGGGGGGGGAGAGAAGAGGAGAGAGAGAAGGGGGGGGGGGGAGAGAAGAAGGAGAGAGAGAAGGGGGGGGGGGGAGAGAAGAAGGAGAGAGAGAAGGGGGGGGGGGAGAAGAAGAAGGAGAGAGAGAAGGGGGGGGGAGAGAAGAAGGAGAGAGAGAGAGAAGGGGGGAGAGAAGAAGGAGAGAGAGAAGGGGGGAGAGAAGAAGGAGAGAGAGAGAAGGGGGGGGAGGAGGAAGAGAAGAAGGAGAGAGAGAGAAGGGGGGGGGAGAAGAGAAGAAGGAGAGAGAGAAGGGGGGGAGGGAGAAGAAGGAGAGAGAGAAGGGGGGGAGGGAGAAGGAGGAGAGAGAGAAGGGGGGGGGGGAGGAGAGAAGAAGGAGAGAGAGAAGGGGGGGGGGGAGAGGAGAGAAGAAGGAGAGAGAGAAGGGGGGGGGGGAGAGAAGAAGGAGAGAGAGAAGGGGGGGGAGAGAAGAAGGAGAGAGAGAAGGGGGGGGGGGAGAGAAGAAGGAGAGAGAGAGAAGGGGGGGGGGAGAGAAGAAGGAGAGAGAGAAGGGGGGGGGGGAGAGAAGAAGGAGAGAGAGAAGGGGGGGGGGGAGAGAAGAAGGAGAGAGAGAAGGGGGGGGCGGAGAGAAGAAGGAGAGAGAGAAGGGGGGGGGGGGAGAGAAGAAGGAGAGAGAGAAGGGGGGGGGGGAGAGAAGAAGGAGAGAGAGAAGGGGGGGGGGGGAGAGAAGAAGGAGAGAGAGAAGGGGGGGGGGGGAGAGAAGAAGGAGAGAGAGAAGGGGGGGGGGGGAGAAGAAGAAGGAGAGAGAGAAGGGGGGAGAGGAGAAGAAGGAGAGAGAGAGAGAAGGGGGGGAGAGAAGAAGGAGAGAGAGAGAGAAGGGGGGGAGAGAAGAAGGAGAGAGAGAGAGAAGGGGGGGAGAGAAGAAGGAGAGAGAGAGAGAAGGGGGGGGAGAGAAGAAGGAGAGAGAGAGAGAAGGGGGGGGGGGAGAGGAAGAGAAGAAGGAGAGAGAGAAGGGGGGGGGGAGAGGAGAGAAGAAGGAGAGAGAGAAGGGGGGGGGAGAGAAGAAGGAGAGAGAGAAGGGGGGGGAGAGGAGAGAAGAAGGAGAGAGAGAAGGGGGGGGAGGAAGAGAAGAAGGAGAGAGAGAAGGGGGGGAGGAGGAGAAGAAGGAGAGAGAGAAGGGGGGGAGGGGGGAGGAGAAGAAGGAGAGAGAGAAGGGGGGGAGGGGGGAGGAGAAGAAGGAGAGAGAGAAGGGGGGGAGGGGGGAGGAGAAGAAGGAGAGAGAGAAGGGGGGGGAGGAGAAGAAGGAGAGAGAGAAGGGGGGGGGGGAGGAGAAGAAGGAGAGAGAGAAGGGGGGGGGGGGGGGAGGAGAAGAAGGAGAGAGAGAAGGGGGGGAGGGGGGAGGAGAAGAAGGAGAGAGAGAAGGGGGGGAGGAGAAGAAGGAGAGAGAGAAGGGGGGGAGGGAGAAGAAGGAGAGAGAGAAGGGGGGGAGGGAGAAGAAGGAGAGAGAGAAGGGGGGAGGGAGAAGAAGGAGAGAGAGAAGGGGGGGAGGGAGAAGAAGGAGAGAGAGAAGGGGGGGAGGGAGAAGAAGGAGAGAGAGAAGGGGGGGAGGGAGAAGAAGGAGAGAGAGAAGGGGGGGAGGAGAAGAAGGAGAGAGAGAAGGGGGGGAGGGAGAAGAAGGAGAGAGAGAAGGGGGGAGGGGAGAAGAAGGAGAGAGAGAGAAGGGGGGAGAGGAGAAGAAGGAGAGAGAGAGAGAAGGGGGGGAGAGAAGAAGGAGAGAGAGAGAGAAGGGGGGGAGAGAAGAAGGAGAGAGAGAGAGAAGGGGGGGAGGAAGAGAAGAAGGAGAGAGAGAGAGAAGGGGGGGGAGAGGAAGAGAAGAAGGAGAGAGAGAAGGGGGGGGAGAGAAGAAGGAGAGAGAGAAGGGGGGGAGGAAGAGAAGAAGGAGAGAGAGAAGGGGGGGAGGGAGAAGAAGGAGAGAGAGAAGGGGGGGAGGGGAGAAGAAGGAGAGAGAGAAGGGGGGAAGAGGAGAAGAAGGAGAGAGAGAGAGAAGGGGGGGGGGGGAGAGAAGAAGGAGAGAGAGAGAGAGAAGGGGGGGGGGGAGAGAAGAAGGAGAGAGAGAAGGGGGGGGGGAGAGAAGAAGGAGAGAGAGAAGGGGGGGGGAGAGAAGAAGGAGAGAGAGAAGGGGGGGGGGAGAGAAGAAGGAGAGAGAGAAGGGGGGGGGGGGAGAGAAGAAGGAGAGAGAGAAGGGGGGGGGGGGAGAGAAGAAGGAGAGAGAGAAGGGGGGGGGGAGAGAGAAGAAGGAGAGAGAGAAGGGGGGGGGGGAGAGAGAAGAAGGAGAGAGAGAAGGGGGGGGGGGAGAGAAGAAGGAGAGAAGAGAAGGGGGGGGGGAGAGAAGAAGGAGAGAGAGAAGGGGGGGGGAGAGAAGAAGGAGAGAGAGAAGGGGGGGGGGAGAGAGAAGAAGGAGAGAGAGAAGGGGGGGGGGGAGAAGAAGGAGAGAGAGAAGGGGGGGGGGGGAGAAGAAGGAGAGAGAGAAGGGGGGGGAGGGGAGAAGAAGGAGAGAGAGAAGGGGGGGGAGAGAAGAAGGAGAGAGAGAGGGAGGGGGGGGGAGAGAAGAAGGAGAGAGAGAAGGGGGGGGGGAGAGAAGAAGGAGAGAGAGAAGGGGGGGGGGGAGAGAAGAAGGAGAGAGAGAAGGGGGGGGGGAGAGAAGAAGGAGAGAGAGAGAAGGGGGGGGGGGGGGAAGAGAAGAAGGAGAGAGAGAAGGGGGGGGGGGGGGAAGAGAAGAAGGAGAGAGAGAAGGGGGGGGGAGAGAAGAAGGAGAGAGAGAAGGGGGGGGGGAGAGAGAAGAAGGAGAGAGAGAAGGGGGGGGGGGAGAGAAGAAGGAGAGAGAGAAGGGGGGGGGGAGAGAAGAAGGAGAGAGAGAAGGGGGGGGGGAGAGAAGAAGGAGAGAGAGAAGGGGGGGGGGAGAGAAGAAGGAGAGAGAGAAGGGGGGGGGGAGAGAGAAGAAGGAGAGAGAGAAGGGGGGAGGGAGAGAAGAAGGAGAGAGAGAAGGGGGGGAGGGGAGAAGAAGGAGAGAGAGAAGGGGGGGGAGGGGAGAAGAAGGAGAGAGAGAAGGGGGGGAGGGGAGAAGAAGGAGAGAGAGAAGGGGGGGGAGGGGAGAAGAAGGAGAGAGAGAAGGGGGGGGAGGGGAGAAGAAGGAGAGAGAGAAGGGGGGGGGGGGGGAGAAGAAGGAGAGAGAGAAGGGGGGGGGAGAGAAGAAGGAGAGAGAGAAGGGGGGGGGAGAGAAGGAGAGAGAGAAGGGGGGGGGAGAAGAAGGAGAGAGAGAAGGGGGGGGGAGAAGAAGGAGAGAGAGAAGGGGGGGGGGGGAGGAGAAGAAGGAGAGAGAGAAGGGGGGGGGGGAGAAGAAGGAGAGAGAGAAGGGGGGGGGGGGGAGAAGAAGGAGAGAGAACAAGAGACAGCAAGAGTCAGGAGTGTGATGGAATACTCTCCCTTTGCCTGGATGAGTGCAGCTCCAACAACACTCAAGAAGCTCGCCTCCATCCAGGACAAAGCAGCCCGCTTGATTGGCACCTCATCTACAAACATTCACTCCCTCCACCACCGACACAGTGGCAGCAGTGTGTACCATCTACAAGATGCACTGCAGCAATACATCAAGGCTCTTTAGACAGCACCTTCGAAACCCGTGACCTCTACCACCTAGAAGGACAAGGGCAGCAGATGCATGAGAACACCACCACCTGCAAGTTCCTCTACAAGCCACACATCAGCCTGACTTGGAACTATATCACCGTTCCTTGTCGCTGGGTCAAAATTCTGAAACTCCCTTCCTAACAGCACTGTGGGTGTACCTACCTCACAGACTGCAGCGGTTCAAAAAGGCATCTCACCACCATCTTCTTATGGGCAATTCAGGATGGGCGATAAATGCTGGCGTAGCCAGCGACGCCCACATCACCATAAACAAGTAAATAAAAAAGTAGTTATGTTTCGGGTACAGAAGAGGTTTACCAGGATGTTGCCTGGTCTGGAGGGCATTCACTATGAGGAGAGGTTGGATAAACTCGGATTGTTTTCACTGGAACGACGGAGGTGGAGGGGCGACATGATAGAGGTTTACAAAGTTATGAGCGGCATGGACAGAGTGGATAGTCAGAAGCTTTTTCCCAGGGTGGAAGAGTCAGTTACTAGGGGACATAGGTTTAAGGTGCGAGGGGCAAAGTTTAGAGGGGATGTGCGAGGCAAGTTCTTTACACAGAGGGTCGTGAGTGCCTGGAACTTGCTGCCGGGGGAGGTGGTGGAAGCAGGTACAATAGCGATGTTTAAGAGGCATCTTGACAAATACATGAATAGGATGGGAACAGAGGGATATGGACCCTGAAAGTGCAGAAGGTTTTAGTTTAGGCAGGCATCAAGATCGGCACAGGCTTGGAGGGCCAAATGGCCTGTTCCTGTGCTGTACTGTTCTTTGTTCTTTTGTACTTTTAAAAAAGACACTAGTTCGACCTCAGCTGGAGTATTGTGTCCAATTCTGGGTGCCGCACTTGAGGAAAGACATGAGGGTGTTGGAAAGAGTACCGAAAAGATTCACAAGAATGGTTCCAGGGATGAGGAATTTCAGTTATGAAGATAGACTGGAGAAGTTAGGACTGTTTTTCTTGGAGAAGGCCGAGTGGTGATTTGATAGAGGTATTCAAAATCATGAGGGGTCTGGACAGAGTAGATGGAGAGAAAGTGCAGCACCGTGGCACAGTGGTTAACACCGCAGCCTCACAGCTCCAGCGACCTAGTTTCAATTCTGGGTACTGCCTGTGCAGATTTTGCAAGTCCTCCGTGACTGCGTGGGTTTTCACCGGGTGCTCTGGTTTCCTCCCACAGCCAAAGACTTGCAGGTTGATAGGTAAATTGGCCATTATACATTGCCCCTAGTGTAGGTAGGTGGTAGGGGAATTGTGGGGATGTGGTAGGAATATGGGATTAATGTAGGATTAGTATAAATGGGTGGTTGATGGTCGGCATAGACTCGGTGGGCCGAAGGGCCTGTTTCAGTGCTGTATCTCAAAAAATAATATAAAAAGTGTTCGCACTCATGAAAGGATAGAGAATGAGAGGGCACAGATTTTAAGTATTTGGTAAGAGAAGCAAAAGTGACATGAGGAAAAACCTTTTCACGCAACGAGTGGTTAAGATCTGGAATGTGCTACCCGAGAACGTGGTGGAGGCAGGTTCAACTGAAGCATTCAAAAGGGAATTAGACAGTTTATAGGAAAAGGAAAAATGTGCAGGGTTATGGGGAGAAGGCAGGGGAATGAAACTGGGGGAGTTTCTTTTTCAGACAGCTGGTGCAGACACGATGGGCCGAATGGTCTCCTTCTGCGCTGTAACGATTCTGTGATTCAATTGAAACAGTAGACAGGACCTTGGTTTAACATCTTCTTTGAAAGACAGCATCTCCACAGAATGGCGCTCCTATCCTAAATTATTTGTTCAAATCTTTGGACTGGGGCTTAAACCTACAACTTTCTGATTCAGAAGAGAGAGAGCTACCTCTGAGGCATATCTGAATTATTTTATTTTATTCATTCACGGGATGTGGGCGTCGCTGGCAAGGCCAGCATTTGTTGCCCATCCCTAATTGCCCTGAAGGTGGTGGTGAGCTGCCTTCATCAACCGCTGCAGTCCATCTGGTCCCGGTATACCCACAGTTAGGGATGTTAGGGAAGGAGTTCCTGGACTTTGACCCAGCGACAGTGAAGGAACGGCGATATAGTTCCAAGTCAGGATGGTGTGTGGCTTGGAGGGATATTTGCAGGTGGTGGTGTTCCCATGCATCTGCTGTCCTTGTTCTTCTAGTGGAAGAGGTCGTGGGGTTGGAACGTGCTGTTGAAGGAGGAGTGATGAGTTGCTGAAGTGTCTCTTGAAAAAGTTCCACACTGCTGCCACTGTGCGTCAGTGTTGCAGGCAGTGAATGTTGAAGGTTGTGGATGTCATTGCATGGCAGTTGTGTGGCACGAATGTAAATTGCACTTAACAGCCCAATTGCAGATTTCAAATTATACTAACATTACTTTCCACTAATCTAATGTTGTCCAATAGAAAGTGGTGGCTAGCTACAGATGAGGCTACAGTAACACTGTTTTAGCCACATGCATTAATTTTAGTAGAAAACATCATACATTACAGCTAAATGTATTTCACATATACACCTACTGAGCAAATATCTACCACCAGTGTAAAACTTTGCAGATATTTTCTTTCATCAAAGTTTGCAATTCTGGCATGTATTTATCAGACCAAGGACGGAAAAAAAGAGGTGGGATGGGGGGGGGAAAATGTAAGCAAGAAAGATTGATTAGATGGTGCCAAGCCTAGGTTGTACAAGCCTGTAGATTGTAGAAAACAGGAAAACTGATGGGTGAAAATCGTTCCATAATTTTCATCTCCTGGTAATGAACAAGTTAGCACAGGAGATGATACTGTTGCTGACTTTTCCACTACAATTACTACAGCAGTAATTTCACACACACACATGTAGATTGTCCAACTAGGGATGGGGCCCTACTGGACCTGGTATTGGGGAATGAGCCCAGCCAGGTGGTTGAAGTTTCAGTAGGGGAGCATTTCGGGAACAGTGACCATAATTCCATAAGTTTTAAGGTACTTGTGGATAAGGATAAGAGTAGTCTTCGGTGCTAAATTGGGAGAAGGCTAATTATAACAATATTAGGCAGGAACTGAAGAATTTAGATTGGGGGCGGCTGTTTGAGGGTAAATCAACATCTGACATGTGGGAGTCTTTCAAACGTCAGTTGATTAGAATCCAGGACCAGCATGTTCCTGTGGGGAAGAAGGATAAGTTCGGCAAGTTTTGGGAACCTTGGATAACGCGCAATATTGTGAGCCTAGTCAAAAAGAAAAAGGAAGCATTCGTAAGGGCTGGAAGGCGAGGAAGAGATGAATCCCTTGAGGAATACAAAGACAGTAGAAAGGAACTTAAGCAAGGAGTCAGGAGGGCTAAAAGGGGTCATGAAAAGTCATTGGCAAACAGGATTCAGGAAAATCCCAAGGCTTTTTATACGTATATAAAGAGCAAGAGGGTGACCAGGGAAAGGGTTGGCCCACTCAAAGACAGAGAAAGGAATCTATGTGTGGAGCCAGAGGAAATGGGCGAGGTACTAAATGAGTACTTTGCATCAGTATTCACCAAAGAGAAGGACTTGGTGGATGATGAGCTTAGGGAAGGGAGTGCAGATAGTGTCAGTCAACTCATTATCAAAATGGAGGAGGTGTTGGGTGTCTTGCATGACATTAAGGTAGATAAGTCCCCAGGGCCTGTTGGGATCTACCCCAGAATACTGAGGGAGGCAAGGGAAGAAATTGTTGGGGCCTTGACAGAAATCTTTGCATCCTCATTGGCTACAGGTGAGGTCCCAGAGGACTGGAGAATAGCCAATGTTGTTCCTTTGTTTAAGATGGGTAGCAAGGATAATCCAGGAAATTATAGGCCGGTGAGCCTTACATCAGTGGTAGGGAAATTATTAGAGAGGATTCTTCAGGACAGGATTTACTCCCATTTGGAAACAAACGAACTTATTAGCGAGAGGCAGCATGGTTTTGTGAAGGGGAGGTCGTGTCTCACTAATTTGATTGAGTTTTTTGAGGAAGTGACAAAGATGATCGATGAAGGAAGGGCAGTGGATGTTATCTATATGGACTTCAGTAAAGCCTTTGACAAGGTCTCTCATGGCAGACTGGTACAAAAGGTGAAGTCACACACGGGATCAGAGGTGAGCTGGCAAGATGGATACAGAGCTGGATCGGTCATAGAAGACAGAGGGTAGCAGTGGCAGGGTGCTTTTCTGAATGGAGGGATGTGACTAGTGGTGTTCCGCAGGGATCAGTGCTGGGATCTTTGCTCTTTGTAGTATATATAAATGATTTGGAGGAAAATGTAGCTGGTCTGATTAGTAAGTTTGCGGACAACACAAAGGTCGGTGGAGTTGCGGATAGTGATGAGGATTGTCAGAGGATACAGCAGGATATCGATTGGTTGGAGACTTGGGCGGAGAAATGGCAGATGGAGTTTAATCCAGACAAATGTGAGGTAATGCATTTTGGAAGGTCTAATACAGGTGGGAAGTATACAGTAAATGGCAGAACCCTTAGGAGTATTGACAGGCAGAGAGATCTGGGCGTACAGGTTCACAGGTCACTGAAAGTGGCAACGCAGGTGGATAAGGTAGTCAAGAAGGCATACTTGCCTTCATCGGTCAGGGCATAGAGTATAAAAATTGGCAAGTCATGCTGCAGCTGTACAGAACTTTAGTTAGGTCACACTTAGAATATTGCGTGCAATTCTGGTCGCCACACTACCAGAAGGACATGGAGGCTTTGGAGAGGGTACAGAAGAGGTTTACCAGGATGTTGACTGGTCTGGAGGGTATTAGTTATGAAGAGAGGTTGGATAAACTCGGATTGTTTTCACTGGAACGACGGAGGTGGAGGGGCGATAGGTTTACAAAGTTATGAGCGGCATGGATAGAGTGGATAGTCAGAAGCTTTTTCCCAGGGTGGAAGAGTCAGTTACTAGGGAACATAGGTTTAAGGTGAGAGGGGCAAAGTTTAGAGGGGATGTGCAAGGCAAGTTCTTTACACAGAGGGTGGTGAGTGTCTGGAACTTGCTGCCGGGGGAGGTGGTGGAAGCAGGTACGATAGCGATGTTTAAGAGGCATCTTGACAAATACATGAATAGGATGGGAATAGAGGGATACGGTCCCCGGAAGGGCAGAAGGTTTTAGTTTAGGCAGGCATCAAGATCGGCGCAGGCTTGGAGGGCTGAATGGCCTGTTCCTGTGCTAAACTGTTCTTTTTGTATTCCCCAACCCGTTTCAAAATACTGCAGTAAATGGATTCTGCCACATGAGGTTCTCAGTAAGCTGTGGCTACAGTTTAAGCTTCACCTCCTGGCAAAACAGGTTACTGATGCATTTCAATTTGTTTCATAGATTACATTGAATATAGCAAAGAAACAGGCCATTCGGCCCAATTAGTCTTTGCTGGTGTTTATACTTGATTAGATTAGATTAGAGATACAGCACTGAAACAGGCCCTTCGGCCCACCGAGTCTGTGCCGAACATCAACCACCCATTTATACTAATCCTACACTAATTCCATATTCCTACCAAACATCCCCACCTGTCCCTATATTTCCCTACCACCTACCTATACTAGTGACAATTTATAATGGCCAATTTACCTATCAACCTGCAAGTCTTTTGGCTTGTGGGAGGAAACCGGAGCACCCGGAGAAAACCCACGCAGACACAGGGAGAACTTGCAAACTCCACACAGGCAGTACCCGGAATCGAACCCGGGTCCCTGGAGCTGTGAGGCTGCGGTGCTAACCACTGCGCCACTGTGCCGCCCCGGATTCGAGTCTCTTCCCATTCCATCTTCTTTGTATTCCCTTTTCTCATGTACCTGTCTAGTTTCCTTTTGAAAGGTTAATTTCTCCACTTGTGCAGTTATTGGGGTAGATCTTGAACTTGTGTGAGATAGGGTGGGGTAGCGGGATGGACAATTAATGTGGCCTTCCCACTCCTACTCTGGCCTCTCTGCCCTTAGCCTCCTATACTGTTTTGATGAAGCTGGAGGAACAGCACCTAATTTTTCCTGACCTGCTGAGTGTTTCCAGCATTTTCTGTTTTTATTGCAGATTGTCAGCAGCTGCAGTATTTTGCTTTTGATTAAATAATTAGCGGGCATTTTCACAACCCAAATGCAATTCTAAATCTCTGCTGGGTGATAATTTAATCCCTGTTCCACTCAGGCTAGCAATACAATAAATAAATGAATATATTAGCACAGGGTAAGTGCCATAACAGTCCATTAGTTGTGATAAAGGTATCTGTGGTGACTGAAACAGTTGGGCAAAGCACAGGAACAGGAAAGATAAGTGTATAAGGTCTGTGATCTTTCCATGCTTGTAGATCAAGTAGTGGCTCACAAGCAACACGTAATTTAGGTAGGTGGATTACAGACAACTAAAATCTGACTTCCTATGTGGGAGGAGGTGATAAAATGCATCAATGTTGTGTCTGAGACCAGCAGAACTACTGATGAAGTACAAAAATAAATTTGGTAACATTAAAAAAGCCACAAAGGGAAATGATTGCAATGGAATCTGAGCTCTGCAATGTACAGCATCATATTTTGTTCAGTCAATTGGTTGAGAAGAGACCCATTGCTATAATGACTGCTGTGGTGTTTATAAAGGATATAGTCATATATTCCTATTGTCCTTATGCAGAGGAATTATAGGACGTTGTCAAGCATACTTTCCAAATTGTGAAAAGCTAGAAAAAAGGATGGTTCAAAGAGACCAAGGTGTGCACATCGATGACATTTTGATAATCTATATACATGGACCCTTAAGGCGCTTTGAAATAAGGCCATCAGAGCAAAATAGTATAAAGTTAAAATTAAAGGTGGTTTACCTGAATGCACAAAACATTGGTAACAAGATAGATGAATTAATGGCACATATAGAGGTAAAGGTGTTTGATCTGGTAACCACAAATGAGATGTGGTTGCTGGGTGACTAAGATTGGGAGCTAAATATTCCAGGGTAGTTAATTTTTAGAAAAGATAAGCAAAATAGAAATGGAGCAAGGGTAACCCTGAGAATAAAGCATGAGGCAAAGGGAATAGACAGAAAGTATCTTAGTCCAGAATAGAATCATAGAAAGTTTAAGGCACAGAAAGAGGCCACTTGGCCCAGCGTGTCTGCACCAGCTGAAAAACAATCCACCTATTCTAATCCCACCTTCCAGCATTTGGTCCGTAGCCCTGCTGATTATGGCACTTGAGGTGCATATCCAGACTCCTTTTGAATGAGTTGAGGGTCTCTGCCTCAGCTACCCTTTCAGGCTGTGAGTTCCTGACCATCACCACCCTCTAGGTAAAAAAGTTTTTCCTCATCTCCTCTCTAATTTCTCTACCAATCAATTTAAATCTATGCCCCCTTGTCACTGACCTCTCTGCTAAGGTGAATAGACCCTTCATCTCCACTCCATCCAGGCCCTTCAAAATTTGTACATTTCAATCAGCCTTCCCTGTTCCAAGGAGAACAACCCCAGCCTATCCAATCTTTCCTCATAGCTGCATTTTTCCAGTCCTGGCAACATCCTCGTAAATCTCCTCCGTACCCTCAAGTGCAATTATATCCTTTCTGTAATGAAGTGACCAGAACTGCACACAGTACTCAAGTTGATGCCATACCAATGAGTTATACAGTTCCAGCACAAACTCCCTGCACTTGTATTCCATACCTCAGCTAATAAAGGAAAGAATTCCATATGCCTTCTTAATCACCTTATCGACCTGTCCTGCTACCTTCAGGGATCTGTGGACATTCACTCCAAGGTCCATTATTTCTTCTTTACTTCAGTATTTTCCCATTAATCGTGTATTCCTTTGCCTCATTTCACCTCCCCAAATGCATCACCTCACACTTCTCCAAGATGAATTCCATTTGCCACTTTTCTGCCCATCTGACCAGACCATCAATATCTTCCTGCAGCCTACAGCTATCAAAGAACAAAAGAACAAAGAACAGTACAGCACAGGAACAGGCCATTCGGCCTTCCAAGCCTGCGCCAATCTTGATGCCTGCCTAAACTAAAACCTTCTGCCCTTCCGGGGACCGTATTCATCCCATCCTATTCATGTATTTGTCAAGCTGCCTCTTAAACGTCGCTATCGTACCTGCTTCCACCACCTCCCCCGGCAGCAAGTTCCAGGCACTCACCACCCTCTGTGTAAAGAACTTGCCTCGCACATCCCCTCTAAACTTTGCCCCTCTCACCTTAAACCTGTGTCCCCTGCGTAACTGACTCTTCCACCCTGGGAAAAAGCTTCTGACTATCCACTCTGTCCATGCCGCTCATAACTTTGTAAACCTCCATCATGTCGCCCCTCCACCTCCGTCGTTCCAGTGAAAACAATCAGAGTTTATCCAAACTCTCCTCATAGCTAATGCCCTCCAGACCAAGCAACATCCTGGTAAACCTCTTCTGTACCCTCTCCAAAGCCTCCATGCCCTTCTGGTAGTGTGGCGACCAGAATTGCAGGCAATATTCTAAGTGTGGCCTAACTAAAGTTGTGTACAGCTGCAGCATGACTTGCCAATTTTTATACTCTATGCCCTGACCGATGAAGGCAAGCATGCCATATGCCTTCTTGACTACCTTATCCACCTGCGTTGCCACTTTCAGTGACCTGTGGACCTGTACGCCCAGATCACTCTGCCTGTCAATACTCCTAAGGGTTCTGACATTTACTGTGTACTTCCCACTTGCATTAGACCTCCCAAAATGCATTACCTCACATTTGTCTGGATTAAATTCCATCTGCCATTTCTCCGCCCAAGTCTCCAACCGATCGATATCTTGCTGTATCCTCTGACAATCCTTATCACGATCCGCAACTCCACCAACCTTTGTGTTGTCCGCAAACTTACTAATCAGACCAGCTACATTTTCCTCCAAACCATTTATATATACTACAAAGAGCAAAGGTCCCAGCACTGATCCCTGCGGAACACCACTAGTCACATCCCTCCATTCAGAAAAGCACTCTTCCACTGCTACCCTCTGTCTTCTATGACAGAGCCAGTTCTGTATCCATCTTGCCAGCTCACCTCTGATCCCGTGTGACTTCATCTTTTGTACCAGTCTGCCATGAGAGACCTTGTCAAAGGCTTTACTGAAGTCCATATAGATAACATCCACTGCCCTTCCTTCATCGATCATCTTTGTCACTTCCTCAAAAAACTCAATCAAATTAGTGAGACACGACCTCCCCTTCACAAAACCATGCTGCCTCTCACTAATAAGTTCGTTTGTTTCCAAATGGGAGTAAATCCTGTTCCGAAAAATCCTCTCTAATAATTTCCCTACCACTGACGTAAGGCTCACCGGCCTATAATTTCCTGGATTATCCTTGCTACCCTTCTTAAACAAAGGAACAACATTGGCTATTCTCCAGTCCTCTGGGACCTCACCTGTAGCCAATGAGGATGCAAAGATTTCTGTCAAGGCCCCAACAATTTCTTCCCTTGCCTCCCTCAGTATTCTGGGGGTAGATCCCAACAGGCCCTGCGGACTTATCTACCTTAATGCTTTGCAAGACACCCAACACCTCCTCTATTTTGATAATGAGATGACAGAGACTATCTACGCTCACTTCCCTTGGCTCATAATCCACCAAGTTCTTCTCTTTGGTGAATACTGATGCAAAGTACTCATTTAGTACCTCGCCCATTTCCTCTGGCTCCACACGTAGATTCCCTTCTCTGTACTTAAGTGGGCCAACCCTTTCCCTAGTTACTCTCTTGCTCTTTATATACGTATAAAAAGCCTTGGGATTTTCCTGAATCCTGTTTGCCAATGACTTTTCATGACCCCTTTTAGCCCTCCTGACTCCTTGCTTAAGTTCCTTCCTACTGTCTTTATATTCCTCAAGGGATTCGTCTCTTCCTAGCCTTCCAGCCCTTATGAATGCTTCCTTTTTCTTTTTGACTGGCCTCACAATATTGCGCGTTATCCAAGGTTCCCGAAACTTGCCAAACTTATCCTTCTTCCTCACCGGAACATGCTGGTCCTGGATTCTTAACAACTGACATTTGAAAGACTCCCACATGTCAGATGTTGATTTGCCCTCAAACAGGCCCCAATCTAATTTGCCCCCAATCTAAATTCTTCAGTTCCTGCCTAATATTGTTATAATTAGCCTTCCCCCAATTTAGCACCTTCACCCGAGGACTACTCTTATCCTTATCCACAAGTACCTTAAAACTTATGGAATTATTGTCACTGTTCCCGAAATGCTCCCCTACTGAAACTTCGACCACCTGGCCGGGCTCATTCCCCAATACCAGGTCCAGTACAGCCCCATCCCTAGTTGGACTATCTACATATTGTTTCAAGAAGCCCTCCTGATGCTCCTTCCAAATTCTGCCCCATCCAAGCCCCTAGCACTAAGTGAGTCCCAGTCAATATAGGAGAAGTTAAAATCACCCACCACTACAACCCTGTTACCTTTACATCTTTCCAAAATCTGTCTACATATCTGCACCTCTACCTCCCGCTGGCTGTTGGGAGGCCTGTAGAAAACCCCCAACATCTTGACTGCACCCTTCCTATTCCTGAGCTCCACCCGTATTGCCTCGCTGCACGACACCTCCGAGGTGTCCTCCCGCAGTACAGCTGTGATATTCTCCTTAACAAGTAATGCAACTCCCCACCCCTTTTACATCCCCCTCTATCCCGCCTGAAGCTTCTAAATCCCGGAACATTTAGCTGCGAATATTGTCCTTCCCTCAACCAAGTCTCTGTAATAGCAACAACATCAATGTTTCATGTACTAATCCAAGCTCTAAGTTCATCTGCCTTACCTGCCATACTTCTCGCATTGAAACAAATGCACGTCAGACCACCAGTCCCTCTGTGCTCTGCAACATCTCCCTGCCTGCTCTGCCTCTTAGTCTTACTGGCCTTATTTACTAGTTCCCCCTCATTTATTTCACTTGCTGTCCTACTGCTCTGGTTCCCACCCCCCTGCTTAAACCCTCCAGAGTGACGCTAGCAAACCTCGCAGCCAGGATATTTGTGTCCCTTCAGTTTAGATACAACCCGTCCTTCTTGTACAGGTCCCACCTGTCCCTGAAGAGATCCCAATGGTCCAGATATCTGAAACCATCCCTTCTACACCAGCTGTTCAGCCACGTGTTTAGTTGCACTATCTTCCTATTTCTAGCCTCACTGGCACATGGAACAGGGAGTAATCCCGAGATTACAACCCTAGAGGTCCTGTCTTTTAACTTTCTACCTAACTCCCTAAACTCCCCCTGCAGGACCTCGTCACTTTTCCTGCCTATGTCATTGGTACCAATGTGTACCACAACCTCTGGCTGTTCACCCTCCCCCTTCAGAATGCCCTCTGTCTGTTCAGAGACATCCTTGACCCTGGCACCAGGGAGGCAACATTCCATCCTGGAGTCTCTTTCACGTCCACAGAAGCACCTATTTGTGCCCCTGACTATATAGAGTCCCCTAAAACTATTGCTATTCTGTGCTTTGCCCCTCCCTGCTGAACAACAGAGCCAGCCGTGGTGCCACTGCTCTGGCTGCTGCTGTTGTTTTCCCCTGATAGGCCATCTCCGCCAACAGTATCCAAAACGGTATACTTGTTAGAGAGGGGGATAGCCACAGGGGATTCCTGCATTGACTGTCTGCCGTTTCCAGCAGTCACCCATCTATCTGCCTGCACCTTGGGTGTAACCACTTCTCTAAAACTCCTGTCTATGACACTTTCTGCCACCTGCATGCTCCTAAGTGCATCCAGTTGCCACTCCAACCGATCCATGCGGTCTGTGAGGAGCTGCAACTGGATACACTTCCTGCAGATGTAGTCATCTGGAACGCAGGAAGCGTCACAGACCTCACATCTCACAGGTGAAGCACTTCACCCCTCTAACTGACATTTCTAGCCCTAATTAATAAATTAGTTTAAAATAAATACTTATTAAATCCTTACTAAATTGTTATAATAACTATATAGTCCCTAGTGCTAGATTCCTACAATAAGTATTAAATGTTAACTAAATACAGTAACCTCCTCCCTCTGGTTTAGTTACTCTACTTATTAATTAGCTATTTAGGGTTTTAATCAATTTTTATCAATGCTTTATTTTTAAATTCAGTTAAAATAAAATTCCTTACCAGCCAATCAGGTCACAGCTTTCCTGTGACATCACTTTCAGTTTTTTTTACCAGAGGTAAGTTTTTTATACTTACCAGTCCGGAACGCCACCCTCCAAGTCTTCTCCCAGTCAGCTGTGCTCTTTGGAAGCTCTCGGCTCCCCTCACTCTGAGGACAGGTTGGAAATGAAAGGAGCTCCTCACTCCCTCCTTACCAAACTTCCACTGTAGCACTCTAATGCAACCCAAGTCAGCACTGTAAGATGGCTCACTTTTATACTGACTGACTCTGGCCCCTGAAAACTGGTATAAGCCAATTCTCTAATTAACAAGGTGCAGCTGCAAGCAGAGCCTGAGTGAACCCTGTTTAAAGCTGGTCTAAAACTCACCTTCTCCAACCCTAACAGCAACTGTTAAGTTGATCTGCTAAATAAAAGACAGATTAGATTTAGGAAAATATTAACCCTTAATTATCCTCAGTTACCAAACTTCCACTGTAGCACTCTAATGCAACCCAAGTCAGCACTCCAGTGCAAGCTATCCTCCTCGCTATCTACCACACGACCAATCCTTGTGTCATCTGCAAACTTCTTGATCATGTTTCCTACATTTATGTCCAAATCGTTAATATACACCACAAAAAGCAGGGGACCCAGTACTGAGCCCTGCAGAATGCCACTGCAAACAGCCTTCCAGTTGCTAAAGCAGCCGTCAACAATTCCCCTTTGATTCCTGCCACTGAGCCAATTTTGTATCCACCTTGCTACATTTCCCTGGATCCCATGGGATTTTATTTTTTTAACCAGTCTGCTATGTGGGACCTTGTCAAAAGCCTTGTTAAAATCAATGTAGACCACATCAACTGCACTACCCTCATCTATCTTCCTTGTTACCTCTACAAAAAATTCGATCAAGTTGGTGAAACAAGATCATCCCTTAACAAATCCATGCTGACTATCCTTGTTTAACCTGTGCCTTTCTAAGTGACAGTTTATCCTGTCTCTCAGAATAGTTCCAATAATTTGCCCACGACTGAGATTAGACTGACTGGCCTGTAATTATTCGGTCTATTCTTCGCTCCTTTTTTAAACAGAGGTACAATGTTAGCAATTCTCCAACATTCCGGCACCACACCGGTATCCAGTGAGGACTGGAAAATGATGGTCAGACCCTCTGCTATTTCCTCTCTTGTTTTTTTTTAACAGCCTAGGATACATTTCATCTGGCCCTGGTGATTTATCAAATTTCAAGGATGCTAATTCCATTAATACTTCCTCTCTCCCTATGTTTATCACATCCAATACTTGACACTCTTCCTCCTTAACTACAATATCTGTATTGACCCCATCTTTTGTGAAGACAGATGCAAAATATTCATTAAGAACCAATATCTTCCATTCCTACACATAGACCTTTTTGGTCTTTTATGGGCCCTTTTCACTCCTTAGATATCTTCTTACTCTTAATGTATTGGTAAAACATCTTTGGGTTCACCTTGATTTTGCTTGCCAATATTCTTTCATGCCCTCTCTTTGCTTTCCTAATTTCCTTTTTGGTTTCACCCCTCCACTTTCTACACTCCTCTCAGCTTTCTGTAGCATTGAGTTCTCGGTGTCGGACACAAGCTTTCCTTTTCTGCCTTATCTTACCCTGTAGGCGACTTGACATCCATGGGGCTCGAGCTTTGGCTGCCTCACCCTTTTTTTTGTGGGACCATGATTACCCTGAACCCCTTGAATCTCCCCTTTGAATGCCTCCCACTGTTCTCACACTGATTTACCTTCAAGTAGCTGTTTCCAGTCCACTTTCGCTAAATCACTTCTCAGCTTAGTAATATTGTCCTTGCCTGAATTAAGAATTCTAACTCCTGTTCTCTCTCTGTCCTTTTCCATAATTATGTTAAAACTGACTGAATTATGATCACTACCACCAAAATGCTCTCCCACTGCCACTCCTTCCACCTGCCCACCTTCATTTCCTAAAACTAAGTTTAAAACTGTGCCCTCTCTTGTTGGACTTGCTACATACTGAGCAAAAAGGTTCTCCTGAATGCACCTCAAGAATTCTGCTCCCTCAATTCCTTTCACACTAAAACTATCCCAGCTCATATTGGGGTAGTGAAAATCCCCTACTATTACTGCACTTCTCAGAGATTTGCCAACATATCTGCTCTTCTATCTTCCTCTGACTGTTTGGGGGTCTATAGTACACTCCCAGCAGTGTAATTGTCCCTTTTTTGTTCCTTAGCTCAATCCATATGGCCTTATTTGATGAAGCTTCCAACATCTCATCCCTCCTCGCATCTGTAATAGTTTCCTTGACCAAAACTGCCACTCCCCCTCCTTTCTTATCCCTCTCCCTATCGCATCTGAAAACCCTGTAACCAGGAACGTTGAGCTGCCATTCCTGTCCCTCTTTAAGCCATGTTTCCGTAATAGCTATGATATCATACTGCCACGTGTCTATCCATGCCCTCAGCTCCTCTGCTTTATTTGCTATACTCCTTGCAATGAAATAGATACACTTGAGCACTGCCAAACTCCTTTTTTTGTTCTCTAACCCTCGATTCCTCTGTCTTCCAGACTCATCCATTCACTTTCTGCCTTCCATTTTAATTTCTGATTTTGTCCCAGCTGAGTCTACCCTCAGGTCCCCACCCCCCTGACAAACTAGCTTAAACCCTCCCCAACAGCACCAGCAAAACGTCCCGCAAGGAATTCGGTCCAGATGTAAAATCAGTATGGGTGGAGCAACAAAATAACAAAGGGCAGAAAACACTGGTGGGAGTAGCTTACAGGTCCCCGAATCTTAATCACAGTGTTAGACAGAATATAAATCAGGAAATTAGAGCAGCATGTAACAAGGGCAATGCAATAATCCTAGGGATTTTTAATATTCATATAGACAGGGGAAACCAAATTGGCAAAAGTAACTTGGAGGATGAGATCATGGAATGCATTTGAGGCAGATTTCTAGAACAATATGTTGAGGAACTAACTAGGGATCAAGCTATTTTACATCTAGTATTGTGTAATGACGCAGGGTTAATTCTTAATCTTATAACAAAGGATCATCTGGGGAACAGTAATCATAATATCATAAAATTTCATATCAAGTTTGAGGCTAAGTCCGAAACTAGGGGCTTAAATTTAAACAAAGCCAATTATGGAAGTATAAGAAGCAAGGTAGCTGAGGTATATTGGGAAATTAAAGATATGACGGTAGATAAGCAATGGCAAATAATTAAAGAAATAATTCATAATTCTGAACGAATATACATTCCCTTGAGGAATAAAATCTCCATTGGAAATGTGGTACATCCACAGCTAACTAGAGAAGTTAAAGGTAGTATTAGATTAAAGGAAGAAACTTACAATGTTGCCAAATAGAGTAGTGAGCCTGAGGATTGGGAGGGTTTTAAAAATCATCAAAGAATGACCAAGAAATTAATAAAGAGGGAGAAAATAGAGTATGAGAATAAATTAGCAAGAAATATAAAAACACACCATAAGAACTTTTACAAGTATATAAAAAGGAAGTGTTTAGAGACAGGAGAAATTACAATGGGGATAAGGAAATAACAGGGATATAACAGAAACACAAAAATAAATATTTTGTGTCTGCCTTCACTATAGAGGACACAAAGAATATACCAGAAATTGCGGGGAACCTAGGGTCTAATGAGAGTGAGGAACTAAAATAACTGGTATTAGAAAAGAAAAAGTACTGGAAAAATTAATGGGAATAAAAGCTGACAAATCCCCACACCATCCTGACTTGGAACTATATTGCCGTTCCTTCACTGTTGCTCGATCAAAATTCTGGAACCCGTTTCCCAATAGCACTGTTGTTGTACCTACCCCAAAGACTGCAGCGGTTCATGAAAGAAGCTCACCACCACCTTCTCAAGGGCAATTAGGGATGGGCAATAAATGCTGGCCTAGCCAGCGACGTCCACATCCCATGAACGAATGAAAAAAAGATTCAGAACACATCTAACAACTGAAAACTGGGCACCAATGAGGGGCTGTGGGCCATCAGCAGCAGCAGAATTGCATTCAACCAAAATCTGTAACCTCATGGCTTGGCATATCCCTCTTTCTACCATTAACATCAAGCCATGGGACCAACCCTAGTTCAACCAGGGCTGTAGCAGAGTGTGCCAAGAGCAGCACCAGGCATACTTAAAAATGAGGTGTCAACCTGATGAAGCTACAACACAGGACTACACACATATACCTCCCCTGTCAATCAAGATCAATGGCGAGATCCTGGAAAATGTGGACCATTTTTCATAAACTGGGAGCCTCCGCTGTGCGAAGGCAGACATAGACGATGAGGTTCATCATCGCTTCCAATGTGCCATTTCAGCCTTCGGCTGACTGAGGAAGAGAGCATTTGAGGATCAGGATCTTAAACCCGAGACTAAGATCATGGTTTATTGGGCAGCATTGATCTTTGCGTTTCTATATGCTTCAGAGACTTGGACAACCTACAGCAGGCATCTCAAAGCACTGCAGAAATACCACCAGAGGAGCGTCTGCAAGATCCTCCAAATCTGAGGCAAGAAAGATGGTCCAACAGCAACATCTTCTCTCAAGCCAACCTGCCCAGCATCAGGGTGCTAATCGCCCAAAACCAGCTCCACTAGGCAGGACATGTTGTTTGCGTGCCTGTCATCAGACTCCCGAAGTAGCTGTTCTACTCTGAACTTGGTCATGGCAAGAGACTCCCATGAGGACAGTGGAAACGCTTTAGAGATATCCTCAAAGCATTTCTTAAGAAATCAAACAGCTCCGTCAATTCGTGGGAGTCCCTGACTTGTGACTGTCCAAAATGGCAAAAGCTCATTCGGGAAGGCATATTATATTTTGAGGGACCTCGTTGGGAACATGCTGGGAGAAGTCGCAGCGTCGGAGGGAACGCACGAACCTCCAAACTATTCATCTACCTGACTCTTCAAGCACCACCTGCCTCTCATGTGGCAGATGACGCATTGGACTTATCAGCCATCTCAGAACCCATCAAACCAGAGTGTAAACAAGTCATCCTTGATCCTGAGGAAGTGCCTAAGGGAAGAAGACATGCATGCTAACATTGGAAGCAGCATGTAATAGACAAGGCTAACCGATCCTGCAGCCAACTGGAACAGCTTGGCTAGGTGAAGTTAGTTCTGGAATCCAACTCTTCAGTAGAACAGCTGGCAAATGTTGTCAGAGCCTATAACCTTTGCTTTATAGATCAGATCAAAGCTCTGCAGTCCTGCCACATTCAGTTGTTATTGGTGATGGACAATTCAACAACTAACAGAGGAGGCTCCATGAACACAAGAAATAGGAGCAGAAGTAGACCATATGGCCCATCGAGCCTGCTCCGCCATTCAGTACTATCATGGCTGATCTTGGGCTTCAATTCCACTTTCCTGCCCGCTCCCCATATCCCTTGATTCCCTGCGAGACCAAAAATCTATCTATCCCAGCCTTATCCTCAATGATGGCGGAACCCAGCATGTGAGTGCAAAAAAAAACTGAGATGTTTGACACCATCTTCAACCAGAAGTGCCAAGTGGATTATCCTGTAATCCGTAGCATCACAGAAGCCAGTCTTTGGCTAATTCGATTCACTCCACACTGGATAAAGCAAAAGTTATAGGCTCTGACAACATTTGCCAGCTGTTCTACTGAAGAGTTGGATTCCAGAACTAACTTCACCTAGCCAAGCTGTTCCAGTATGGCTACAACATCGGCATCTACCTGACAAAGAGGAAAATTGCCCAGGTATATACTATCCACAAAAAACAGGACAAATCCAATCTGGCCAACTACCACCCCATCAGTCTACTCTCAAACATCAGCAAAGCATGGAAGGTGTCGTCAAGCGGCATTTACTCACCAATAACCTGTTCACTGATGCTCAGTTCAAGTTCTGCCTGGACCACTCAGCTCCAGCCTTCATTCCAGCCTTGGTCCAAATATGGACAAAGAGCTGAATTCAAGTGCTGGCCACATGAACACTAAGCCTTGGGTGTATCAGATACACCCTTGTGGCATTGTGGTAATGTCAGTGAACTAGTTATCCAGAGGCCCATGTTAATGCCCTGGGGACACAGGTTCAAATTTAAATGCAATTGACTAATTAAAAATCTGGAATTAAAAGCTGGTCTCAGTAATAGTGCCATGAAACTATTGTTGGAAAAACCCAACATTAATAATGATCATGAAACTAATGGATTGTCAGAAAAATCCATCTGGTTCACTAATGTACTTCAGGTGGTGAAAGAGGGAAAAAGCTACTTGAACTCATCCTCAGCAATCCATCTGTCCATGACAGTATTGGTAGGAGTGACCACTGCACAGTCCTTCTGGAGACAAAGTCCCATTTTCAAACTTAGGATACCCTCCATCATGTTGTGTGCGCTACTACCGTGCTAAATGGGATAGACTCATAACAGACCTAACAGCTCAAAACTGGACATCCATGAGGCACTGTGGACCATCAGCAGCAGCAGAATTGTATTCAATCACAATCTGTAACCTAATGGCATATCCCTCATTCTATCATTAGCATCAAGCCAAGGGACTAACCCTGGCTCAATGAAGTGTGTAGAAGAGCATGCCAAGAGCAGCACAGGGTATACCTAAAAATGAGATGTCAACCTGGTGAAGATACAACACTGGACTACATGCACACTAAACAGCAGAAGAAATATATTATAGACAGAGCTAAGCAATCTCACAACCAATGGATCACATCAAAGCTCTGCAGTTCTGCAACATCCAGTCGTGAAAGCTGGTGGACAATTAAGAAACAAGTGGGAGGAGCAGGTTCCAGAAACATCCCGATCTTACATGATGGGGGAACCCAGTACATCAGTGCAAAAGATAAGGCTGAAGCATTTGCAACCATCTTCAGGTAGAAGTGCTGAGTTGATGCTCCATCTTGACCTTCTCCTGAGATTCCCAGCATCAGCGATACACATCTTCAGCCAATTCGATTCACTCCATGTGATATCAAGAAATGCCTGAAAGCACTGGATACAGCAAAGACTATGGGCCACGTCAACATCCCGGCAGTAGTACTGAAGACCTGTGCTCCAGAACTAGCCGCACCCCAAGCCAACCTGTTCTAGTACTGCGACAACACGTGCAGCATCTACACAACAATGTGAAAAATTGACCAGGCATGTCCTGTACACAAAAAGCAGGACAAATCCAGCCCGGCCAATTGCCACTTCATTAGTCTACTCTCAATCATTAGCAAAGTGATAGAAGGTGTCATCATCAATGATATCAAGCAGCATTTACTCAGCAATAACCTGCTCACTGACACTCAGCTTGGTTTTCGCCAGGGCCACTCAGCTCCTGACCTCAGTACAGCCTTGGTCCAAACATGGACAAAAAGAGCTGAACTCTAGAATGAATTGAGAGTGACTGCCCTGGACATCAAGACAGCATTTTACCAATTGTGACATCAAGGAGCCCTAGCAAAAGTGAAGTCACTGGGAATCAGGGGAAAACTCTTTGCTGGTTGGAGTCATACCTAGCACAAAGGAAGATGATTGTGGTTGTTGGAGGCCAATCATCTCAGTCCCAGGACATCACAACAGGAGTTCCGCAGGGTAGTTTCCCAGGTACATTCATCTTCAGCTGCTTCATCAATGACCTTCCCTCCTTTGTAAGGTCAGAATTGGGGATATTTGCTGATGATTGCACAACATTCAGCACCTTTTGAGACTCCTCAGATACTGAAGCAGTTCGTGTCCATATGCAGCAAGTCCTGGACAACATTCAGGCTTGGGCTGATAAGTGGCAAGTTACATTCGTGCCACACAAGTGCCAGGCAATGATCATCTCCAACAAGAGAGAATTCAGCCATCTCCCCTTGACATTCAATGACATTACCATAACCACATGGAATGGAGTAGTTCAAGAAGGCAGCTCACCACCATCTTCTCAAGGTGAATTAGGGATAGGCAACAATGCTGACACAAAAACCAAAAAGAAAAGTCAGTCAACCGTGGATAACAAAAGAAGTTAAGGATTGTATAAGATGAAAAGATAAGGCCTATAAAGTTGCCACAAATGGCAGTAAACCTGAGGATTGGGAGGATTTTAGAATACAGCAAAGGAGGACCAAGAAGCTGATAAAAAAGGGAGCATAGAATATGAATGTAAACTAGAAAAAAACATAAAAACGAATTGTAAAAGCTTCTATACGTACATAAAAAGGAAACATTTGGCTAAGACAAATGTGGGTCCATTGCAGGCAGAGTCAGGAGAATTTATAATGGGGAATAGAGAAATAGCAGAGAAGCTAAATGATTACTTTGTGTCTGTCTTCACTGAGGAAGATGCAAGAAATCTCTCAGAATTAAAGATCCTAGGGATTAGGGAGAATGAGGAATTGAAGAAATTAATGCAGCTGAAGGTTGATAGGTCCCAGGACCTTATATTCTACAGACTGTTGAAAGAGGTAGCTATAGAGATAGTGGATGCATTGGTGATCATCTTCCAAAATTCCATAGATTCTAAAGCAGTTCCTGCAGATTGGAAGGTAGCAAATGTCACCCCACTATTTAAGAAGGGAGGGAGAGAGACTCCAGACCTGTTAGCCTTACATCAATCGCAGGGAAAATGCTAGAATCTATTCTAAAGGATGTGATAAGTGGATACTTGGATAACAATGATCTGATTGGGTATAGTCAACATGGATTTATGAATGGGAAATCATGTCGACGAACGTGTTGGAGTTTTTTGAGGATGTTACCAACAGAATTGATAAACTGTGGACCTAGTATACTTGGATTTTCAGAAGGCTTTTGATAAAGTCCTCCACAGGAGGTCGGTTAGCAAAATTAAAGCACATGGGATAGGAGGTAATATACTGGCATGGATTAAGGATTGGTTAACAGGCAGAAAACAGAGAGTAGGAATAAACGGGTCATTCTCGTGTTGGCAGGCTGTGACTAGTGGGGTACCACAAGCACCAGTACTTGGGCCCCCAGATGTTCACAATATATATCAATGATTTGGATGTGGGGACAAAATATAATATTTCCAAGTTCGCGGGTAACACAAACTAGGTGGGAATGTATGTTGTGAGGAAGATGCAGAGTGGCTTCAAGGGTTTTGGACAGACTTAGTAAATGGCAAGAACGCGGCAGATGGAATATAATGTGGAAAAATGTGAGGTTATCCACTTTGGTAGGAGGAATAGATGTGCAGAGTATTTCTTAAATGGTAAGAAAGATTGGAGACAAAAACAAGAAATGCTGGATTCACTCAGCAGGTCTGGCAGCATCTGTGGAAAGAGAAGCAGAGCCAAAGTCTCGGGTCAGTGACCCCTCTTCGGATAGATTGGAGAGTTGGGCAGAGAAATGGCAGATGGAGTTCAATCAGGGCAAATGCGAGGTGATGCATTTTGCAAGATCCAATTCAAGAGTGAACTATACAATAAATGGAAAAGTCCTGGGGAAAATTGATGTACAGAGAGATTTGGGTGTTCAGGTCCATTGTTCCACTGAAGGTGGCAACGCAGGTCAATAGAGTGGTCAAGAAGGCATACGGCATGCTTTCCTTCCTCGGACGGGGTATTGAGTACAAGAGTTGGCAGGTCATGTTACAGTTGTATAAGACTTTGGTTCGGCCACATTTGGAATACTGCGTGCAGTTCTGGTCGCCACATTACCAAAAGGATGTAGATGCTTTGGAGAGGGTGCAGAGGAGGTTCACCAGGATGTTGCCTGGTATGGAGGGCGCTAGCTATGAAGAGAGGTTGAGTAGATTAGGATTATTTTCATTAGAAAGACGGAGGTTGAGGGGGGACCTGATTGAGGTGTACAAAATCATGAGAGGTATAGACAGGGTGGATAGCAAGAAGCTTTTTCCCAGAGTGGGGGATTCAATTACTAGGGGTCACGAGTTCAAAGTGAGAGGGGAAAAGTTTAGGGGGGATATGCGTGGAAAGTTCTTTACGCAGAGGGTGGTGGGTGCCTGGAACGCGTTGCCAGCAGAGGTGGTAGACGCGGGCACGATAGCGTCTTTTAAGATGTATCTAGACAGATACATGAATGGGCAGGAAGCAAAGAGATACAGACCCTTAGAAAATAGGCGACATGTTTAGATAGAGGATCTGGATCGGCGCAGACTTGGAGGGCCGAAGGGCCTGTTCCTGTGCTGTAATTTTCTTTGTTCTTTGTAAGAGATTAGAGAGTGTAGATGTATAAAGAGATTTGGGTGCCCTTGCCAATAAGTCACTGAAAGCTAACATGCAGGTGCAGCAGGCAATCAGGAAGGCTAATGGTACGTTAGCCTTTATGGCAAGAGGATTTGAGTTCAGGAATAGCAAAGTCTTACTTTAATTGTATAAAACCTTGGTTAGACTACACCTGGAGTACTGTGTGCAGTTTTGGTCCCCTTACAGGACTTGACAGGGTAGATGCAGGAAGGATGTTTCCGATGGTGGGGGAGTCCAGAACCAGGGGTCATTGTCTAAGGATATGCGGTAAATGTTTCAAGACTGAGATGAGGAGAAATTTCTTCACCAAGAGAGTGGTGAGGCTGTGGAATACGCTACCACGGAAAGCAGTTGAGGCCAAAACATTGTATGTTTTCAAGAAGGAGTTAGATATAGCTCTTGGGGCGAAAGTGGGAACAGGTAACTGAGTTGGCTGATCAGCCATGATCATAACGAATGGTGCAGCAGGGTCAAAGGGCCGAATGGCCTACTCCTGCTCCTATTTTTTATGTTTTTTATGTTTCTAAGGATATTATTCCCATCGAGGGAGTGCAATGAAGGATCACCAGACTTGTTCCCAGGATGGTGGGACTGTCCTACGAAGAGAGATTGGGGAAACTGGGCCTGTATTCTCTAGAGTTTCGAAGATTGAGAGGTAATCTCAATGAAACCTACAAAATACTTAAAGGGATAGACTAGGTAGATGCAGCTAAGATGTTTCCCCTGGTTGGGGAATCTAGAACCAGGGGGCACAATTTCAAACTAAGTAGGAATCCACTTAGGACCAAGATGAGGAGAAATTCTTTACTCAGAAGGTTGTGAATCTTTGGAATTCTCTACCCCAGAAGGCTGTGGAAGTTCAGTCAGTGAGTATGTTTAAAGCAGAGATTGACAGATTTCTAAATACAAATGACATAAAGGGACATGGGGATAGTGTGGGATAAAGGCATTGGAATGGATGATCAGCCATGATCGTCCCGCATGGCAGACTGGTGCAAAAGGTGAAGTCACACGGGATCTGAGGTGAACTGGCAAGATGGATACAGAACTGGCTCGGTCACAGAAGACAGAGGGTAACAGTGGATGGGTGTTTTTCTGAATGGAGGGATGTGACTAGTGGTGTTCCGCAGGGATCAGTGCTGGGACCTTTGCTGTTTGTAGTATATATAAATGATTTGGAGGAAAATGTAGCTGGTCTGATTAGTAAGTTTGCGGACGACACAAAGGTTGGTGGAGTTGCGGATAATGATGAGGATTGTCAGAATATACAGCAGGATATAGATCGGTTGGAGACTTGGGCGGAGAAATGGCAGACGGAGTTTAATCCGGACAAATGTGAGGTAATGCATTTTGGAAGGTATAATACAGGTGGGAGGTATACAGTAAATGGCAGAACCCTTAGGAGTATTGACAGGCAGAGAGATTTGGGCATACAGGTCCACAGGTCACTGAAAGTGGCAACGCAGGTGGATATGGCAGTCAAGAAGGCATACGGAATGCTTGCCTTCATCGGTCGGGGCATAGAGTATAAAAATTGGCAAGTCATGTTGCAGCTGTACAGAACTTTAGTTAGGCCACACTTAGAATATTGCGTGCAATTCTGGTCGCCACACTACCAGAAGGATGTGGAGGCTTTGGAGAGGGTACAGAGGAGGTTTACCAGGATGTTGCCTGGTCTGGAGGGCATTAGCTATGAGGAGAGGTTGGAAAAACTCGGATTGTTTTCACTGGAACGACGGATGTGGAGGGGCGACATGATAGAGGTTTACAAAGTTATGAGCGGCATGGACAGAGTGGATAGTCAGAAGCTTTTTCCCAGGGTGGAAGAGTCAGTTACTAGGGGACATAGGTTTAAGGTGCGAGGGGCAAAGTTTAGAGGGGATGTGCGAGGCAAGTTTTTTTACACAGAGGGTGGTGAGTGCCTGGAACTTGCTGCCAGGGGAGGTGGTGGAAGCAGATACGATAGCGACGTTTAAGAGACATCTTGACAAATATATGAATAGGAAGGGAATAGAGGGATATGGGCCCCGGAAGTGCAGAAGGTGTTAGTTTCGGCAGGCATCAAGATCGGCGCAGGCTTGGAGGGCCGAATGGCCTGTTCCTGTTCTGTTCTTTGTTTGTTCTTTGAATGGCAGAGCAGATGGGCTGAATGGTCTACTCCTGCTCCTATGATCCTACATTCCTATCACATCCCATGAAGGAAGAAAAGAAAAGGGAATTGGGAGGAAAACTCCACTGGTTGGAGTCATGCCTAGCACGAAGGGTGATGGTTGTGGTTATTGGAGGTCAATCATCTCAGCCCCAGGACATAAAAGCATAAGAAATAGGAGCAGGAGTAGACTATTTGGATCATTGAGCATGCTCCACCATTCAATATGATCAAGGCTGCTCTTCTACCTCAATTCAACTTTCCTGCCTACTCCACATATTCCTTGATTCCCTGAGATATCAATAATCTATCAGTCTCAGTCTTAAATATACTGACAGGACAATCCACTCATCCCAGGAATCAATCTGGTGAACCTTCGTCATACCACCTCCAAGGCAAGTATATCTGTCCTTCGATGTGGAACTATGCACAGTACACCATATGAACATACGAATTAGGAGCAGAGTCGGCCACTCGGCCCCTTGAGCCTGCTCCGTCATTCAATAAGTTCATAGCTGAACTGATTTCTCCATATTACCACCTACCTCTGATAACATTTCACCCCCTTGTTTATCAAGAATCTATCTACTTCTGCCTTAAACATATTCAAAGACTCTGCTTCCACCGCCTTTTGAGGAAGGGAGTGCCAAAGACTCATGTACCTCTGAGAGAAAAAAAATTTCCTCATCTCTGTCTTAAATGGGCAACCCCTTACTTTTAAATGGTGACCCATGGTTCGAGATTCTCCCACAAGGGGAAACATCCTTTCCACTTCCACCCTGTCAACACCCCTCAGGATCTTACATGTTTCAATCAAGACTTCTCTTACTCTAAATTCCAGCGGATACAAGCCTAGTCTGCCCAATCTTTCCTCATAAGATAGGCTGCCCATTCCAGGTATCAGTCTAGTAAACCTTCTTTGAACTGCTTCCAATGCATTTACATCCTTCCTTAAATAAGGAGACCAATACTGTACACAGTACTCCAGATGTGGTCTCACCAATGCCCTGTATAGCTGAAACATAACCTCCCTACTTTTGTATTCAATTCCCCTTGTAATAAACGATAACATTCTATTAGCTTTCTTAATTACATGCTGTACCTGCATACTTTTGTGATTCATGCACTAGGACACCCAGATCCCTCTGCATCTCAGAGCTCCGCAATCTCTCACCATTTAGATAATATGCTTCTTTGTTATTCGTCTTGCCAAAATGGACAACTTCGCATTATACTCCATCTGCCAGATTTTTGTCCACTCTCTTAACCTATCTAAATCCCTTTGTAGCCTCCGTATGTCCTCTTCACAACTTACTTTCCTACCTATCTTTGTGTCATCAGCAAATTTAGCAACCATACCTTTGGTCCCTTCATCTAAGTCATTTACATAAATTGTAAAACGTTGAGGCCCCAGCACAGATCCCTTTGGCACATCACTCATTACATCTTGCCAACCAGAAAATGACCCACTTATGTCTACTCTCTCTTTCCTGTTAGCTAGCCAATCTTCTATCCATGCCAATATGTTATCCCCTACACCATGAGCTTTTATTTTCCCCAATAACCTTTGATGTGGCACCTTATCAAATGCCTTCTGGAAATCTAAGTACAATACATCCACCGGTTCCCCTTTATCCACAGCACGTGTAACTCCTTCAAAGAACTCCAATAAATTGGTTAAACATGATTTCCCTTTCACAAAACCATGTTGACTCTGCCTGATCACCTTGAATTTTTCTAAATGCCCTGCTATAACATCTTTAATTATAGCTTCTAACATTTCCCCTAAGACAGATGTTAAGCTTACTGGCCTGTAGTTTCTTGCTTTCTGTCTCCCTCCCTTTTTGAATAAAGGAGTTACATTTGCTATTTTTCCAGTCTAGCGGAACCTTCCCTGAATCTAGGGAATTTTGGAAAATTAAAACTAACACATCAACTATCTCACTGGTCACTTCTTTTCAGACCTTAAGATGAAGTCCATCAGGACCCGGGGACTTGTTAGCCCGCAGCTCCAACAATTTGTTCATTTGCACTTCCCTGGTGATTGTAATTTTCTTGAGTTCCTCCCTCCCTTCCATTTCCTGATTTACAGGTAATTCTAGGATGTTACTTGTATCTTCAATAGTGAAGACCGATGCAAAATACCTGTTCACTTCATTTGCCATCACCTTATAATCCATTATTAATTCCCTAGACTCACTTTCTATAGGACTAATGTTCACTGTTAACTTTTTTCTTTTTAAAATATCTATAGAAACTCTTACTATCTGTCTTTATATTTCTAGCTAGCTTTCTCTCGTACTCTAATTTTACCCTCCTTATCAATCTTTTAGTCAATCTTTGCTGTTTTTATATTCAGTCCAATCTTCTGACTTGTCACCCATCTCTGTGCAATTATAGGCTTTTTCTTCAAGTTTAATACTATCTTTAACTGTTTTAGTTAACCACGGATGGTGGGTTGCCTCCTTGGAATTTTTCTTTCTCATTGGAATGTATCCATTCTGTGTATTCTGAAATATCCCCTTAAATGTCTGCTACTGAATCTTTATTCACCGGTCCCTTTATCTAATTTTCCAGTTTACTTTAACTAGCTCTGCTTTCAAGCCCTCATAATTGCCCTTACTTAAGTTTAAAATACTGGTTTTGGACCCACTCTTCTCTCCCTCAAACTGAATGTAAAACTCAATCATATTACGATCGTGGCTACCTCGGGGCGCCTTAACCAAGAGGTCATTAATTAATCCTATCTCGTTGCACAATACCAGTCTAGAATAGCCTGCTCTCTGGTTGGCTCCAGAGCATACTGTTCCAAGAAATTATCCCAAAAACATTCTATTTACTCCTCATCTAGGCTACCTCTGCCCATCTGATTTTTCCAGTCTACATGTAAGTTAAAATTCCCCCATGATTATCGGCATACCTTTCTGAAAGGCTGCCATTATTTCTTCCTTTATACCCCAGCCGACAGTGTGGCTAATGTTAGGTGGCCTGTACACCACTCCAAATGACTTCTTGCCTTTATGATTTCTCATTTCTACCCAAACTGCTTCTACATCCTGGTTTCCTGAACTTAGGTCATCCCTCTCTATTGCACTAATACCATCATTAATTATCAGAGCCACCCCTGCACCTTTTCCTAGCTTCCTGTCCTTCCTAAATGCCATGTACCCTTCAATATTCAGGTCTCAATTCATGACATCCTGCAGCCATGTCGAACTTATTTATTTCTATTTGTGCTCTCAGTTCATCTGTTTTGTTGTGAATGCTACATGCATTCATATACAGAGCCTTTAGTATTATCCTTTTATTATTTTTGTTACCTCTAGCCTTATCTGTTGATTTACTTTTAGATTTGTACACTCTGTCCCTTCCTGTCATAGTCTGTTTATCATTTCCCATATTAATACCTTCCTCTCTTGCCTTGTCTCTACTCCTTGATTTACTAGATCTTCCCAAATTTGATCCCTTGCCCTCACTATTCAGTTTATATCCCTCTCCACGTCCCTAGTTATGTGGTTCGCTAGAACACCGGCCCCAGCACAGTTCAGGTGTAGACCATCCCAACGGTACAGCCACCACTTTCCCCAGTACTGGTGCCAGTGCCCCATGAACCAGAACCCACTTCTATCACGCCAGTCTTTGAGCCACGCATTAATTTCTCTAATCTTATTTGCCCTATGCACATGGCTCAGGTAATAATCCAGAGATTATTACCTTTGAAGTTCTGTTTCTTAATTTAGTGTCTATTTCCTCATACTAACTATGCAGAACCTCTTTCCTTGTCCTGCCTATGCCGTTGGTACCTACATGGACCAGGTGTGGTCTCACCAAAGTCCTGTACAATTTTAGCAAAGCTTTCTTATTCTTGTACTCCAATCCCCTTGCAACAAAGCCAACATGCTATTTTCCTTTGTAATTGCTTTCTGTTTTCCTTGTATGGGTACACCCAAGTCTCTCTGAACATAAACATTTAAAAGTTTCACACCTTTTCAAAAATACTGTTTTCTATTCTTTACACGTTCCCAAATTATTCTCCATCTGCACCCACTGTATGAGTTGCCCACTCATTTAACCTGTCTCTATCTCTTTGCAGCCTCTTTGTGTCTTCCTCACACTTTCAATCCCACCTAATTTTGCATTGACAGCAAACTTGGTTACATTACTCTCAGTCTCTTTGTTTGTCATTAATATAGATTGTAAATAGCTGAGGCCCCAGCACTGATCCTTCTGACCTCTTCCTGAGGTCCCCAGCATCACAGACACCAGTCTTGAGCCAATTTGATTCACTCCAAGTGATATCAACAAACGGCTGAAGGCACTGCAAAGGCTATGGGTCCTGACAACATTCCGGCAATACGGCTGAAAACCTGTGCTCAAGAACTAGCCTCACCCCTAGCCAAGCTGTTTCGGTACAGCTACCCGGAAATGTGGAAAATTGCCCAGATATGTCCTATCCACAAAAAACAGGACAAATCCAATCCGACCAATTATCGCCCTGTCCTTCTACTCTCGATCATCAGAAATGTGACGGAAGGGGCCGTCGACAGTGCTACCAAGCTCAGCAATAAGCTGCTCACTGATGCTCAGTTTGGGTTCTGCCAGGGCTACTCAGCTCCTGACCTCATTACAGTCTTGGTCCAAACATGGACAAAGAGCTGAACACAAGAGGTGAGGTGAGAGTGACTGTCCTTGACATGAAGGAAACATTTGATCGAGTATGGCATCAAGGAGCCCTAGCAATACTGGAGTCAACAGGAATCAGGGGGAAAACTCTCCGTTGGTTGGAGTTATTCCTAGCACAAAGGAAGATGTTCATAGTTATTGGAGGTCAACCATTTCAGTCCCAGGACATCAATGCAGGAGTTCCTCGGGTAGTGTCCTAGGCCCAACCATCTTCAGCTGCTTCATCAATGACCTTCCCTCCATCGTAAGGTCAGAAGTGGGGATGCTTGCTGATGATTTCACAATGTTCAGCACCATTTGCGACTTCTTAGATACTGAAGCAGCCCATGTCCATTTGCAGCAAAACCTGGACAGCATTCAGGCTTGGGCTGATAAGTGGCGAGTAACATTCGCGCCACTTAAGTGCCAGGCAATGACCATCTCCCCTTGATGTTCAATGGCATTACTATTGCTGTATTTCGCACTATCAACATGCTGGGGTTATCATTGACTGGTAACTGAATTGGACCAGCCACATAAATGCTATGGCTACAACAGCAGGTCAGAGGCTGGGAATTCTGCAGCGAGTAACTCTCCTCCTGTCTCCCCAGTGCCTGTCTACCATCTACAAGGCACAATTCAAGAGTGTGATGGAATACTCTCCACTTGCCTGGATGAGTGACGCCCCAACAACACTCAAGAAGCTTGACACATCCAGGACAAAGCAGCCCGCTTGATTGGCACCCCATTAACCACCTTCAACATTCACTTCCTTCACCACCAACGCAAAGTGGCAGCAGTGTGTACCATCTATAAGATGCACTGCAGCAACTCGCCAAGGCTCCTTTGACAGCACCTTCTAAATCTATGAGCTCTACCATAGAATAGTGTAATGTTATAGGATCAGTAATTCAGAGACACAGACAAATACTCTGGAAATATGAGTTCAATTCCCACCATGGCAGCTGAGGGAATTTAAACTCAAAGATCTAGAACCAAATGCTAGTCTCATTAGTAATCATCATGAAGCTACTGGATTGTCACTGACAACCTCAGGGAGGGCTTCTGCCATCCTCTGGATACACTGAATTGTGGTTGACTGTTTACTGCCCTCTGAAATGGTGTAGTAAGTTGCATCAGACACTACGGGAAAAAAGCACTGTGGGTGTACCTACAACACATGGACTGTAGTGGTTCAAGAAGGCAGCTCACCACCAACTACAGAGGGCAATTAGTGATGGGCAAATACTGCTGGCCTTGCAAGTGACACTCACATCCCAAAAACAAATTTAAAAAAACATCAAGATTGTGAACCGACTGGTTTAGTCTCAGTCTGTTGCCAGGGAGAGGGATGTAGTCAACAGCTGGGGAACAGAGTTTTGAGCAAGGACTGAAAACAATGGCTTCCGTCATCCCAGTATGTAATTTCTGCATATGTAGTACTGAATGTTGGATAAGCAATCTGATAATTTAGCAACAGTGGAGGAGCCATGAGAGGTGATGATGAAGTAGAGCTCGGTATCGTCAGTGTACATGTGAAAACTAAAGCTGCGCTTTCCGATCATGTCGTCAAGGGGCAGCATATAGATGAGGAATAGGAGCGGGCCAAGGATAGATCCTTGGGCACCTCAGAGGTAACAGTGTGGGAGTGGAAAGGGAAGCGATTGCAAGTGATACACTGGCTATGATTAGATAGGTAAGAGTGAACCAGCTGACACTAGTCCCACCCATCAGCATGGCAGTGGAGAAGAGTTGGAGGAGGATGGTGTGGTCAACTGTGTCAAAGACTGCAGACAAGTCAAGGAGGACAGGGAGGGATCGCTTACCTTTGTCACCTTTGTAAACATCTGGTTAATACTTCTTTATTAAATCAAATCAATTGGACAATAAAACAACCTCTTATTTGCAGTGCATATGGGATATAGGTACCAATTATAATACTTTAATCACATATTAGGGACCTCTTCAAGATTAAACTTCCCCAGGAGCTCCACTGTGTTGTATCTTTTATCAGTTTAATTACATAGGACAATTAGGGTCCCATATGTCATCATGTTCTGTGTGTATGTTGTTGACATGCAAGCTTGTTTAATAATAAGGGTGGTTGCTAAAATTTGTTGTGCATGCCTGAGGTTGTTTATGGATATTCCACACGAGCGCTCATTAATTCTCTGCAGAATGAAAGTCTTATATCTTCCCAGTAGATTCAAAACAAACACCCTATTCATACAAGATTACTCCCTAAAGTCACCATAGCTAATTTAAGGAAGAGATAAAAAGAAACTTGTATTTAATATCGCCTTTAAGCCCAAAATTGCTTCACAGCCAATGAAGTAGAATCATAGAATCTTACAGAGCTGTCCAATTTCATCCCACAGCCCAGCTTTTTCCCTTAAAACCACAAATTAGTTCCCTGCAAATGCATGTCTGATTACTTTTTGAAAGCTCCTGTGGAATCTGATTCTACAACCCTTTCGGGTAGCATGTTCCAGGTCATGGAGAGATACAGCACTGAAACAGGCCTTTGGCCCACCGAGTCTGTGCTAGAACAAAGAACAAAGAAAATTACAGCACAGGAACAGGCCCTTCGGCCCTCCAAGCCTGCGCCGATCCAGATCCTCTATCTAAACATGTCACCTATTTTCTAAGGGTCTGTATCTCTTTGCTTCCTGCCCATTCATGTATCTGTCTAGATACATCTTAAAAGACGCTATCGTGCCCGCGTCTACCACCTCCGCTGGCAACGCGTTCCAGGCACCCACCACCCTCTGCATAAAGAACTTTCCACGCATATCCCCCCTAAACCTTTCCCCTCTCACTTTGAACTTGTGACCCCTAGTAATTGAATCCCCCACTCTGGGAAAAAGCTTCTTGCTACCCTGTCTATACTCCTCATGATTTTGTACACCTCAATCAGGTCCCCCCTCAACCTCCGTCTTTCTAATGAAAATAATCCTAATCTGCTCAACCTCTCTTCATAGCTAGCGCCCTCCATACCAGGCAACATCCTGGTGAACCTCCTCTGCACCCTCTCCAAAGCATCTACATCCTTTTGGTAACGTGGCGACCAGAACTGCACGCAGTATTCCAAATGTGGCCGAACCAAAGTCCTATACAACTGTAACATGACCTGCCAACTCTTGTACTCAATACCCCGTCCGAGGAAGGAAAGCATGCCGTATGCCTTCTTGACCACTCTATTGACCTGCGTTGTCACCTTCAGGGAACAATGGACCTGAACACCCATATCTCTCTGTACATCAATTTTCCCCAGGACTTTTCCATTTACTGTATAGTTCACTCTTGAATTGGATCTTCCAAAATGCATCACCTCGCATTTGCCCTGATTGAACTCCATCTGCCATTTCTCTGCCCAACTCTCCAATCTATCTATATCCTGCTGTATTCTCAGACAGTCCCCTTCACGGTCTGCTACTCCACCAATCTTAGTGTCGTCTGCAAACTTGCTAATCAGACCACCTATACTTTCCTCCAAATCATTTATGTATATCACAAACAACAGTGGTCCCAGCACGGATCCCTGTGGAACACCACTGGTCACACGTCTCCATTTTGAGAAACTCCCTTCCACTGCTACTCTCTGTCTCCTGTTGCCCAGCCAGTTCTTTATCCATCTAGCTAGTACACCCTGGACCCCATGCGACTTCACTTTCTCCATCAGCCTACCATGGGGAACCTTATCAAACGCCTTACTGAAGTCCATGTATATGACATCTACAGCCCTTCCCTCATCAATCAACTTTGTCACTTCCTCAAAGAATTCTATTAAGTTGGTAAGACATGACCTTCCCTGCACAAAACCATGTTGCCTATCACTGATGAGCCCATTTTCTTCCAGATGGGAATAGATCCTATCCCTCAGTATCTTCTTCTCCAGCAGCTTCCCTACCACTGACGTCAGGCTCACCGGTCTATAATTACCTGGATTTTCCCTGCTACCCTTCTGAAACAAGGGGACAACATTAGCAATTCTCCAGTCCTCCAGGACCTCACCCGTGTTTAAGGATGCTGCAAAGATATCTGTAGGCCCCAGCTATTTCCTCTCTCGCTTCCCTCAGTAACCTGGGATAGATCCCATTCGGACCTGGGGACTTGTCCACCTTAATGCCTTTTAGAATACCCAACACTTCCTCCCTCCTTATGCCGACTTGACCTAGAGTAATTAAACATCTGTCCCTAACCTCAACATCCGTCATGTCCCTCTCCTCGGTGAATACCGATGCAAAGTACTCATTTAGAATCTCACCCATTTTCTCTGACTCCACGCATAACTTTCCTCCTTTGTCCTTGAGTGGGCCAATCCTTTCTCCAGTTACCCTCTTGCTCCTTACATATGAATAAAAGGCTTTGGGATTTTCCTTAACCCTGTTTGCTAAAGATATTTCATGACCCCTTTTAGCCCTCTTAATTCCTCGTTTCAGATTGGTCCTATATTCCCGATATTCTTTCAAAGCTTCGTCTTTCTTCAGCCTCCTAGACCTTATGTATGCTTCCTTTTTCCTCTTAGCTAGTCTCACAATTTCACCTGTCATCCATGGTTCCCTAATCTTGCCATTTCTATCCCTCATTTTCACAGGAACATGTCTCTCCTGCACACTAATCAACCTCTCTTTAAAAGCCTCCCAAATATCAAATGTGGATTTACCTTCAAACAGCTGCTCCCAATCTACATTCCCCAGCTCCTGCCGAATTTTGGTATAGTTGGCCTTCCCCCAATTTAGCACTCTTCCTTTGGGATCACTCTCGTCTGACCAACAACCACCCATTTATACTAATCCTACATTAACCCCATATTCCCTACCACATCCCCACAATTCTCCTACCACCTATTTACACTGGGGGCAATTTATAATGGCCAATTAACCTAGCAACCTGCAAGTCTTTGGCTGTGGGAGGAAACTGGAGCACCCAGCGGAAGCCCACACAGTAACAGGGAGAACTTGCAAACTCCACACAGGCAGTACGCAGAACCGAACCGGGGTTGCTGGAGCTGTGAGGCTGTGGTGCTAACCACTGCACCACTGTGCCATCCGAAGGTCATAGCAACCTTCTCCTTGTTTCCCCTGACAATGATTTTAACAAAGTGACTCCTGTCAATGCAGCCTGGCATCGACGTCATCAGACCACTCCCAGTTTCGCACATGCACAAAACGGACCCTTTCTGTCAGTATGATGCTGCGCATGCACAGCCTACTTCAGCACCCGGCTTGCCTGGACTAATTCGCGCATGCGCGCAAAAACGTCATCACGCACTGCAACGTTTGCTCGTTGCTCATACCCCACTTCACCACTTCGCTTCCCTCGGCTGCTCACTCCCGGCTTCACCCCCCCGACCAACCTGTGGACCACTCACTGCCTGCCTTACCACTTCTCCTCCCCCTCCGCCACTTGCTCCCTGCTTCATTTCTCCTCCTTCCGGTTGGCAAATCGCTCCCGGCCTCGCCGCTTCGTCCCGTCTGCGCTGCCTCTGCTTCCCCACTCCCTCCCACTTCTGTTCCCCGCTCCCTCCTGCTTCTGGTCCCAGCTCCCTTCCGCGATCGCCACCTTTCTTTCCTGCATGGGGGAAGTGAGAGAATGACAAGATGGGCAGGGGAGGAAAGGGGGACTGAGAGCGGGATGGAGCGGGGAGCAGAGGCGGGAGGGAACAGGGGAGTCGAGGGGGCTGGGGACGGGGTGGGGGTGGAGCTGAGCGGGCCCGGGACGAGGGGGAGGGGAGCGGGGACGGTGGGGGGCTGGCGGGGAACCGGGGGAGCGGAGCGGCAGAAACTGCAGAGCAGCTGGAGAGAGCAGCGAGGGTGGGGGAGCGGAGCGGCTGGAGCCAGCAGCGAGGGTGGGGGAGCAGAGCAGCCTGAGGGAGCAGCGAAGGGGGGAGCGGAGCGGCCGGAGAGAGCAGCGAGGGTAGGGGAGTGGAGCGGCCGGAGAGAGCAGTGAGGGTGGGGGAGCAGAGCGGCTGGAGAGAGCAGCGAGGGTGGGGGAGCGGAGCAGCCTGAGGGAGCAGCGAGGGGGGGGGGGGGAGTGGAGTGGCCGGAGAGAGCAGTGAGGGGGCAGCGGAGCAGCCGGAGAGAGCAGCTAGGGGGGCAGTGGAGCAGCCGAAAGAGCAGAGGGGGAGGAGCGGAGCTTGACGCGTGAATTTCCGTTGTCATTGCATTGCTGTACGCGTAAAGCGCATGAGCAGAGGCCAACCAGGCGCTTTGCCCAAATTTGCACACGTCACGCGATGACATCATCGGCGCATGCGGTAACCAGTCTTGCCAAGTTGAAACGCAGCACATGCGCAGAGAGGAGCCCGTCTGCACCTGTGCGCACCTTGGCGCAGCCTGATGACGTTAGTGGCCAGCTGCGTTGTCAGGAGTCACTTTGATAAGTCTATGACCTCTGCGACTGATTCACTTGCTGGAGGGAACAGTTTCTCCCTACTTGCTCTGTCAAAAACCCCTCATAATTTTAAATACCTCTAGTGGGTCTCCTCTTAACCTTCTCTGCTCTAAAAAAGAATATTGCAACTTCTCCAATCTCTCCACTTTCATGGGATGTCAGCATTACTGGCAAGGCCAGCATTTGTTGCCCATCTCTTGGCAACTGAGTGGCTGGTTAGGCCATTTCAGAGGGCAGTTAAGAGTCAACCACATTGCTGTGGGTCTGGAGTCACATGTATGCCAGACCTGGTAAGGACGTTAAAAGTACATTAGTGAACCAGATGGGTTTCTATGACAATCAATGATCGTTTCATAGCACCATTACTGAGACTAGCTTTCAATTCCATATTTTGATTAATTAATTAATTTAATAATTAATTGAATTTAAATGACCATGGTGGAATTTGAACCCCTATATTCGCCTGGGCCTCTGTATCACAGTGACATTACCACTACACCACCATCTCCCCTTGTATCATTCTGGTAAATCACCTCTGTGCGCTCGCCAAGGCTTTCACATCCTTCCAAAAGTGTGGTGCCCAGAATTATGCACAATACTCCAACTGAGGCCTGACCAGTGTTTTGCGATGGATAGAAAATTGATTGGCAGACAGGAAACAAAGAGTAGGGATAAATGGGTCTTTTTCCGAATGGCAGGCAGTGGCTTGTGGGGTACTGCAGGGATCAGTGCTAGGACCCCAGCTATTCACAATATACATTAATGATTTAGATGAGGGAACTAAATGTAATATCTCCAAATTTGCAGATGACACAAAACTGGCTGGGAGGGTGAATTGTGAGGAGGATACAGAGAGGCTTCAGGGTGATTTGGACAAGTTGAGTGAGTGGGCCAATGCATGGCAGATGCAGTATAATGTGGAGAAATGCGAGGTTATCCACTTTGGTAGCAAAAACAGGAAGGCAGATTATTATCTGAACGGCTATAAACTGAGAGAGGGGAATATGCGACGCGACCTGGGTGTTCTCATACACCAGTCGCTGAAGGTAAGCATGCAGGTCCAACAGGCGGTAAAAAGAGCAAATGGTATGTTGGCCTTCATAGCGAGAGGATTCGAGTACAGGAGTAGGAATGTCTTGCTGCAATTATACAGAGCCTTGGTAAGGCCACATCTGGAATATTCTGTGCCGTTTTGGTCTCCTTATCTGAGGAAGGATGTTCTTGCTATAGAGGGAGTGCAGCGAAGGTGTACCAGACTGATTCCTGGATGGCGGGACTGACGTATGAGGAGAGATTGGGTCGGTTAGGATTATATTCGCTGGAGTTCAGAAGAGTGAGGGGGGATCTCATAGAAACCTATAAAATTCTAACAGGACTTGAGAGGATAGATGCAGGAAGGATGTTCCCAATGGTGAGGGAGTCCAGAACCAGGGGTCATAGACTAAGGATACGGGGTAAACATTTCAGGACTGAGATGAGGAGAAATTTCTTCACCCAGAGAGTGGTGAGCCTGTGGAATTTGCTACCACAGAAAGCTGTTGAAGCCAAAACATTGTATGTTTTCAAGAAGGAGTTAGATATAGCTCTTGGGTCTCAAGGGATCAAAGGGTATAGGGTGAAAGCCGGAACAGGCTACTGAGTTGGATGATCAGCCATGATCGTAATGAATGGCGGAGCAGGCTTGAAAGGCCGAATGGCCTACTCCTCTCCTATTTTCTATGATTTGTAGAGGTTTGGCATGACTTCCTTGTTTTTGCATCCAATGCACCTGGTGTGCGAGAACAATAATTCCCTGGTGCATTCTCCATGGCAATGCCTTGACCAATCAACATCCCTTTCCTCATGCAGTATAAATTTGTTGCTCCCTTTAAAATTTGGTATTCTTGCATCTGTCCTGATGAGTGCAAGACAAAAAGATTTGACAGCATGACTCTTTTTTCAGCAATACTGAAATAATATCTCCTATATTTCAGGCCTGACATTGTATAGCCATGACCATCACTGCAGAATCAATCTTTAGTATGTAGATATAAATATCTTATATTAACAAAAGCTTACTATGGCCATTCCACCTGGTGCTAACCGTTAATATAAAACATTGAGTGAGACTGTCATCTCAAATCCTGCAATATGGAGAAAGGAGCTCTCCATTTGTGAATCAACGAGCCACTTCAATGGTTGATGTTTTCCATTAGATTTTGTGAAAACTAAGCCAAAAATGCAATAGTGAGATTAGTCTCAGACCTTATCACATGATAAAATGTCCTTCTATTGCACTTACTCTACATTTATAACATATTTGGTAATGGTTTTATGCTTCTCATTCCTACCTTCAAAGTATGGCAGAGTGCATGAAAGTTTTGGTGGTTTGTCTCCAGTTCATCCCAGTCTAGTTTCCAGCAGTTTGTGGGTCTTATGATAAGCGGGAGCCCATAGAATACGGATTCACAGACACCATCAGATTTCAGAGCCCTATAAGGTAAGAATTTTAATAAAAAACCAGGCCTTGAAATTGTACTGTTCAGCACCCGTTTCAGAGGTGAAAAATGTCTGCTGAAGAATGGTTATCAGACAAAATGCAACATCAAGCCACATAAAAAGATATTGGGGCAGGTGGCCAAAAGCTTCATCAAAGAGGTAGGTTTTAAGATTGACTTAAAGAAAGAGAGAGAAGTGCAGAGGTTTTGGGAGTGAATTCCAGAGCTTAGGGCCTATGTAGCTGAAGGCCCACCAATAGTGAAGAGATGAAAATCGGGATGTGAAAAAGATCAGATTGGAGGAGTGCAGAGATCTTGGAGGGTTGTCGGGTCTGAGGAGGTTACAGAGCAAGAGTGAGGCCAGGAACTAAACTGGAAATCTTGATGTGAAATGGAGCTTAAGACTGGGTATGCTACTTTGCCAAAAGAAAAAAAATGTAGAAACATAGAATCATAGAAATTAATGGCACAGAAGGAGGCCAATCCATCCATCTTTTCTGTGTCAGCTGAGAAAGAATTATCCAGTCTAATTAATAACTTGTATTAATCCCACCTTACAGCTCTTAGTCAGTAGCTCTGTAGCTATGGCACCTCAAGTGCATATCCGAGTGTTTTTTAAATGTGATGAGAGTTTCTGCATCTTCCACTCTTTCAGGCAGTGAGTTCCAGACCTACACCAACCTCTGGGTGAAAAGAATTACTCAACTCCACTCTAATCATTCTACCAATTACTTTAAAGATATGCCTTTGGTTATTGATCTCTCTGCTAATGGAAATAGGTCCTTCCTTGACACTCTGTTTAGGGCCCTCATAATTTTATGGACCTCAATTAAATCTCCTCTCAGCCTCCTTTGTTTCAAAGAAAGCAACCCCAGCCTACCCAATCTTTCCTCATAACTAAAATTCTCCATTCCTGGCAACATCTGCACAAATCTCCTCTGTATGTTCCTGTAATACAGTGACCAGATAAGTAGGTAAACCATCATTATGCAACTGCAGTCTAACTAGAAGAAGATTACTTACTTTATAACTTGGAGCTTGTGCTGCAGGATTCCTGGGTTTGTTGCTTTGTTTGTGTTCTGTAAGTCTCGGAGACTCTCAGTTTTCTCAGTGAAGTCAGTTGGCCCAGGAAGGAGGGCAGGACTGATGAGTCTCTCCTGAACATCACATTTCAGACAGGCTACATTTGAGAAAGAAATAAATCATGTGGACCACATTATTTTTACATGTACTTCACCAGATCTTCCCTTTTTTGATAATTGGTGAAGAGACACATTGTGGAAACAGAGAATACCAGCAATGTTAAGAGATCAGACTTACAACCAACAAATTTGATGTGTGCTCACAGCAAAAGGCAGCTCTCATAAACAAACCAAGCCTCCAAAGAACCAGATCCTGCAGAATCTGAGATAATGTACCTAAGATTAATAAATATTACCCTCTGATTGTGATATCAGCTATCAGAAATCATGTAGCTGTCCACCATGTTTTCTTATTTGAAAGATTGGAAGTACCAATGTTCTTTTTTTTTCTTCTTTGGCCTCCTTATCTCAATGGACAATGGATACGCGCCTGGAGGTGGTCAGTGGTTTGTGAAGCAACGCCTGGAGTGGCTATAAAGGCCAATTCTAGAGTGACAGGCTCTTCCACAGGTGCTGCAGAGAAATTTGTTTGTCGGGGCTGTTGCACAGTTGGCTCTCCCCTTGCGCCTCTGTCTTTTTTCCTGCCAACTACTAAGTCTCTTCGATTCGCCACAATTTAGCCCCGTCTTTATGGCTGCCCGCCAGCTCTGGCGAATGCTGGCAACTGACTCCCACGACTTGTGATCACTGTCACAGGATTTCATGTCGTGTTTGCAGTCGTCTTTAAAGCAGAGACATGGACGGCCGGTGGGTCTGATACCAGTGACGAGCTCGCTGTACAATGTGTCTTTGGGGATCCTGCCATCTTCCATGCGGCTCACATGGCCAAGCCATCTCAAGCGCCGCTGACTCAGTAGTGTGTACAAGCTGGGGATGTTGGCCGCCTCGAGGACTTCTGTGTTGGAGATACGGTCCTGCCACCTGATGCCAAGTATTCTCCGGAGGCAGCGAAGATGGAATGAATTGAGACGTCGCTCTTGGCTGACATATGTTGTCCAGGCCTCGCTGCCATAGAGCAAGGTACTGAGGGCACAGGCCTGATACACTCAGACTTTTGTGTTCTGTGTCAGTGCGCCATTTTCCCACACTCTCTTGGCCAGTCTGGACATAGCAGTGGAAGCCTTTCCCATGTGCTTGTTGATTTCTGCATCTAGAGACAGGTTACTGGTGATAGTTGAGCCTAGGTAGGTGAACTCTTGAACCACTGCCAGAGCGTGGTCACCAATATTGATGGATGGAGCATTTCTGACGTCTTGCCCCATGATGTTCGTTTTCTTGAGGCTGATGGTTAGGCCAAATTCATTGCAGGCAGCCGCAAACCTGTCGATGAGACTCTGCAGGCACTCTTCAGTGTGAGATGTTAAAGCAGCATCGTCAGCAAAGAGGAGTTCCCTGATGAGGACTTTCCGTACTTTGGACTTCACTCTTAGACGGGCAAGGTTGAACAACCTGCCCCCTGATCTTTTGTGGAGGAAAATTCCTTCTTCAGAGGACTTGAACGCATGTGAAAGCAGCAGGGAGAAGAAAATCCCAAAAAGTGTGGGTGCGAGAACACAGCCCTATTTCACGCCACTCAGGATAGGAAAGGGCTCTGATGAGGAGCCACCATGTTGAATTGTGCCTTTCATATTGTCATGGAATGAGGTGATGATACTTAGTAGCTTTGGTGGGCATCCAATCTTTTCTAGTAGTCTGAAGAGACCACGTCTGCTGACGAGGTCAAAGGCTTTGGTGAGATCAATGAAAGCAATGTAGAGGGGCATCTGTTGTTCACGGCATTTCTCCTGTATCTGACGAAGGGAGAACAGCATGTCAACGGTCGATCTCTCTGCACGAAAGCCACACTGTGCCTCAGGGTAGACGCGCTCGGCCAGCTTCTGGAGCCTGTTCAGAGCGATTCGAGCAAAGATTTTCCCCACTATGCTGAGCAGGGAGATTCCACAGTAGTTGTTGCAGTCACCTCGGTCACCTTTGTTTTTATAGAGGGTGATGATATTGGCATCGCGCATGTCCTGGGGTACTGCTCCCTCGTCCCAGCAAAGGCATAGCAGTTCATGTAGTGCTGAGAGTATAGTAGGCTTGGCACTCTTGATTATTTCAGGGGTAATGCTGTCCTTCCCAGGGGCTTTTCCGCTGGCTAGAGAATCAATGGCATCACTGAGTTCCGATTTGGTTGGCTGTATGTCCAGCTCATCCATTACTGGTAGAGGCTGGGCTGCATTGAGGGCAGTCTCAGTGACAGCATTCTCCCTGAAGTACAGTTCCAGGTAGTGCTCAACCCAGCGGTCCATTTGTTTGCATTGGTCAGTGATTATGTCCCCTGATTTAGATTTGAGGGGGGGCGATCTTCTTGATGGTTGGCCCAAGAGCTCTCTTCATGCCATCATACATCCCTCTGATGTTTCTGGTGTCTGAGGCCAGCTGAATATGACTGCATAGGTGTTGCCAGTAGCTGTTTGCGCAGCGCCTGGCTGTTCTTTGTGCAGTGCTTCTGGCTGCTTTAAGTGCTGCGGATGTTAAATCGCTGGGGGCTTTCTTGTAGTTCAACAGTGCAATGTGCTTAGCGGCTATGACAGGTTCCAGCTCTTCATTATGAGATTGAAACCAGTCTGCATTTCTCTTCGCACTTTTGCCGAAGGTGGTCAAAGCTGACTCATAGATGGCGTCTCTGATGTGGGCCCACTTGGTCTCTGCATCCCCTGTGGGAGTGTTTTGAAGGGCTGTTACAAGTGAACTTAGAAATTTTTGTAACAGCTGTGGGTGAGAAATTCTGCTCGTGTTGATGCGCGGGTGGCCCTTCTGCTTGGAATGATGCAACTTCTTTGGTCTGAGTCTAACCTTGCTGCACACCAGGGAGTGGTCGGTGTCGCAGTCCGCACTGTGGAAGTTGCGTGTGATTTGAACACTGTTTAAGGCGGTACATAGGTTAAAATAAACAGTCAATCTATTTCACAATAAAATTATACAGAAGCAGTGAGACATAAGGGCTGAGAAATTGATCATGGCCGACTTTCAGGCAGGTAACCAGTGGCGCGCAGACAGGCCAAAGGCTATCCCAAAATTGGGCCTCTGATCTAATTTGTATTTTTTGGATGACCTAATTTACATTGTTGAACAATGGGAAGAGGTTGTGGAGTGGCAATGTTGGGGGGAGTGACGTTTGTGACTACTGTGGAATAAGGGGTGAGCACCAATTTTCCCACTAGGCTGAACGGGTGTGTGGCCTGTACAGGCCTTATTCCATGTAAATATCATGTGTGTGTGGCCACAAAAATAAAGGGACTGCACTTTGAAAAAAACTGGCTGCACAGAACACAAAATTTTAAGGGAACATTGGTGAGCACACTCCTGCTCCTCCCAACTCCACTAAAACATTGCTGTTTTAAAAAACATATCTTTTGGTGGCGGTTGTGGCTTAGGCCACAGCTCCTGTGTGAGAATTCACAGCAATGAATTTGGCCTAACCATCAACCTCAAGAAAACGAACATCATGGGACAGGACGTCAGAAATTCTCCATCCATCAATATCGGCGACCACGCTCTGGAAGTGGTTCAAGAGTTCACCTACCTAGGCTCAACTATCTCTTGATGCAGAAATCAACAAGCGCATGGGAAAGGCGTCCGCTGCTATGTCCAGACTGGCTAGGAGGGTGTGGGAAAATGGCGCACTGACACGGAACACAAAAGTCCGAGTGTTTCAAGCCTGTGTCCTCAGTAACTTGCTCTATGGCAGCGAGGCCTAGACAACGTATGTCAGCCAAGAGCGACGTCTCAACTCATTCCATCTTCACTGCCTCCGAAGAATCCTTGGCATCAGGTAGCAGGACCATATCTCCAACTCAGAAGTCCTCGAGGCAGCCAACATCCCCATATACACCCTACTGAGCCAGCGGTGCTTGAGATGGCCTGGCCATGTGAGCCGCATGGAAGATGGCAGGATCCTCAAGCACACATTGTGCAGCGAGCTCGTCACTGGTATCAGACCCACTGGCAGTCCATGTCTCCGCTTTAAAGACGTCTGCAAACGCGACATGAAGTCCTGTGACATTGAACACAAGTCGTGGGAGTCAGTTGCCAGTGATCATCAGAGCTAGCGGACAGCCATAAAGGCGGGGCTGAAGTCAAAGCGACTTAGCAGTTGGCAGGAAAAAAGACAGAAGCGCAAGGAGAGAGCCAATTGTGTAACAGCCCCAACAACCAATTTTATCTGCAGCGTCAGTGGAAGAGTCTGTCGCTCTAGAATTGGCCTTTATAGCCACTCCAGGCGCTGCTCCACAAACTACTGACCACCTATTGGCGCTTACCCATTGTCTCTCGAGACAAGGAGGCCAAACAACTCCTTTATTCAAAAAGGGAGGGAGACAGAAAGCAGGAAACTACAGGCCAGTTAGCTTCACATCTGTCTAAGGGAAAATGTTAGCCCTATTATTAAAGACATTATAGCAGGGCATTTAGAGAAATTGAAGGTAATCAGGTAGAGTCAACATGGTTTTGTGAAAGGGAAATCATATTTAACCAATTTATTGGAGTTCTTTGAGGGAGTTACATGTACTCCGTGCAATTCTGGTCGCCACACTACCAGAAGGATGTGGAGGCTTTGGAGAGGGTACAGAAGAGGTTTTCCAGGATGTTGCCTGGTCTGGAGGGCATTAGCTATGAGGAAAGGTTGGATAAACTCGGATTGTTTTCACTGGAACGACGGAGGTGGAGCGGCGACATGGTAGAGGTTTACAAAGTTATGAGCGGCATGGACAGAGTGGATAGTCAGAAGCTTTTTCCCAGGGTGGAAGAGTCAGTTACTAGGGGACATAGGTTTAAGGTGAGAGGGGCAAAGTTTAGAGGGGATGTGCGAGGCACATTCTTTACACAGAGGGTGGTGAGTGCCTGGAACTTGCTGCCAGGGGAGGTGGTGGAAGCAGGTACCATCGAGGCGTTGAAGAGGTATCTTGACAAATACATGAATAGGATGGGAATACAGGGATACTGTCCCCGGAAGTGCAGAAGGTTTTAGTTTAGGCAGGCATCAAGATCGGCGCAGGCTTGGAGGGCCGAATGGCCTGTTCCTGTGCTGTACTGTCCTTTGTACTGTGGATAAAGGGGAACTGGTGAATGTATTGTACTTAGATTTCCAGAAGGCATTTGATAAGGTGCTACAACAAAGGTTATTGCAAAAAATAAAAGCTCATGGTGTAGGAGGTAACATATTGGCATGAATAGAAGATTGGCTCGCTAACAGGAAACAGGCATAAATGGGTCATTTTCTGGTTGGCAAGATGTAACGAATGGTGTGCCACAGGGATCTGTGATGGGGCCTCAACTTTTTACAATTTATATAAATGACTTAGATAAGGGACCAAAGATATGGTTGCTAAATTTGCTGATGACACAAAGATAGATAGGAAAGCAAGTTGTGAAGAGGACATAAGGAGGCTAATAAGAATATAGAGGGGTTACGTGAGTGGACAAAGATCTAATAAATGGAGTATAATGTGGGAAAATGTGACATTTTGGCAGGAAGAATATCAAAGAAGCATATTATCTAAATGGTGAGGGATTGCAGAGCTCTGAGATGCAGAGGGATCTGGGTGTCCTAGTGCATGAATCACAAAAGGTTAGTATGCAGGTACAGCATGCAATTGGGAAAGCTAATAGAACGTTATCGTTTATCGCGAGGAGAATTGAATACAAAAGTAGGAACTTCAGCTATGCAGGCATTGGTGAGACATATCTGGAGTACTGTGTACAGTATTTGTCTCTTTATTTAAGGAAGGATGTAAATGTGCTGGAGGCAGTACAGAGAAGGTTTACAAGACTAATACCCGGAATGGGCAGGCTGTCTTACGAGGAAAGATTGGATAGGCTAGGCTTGTATCTGCTGGAATTTAGAAGAGTAAGAAGTGACTTGATTGAAACCTGTAAGATCCTGAGCGGTCTTCACAGGGTGGATGTGGAAAGAATGTTTCCCCTTGTGGGAGAATCTAGAACTAGGGGTCACTGTCTAAAAATAAGGGGTTGCCCAGTTAAGGCAGAGACGAGGACAAATTTCTTCTCTCAGAGGGTCATGAGTCTTTGGAATTCTCTTCCTCAAAAGGCGGTGGAAGCAGAGTCTTTGAATATTTTTAAAGCAGAAGTAGATAGCTTCTTGATAAGCAAGGGGGTGAAAGGTTATTGAAGGTAGGGGGAAATGTGGAGAAATCAAATCAACCACGAACTTATTGAATGACGGGGCAGGCTCGAAAGGCTGAGTGGC